>NC_135541.1:22603954-22908367 GCF_045843805.1 Urocitellus parryii
GTCTACTATTTTTTTTTTTAATTATTATTAGTTGTTCAAAACATTACAAAGCTCTTGACATATCATATTTCATACATTTGATTCAAGTGGATTATGAACTCCCACTTTTACTCCATATACAGATTGCAGAATCACATCGGTTACACATCCACGTTTTTACCATGCCTACTATTAACCGGACCAAAAATACTCAAATTCAGAGCAGACCGCTAGGACAAGTCATGGTTACTTCTAGAAATGATGAATGCCTGAAGTTCTTTCTAAAATTCCTCTCTCTTTCACTGAAAAAGTAAACTATGGTCTTGACTTTGGGTCTTTATTTATTTTCTTAATGCCAGGGATTGAACCTAGGGCCTTAAGCACACTAAGCAAATGCTCTACCACTGAGCTATAGCCTCCTCTGACATCACACTTTTAAATCATGCTATTTGGGGACTAAAAGAAACCATAAATATCATCCATTCAATTGTTCTCTTTCTCCAAAGGTTTTCAACTCACTCACATCAGGGCTAGTGCTAAACCTCTCGGAGCAGGGCTCTTTCCATTATATTATTAGTTTTTATATGCAATTTCTATATGTAAAAGAGATCAAAGCAGAGTTGATCTATATGAAACAAAGCTAAAGTTTGGTCTTTCTTGGTGTGGAATAAGGTCTTAAAACCACTTAACCAGGCGAGATATCTTTCCAATTCATTATTTCTATTGTTTCTTTGCTAAGCATTTACAAGTGCAGCCCTATGAAAAACATAAGGTATCAAAAGGCTCAGGAAGCACTTCAGAAAAAGTTCTACAAGAACAATTTGGCCAATGAGTAGCAGTAGTAAAGCCCTGAAGATTACACACCATGGATCTACTTAAAATTTGCCACAAAACTCCACATTCCCCGTGGACAATAGATTTGACTGGTTCGTACTCAGTCTCCACATCTGTAAAATAGAGATGGTGAATGCTAATAGATAATTTTAGGGCATCTCAGTAAGGGAGTGAGGACTGGACCTATGGTAGAAGCACAAGGCAGAATAATCAATATTTACTAGAACTGTATACCAAATATGCCACATAATTCATTGTAAGAAAGAAATAGCCCCATTACTTATCATCCTTCCTAGCTGATTAACCAAACATAAGGAGAAGTTAAGCAAGGAGAATTTAAGAAAGCAAGCCTTGCTCAAATTCCAAACTATATCTAAAAGTCGTCATAATTTTCAAAATAATCTTGTCAAAAATACAAACAGTTATTTAATGATGGGGTCATTTAATAAATACTCTTTTCTAAGATGGTATCATTCATTCATACAAAATATATTTTATTGAACCACTCACTGGTTTTCAATTCTTGTAACTGGGTACTTTAAAAAAGTTTTTGACACAATCGATCACTCACTTCTTAATAAATGAGGAAAGTGAAGCTCAGCAAACAAAAGTAATTTATTCAAGATTATAAAAACTAGTAAGTACAAAGAAGGGGTTAGATTTTTGATATGTCTAATTCCAAATCCTATGCTTAAGGAAGCCCCACAAACCTATAGCCAAAAAGTCTAACCAGGAATAGATCAACTCAAATGGACACATGCATTTAAATTAAAAACTATACTGAATGTTTTTGAACTTTTCCCCACCTGTATTCATTAAAAATACTTGTGGAAATGCATGATAGTATCTCAGCAATATATGTAGACCTAACTGGATGACATTTATTCAGTAAATACTTATTGAATACCTACAATGGAAACACATTCATACCTTATTTACATAATTCTATATGAGGATCTTGACATTTAATAGAAATGGAAGCTTCAGGATTTCCTAAATGCACAAACATACTCAGACATTAATAATTAAAAAAAAGAAAAACAGAGAGGGCTGGGGTTGTGGCTCAGTGGTAGAGCGCTTACCTAGCATATGTGACGCCCTAGGTTTGATTCTCAGCACCACATATAAATAAATAAAAAAATTCATCAACAACTAATAAAAATGGCAAAAAAAAAGAAAGAAACAACAACAACAACAAAAAAGAAACCAGAATGAAAGTATATGATATCTGAAGTTAGAATCTTAACTCAATTTACAGTCCATACACACAAAGACACACACACCCCATTTGGACACATAAACTTGGAGAAATACTTAACCTCACTGTAAACCAGCCTTGGTATCTTTTTAGTAAAATGGGTATGACACACATCTCAGAGTATGATAATAAAAATACTTATAAATTATAGTTAATTTAAAGAGCCCTATATGGCTAGTGGTTACCATATTAGACTGTATAGATCTAGAACAAATCCTAGCACATAATATTTAATCCTCAACTTTACTAGCAGATCAACTTAACTAAAATAGCATAACAAAGAATCCCCTACAGGAAGCTAACTTGTACCAATTACAATGAAACAGCAATAGCAGCATGAAAACAAAAATCATTTATTAATCAATTTTATGTGCTATACATTATGTAAAAAGCTTTACATGACTACCTCATTTTAATCTGTATAATAAATAATTATATGGAGTACTACTATCTTGTGAATATGGAAATCAGGCTTAGAATTTGTCCAAAGACCTATAGTTAGCAAGTCAGTAAGCAAATATTCAACCCTGGCAGCCTAATTCCAAAGACTGTGCTCTTAACCACAATGCTAAATTGTCTTCCACTTTACAGAACCAGTTTACTTAAGATTCACTACATAATCTAGTAAATGTCCTCCCATCAAACATCACTCTCACATACACACACAGTGATTAGACCTCAAATAATTTAAACACATAGTTATGCATGATAACTGGCTAACTCAAAATAAGTCTCATACACCAACTGATATGACCATGTAAATGTACTAAACTTAGTGACTTTTTACTTATTTGGAAGACTGACAAAACTATCACCTCTCTCCTAGAATAAAATGACTACAGTATAAATTCATATTTAAAAACTAAAAATATATTTTGATAAAACAATAGGGGAGCAAGGATTGGACCTATGGTAGAAGCACAAGGCAGAAGTTATCAATATTTACTAGAACTCCACAACAGTTTATAAGGGATATTTATTTGTTAAGACATCAAACATGTCTGCTAGGAGAAGATTAATAGGATTCACTGCATTTGCATGAAGCATACAGTCCCTCTTATCTCAATTCTAAAAGGAGCTTAATTCACTTAATGTCTGCAGCATTTAATGACAAAGTGTTTATTATTGTGCCCAAAGCTGGAATTCTTATTTCAGTTCTGACTGATAAGTTGGAGGAACATTTCAACAGGGAGCCACAGCATACTCCTTGCTGAATACCAAGGGAAATTCTGGGTGGCAGGAAAGCTAATATCTAACCAATTTCCCTCTCTCAAGAAGGAATAAACAAGAAATGACCACTGACTTTTCACCACATCAAAACAATGTATGTGGGCTGGGGTTGTGGCTCAGCAGTACTGAGCGCTTGCCTAGCATATGCAAGGCCCTGGGTTTGATATTCAGCACCACATAAAAAATAAATAAAAGGTATTGTGTCCAACTACAACTAAAAAATAAATGTTTAAAAAATGCATGTAAAATTCTTTCTTCCTCTCAATCCATCATGTCTCTAGCTTCTCTTCAAACTTCATTATCATTTAGATTGCAAGCCCTTGGTCAAAACTAGCACTGGGGGTGCTGGGATTGTGGCTCAACGGTAGGGTGCTTGCCTGGCACGTTCGAGGCCCTGGGTTTGATCCTCAGCACCACATAAAAATAAATAAATAAAATAGATTGTGTTCAACTACAATAAAAAAAAAAAAAAAAACTAGCACTGGGAGAGATTCTACGTACTGAAAAGTTGTTCAGTATTATTAGGCGTGGAGAATAAACTGCTTGAAACATGTGGAGTAAGTAACTTTATAAAAAACATAACATGCATATTGTTTGGATTCTACATAACTCAGTTTACATGATCGTGTATGAAAACCAAAACCATGAACATCACTAGTGTTCTAGAAACTACTAAGAAACAAAAAAGGCAATCTTAAGGCAAGAGTCAAATAATTTAGTTATTAGTCATTAATGTAAATGTAGTTCAGTCTGACCTGCTGTGTGACCTGAACCAGTCTCTTTGCCACTTTATGCTTTTCACTTCATATCAGCAATAGAGAATTAACTACTATCTGTCTCAGAAGAATTGTTGATTAAATTATTAAGCAAAATGCTGTGGGCAAAAGTCATATGAATGTTAAATATTATGATTTACAAGCATTCATCTTCCTAGCACTCCTGTGGGGCTGGGAAGTTATCTTGATATCATAGATGAGTAAACAAGCGGGGGTGTGTGTGGGGGGGTAAGGTCATATGATAAGCCTCTATTTACTTATTCCCTGTGGGAAGGGAACAACACACACCTTTAGTAATAATATGAACTTTCTTGGCACATCCTACACAACCTTTTAATGCATTTAATCCTTAATGTTGCATCTTTTTAACACGATGTCAACAGAACTGATAAAGCTCTAAGAGAACAAGGCTAAAATAAGTGAGGGAACAATTCCCTATGCTTTGGCAAAAACAATCATAAAAAGACACAGATAAATAATCTTAAAATGAAAAAATGCACTATTTACCTCCACTGCCATTTAAGAAATTAAGAAAAATGATTTGCTACAGAAACACTTTCAAAGAAATTTTGGCAATTTTTTAGAAAATTAAACACATTCAATGTATGAACTAGCAATCACACTTTTTGGTGTAAATTTATCCAAAGGCATTGAAAATTTACATCCAAGCAAAATCTAAACATGGATGTTCACAATAGCGTTAATCGTAATTGCCAAAACTTGGAAGCAACCAAGATGTCCTTCAGCAGTGAGTGGATAAATAAACTGTATTACATCTAGACAATGGAATATTATTAAGTGCTAAAAAGAAATGAGCTATTAAGGGCTGGGGTTTTGGCTCAGAGGTAGAGCACTTGCCTAGCATGTGCGAGGCCCTGGGTTCGATCCTCAGCAACACATAAAATAAATAAATAAAATAAAGATATTTAAAAAAATGAGTTATTGAGCCATAAAAAGAGAAACTTTGACTGCACATTACTAAGTGAAATAAGCTTATCTGAAAGGTTACTTAAGGTATGATTTCAACTACATGACATTCAGGAAAAGGCACAACTACAGAAAGACTAAAAAGATCAGTGGTTGTCAGAGGTTGAGCGGGTAGAGAGGGATGAATAGGTAGAGCATGGAGGTTTCTCACGGCATTGAAAACAATGCTGGGTTGTGGCTCAGCAGTAGAGCACTTGGCTAGCACCTTCGAGGCCCTGGGTTCGATTCTCAGCACCACATAAAAATAAATAAAGGTATTGTATCCAACTACAATTAAAAAAAAGAAAAGAAAAAAGAAAACACTCGGTATGAAACTATAATGATGGGTACAGGTCATTACACATTTGTCCAAACCCACAGAATGTACAACACCAAGAGTGAAGCCTAATCTAAACTATGATTCTTGGGTGTCAATATAGGTTCATAAACTATAACAAATGTACCACTCTGATAAATGCTAACAATTCTGGATGCTATAAATATGTGTATGAGTGGAGTTTATATGGGAAATCTTTGTATTTTTCTCTTAATTTTGTTGTGACCCTACAACTGTTCAAAAAATAAATAAAACAAAATCTTTAGGAAGGAAAAAAGTTGTCCTTCATGTTAAAAGACTGTTATATTAATGTGCTCCAACCAAATTCTTTGTGAATGTACATTTGCCTTCTAGGCATTAATTAGCAACTGCAAAAAAAAAAGAAAAAGAAAAAAATTCAAAGGGCCAAAACATGAGTGACTAGCAGTGGAAAGGTTCAGGAGGGTTGAAAAGGGCAAAAAGACTGCTCATGTCTAATAGGACTATAAGAAAAGTACAGACAGCTGGCACAGTAGCACATGCCTATAATCTCAGTGACCTGGAAAGCTGAGGCAGGAAGATCACAAGTTTGAGGCCAGACTCAGCAACTTAGTAAGACCCTGCCTCAAAATAAAAAATAAAAAGGGCTAAGAATGTAGCTCAGTGGTAAAGTGCCCCTGAGTTCAACTCCCAGTATCTAAAAGAAAAAAGACAAAGGAAGTACAGATGATTTTTCTGCTCTCATCTAAGGCTGACAGCTATATTGCTTACCCGACTCCGAAGACAGTCAGCCAGGTTTCGGCGTGTGAAATTAGCTGCTGCTGTCGGAGACAACTCATATCCTGGTACAGAGATAAAGATTCATACTTAAAGTGAAGCAAAGAATAACAGTGCCTATTCTTAAAGTCCACTATTTTTTTTTAAATATATTTAGAGTATATAATGTACATAGACTGGGGTTCGGGCACAATCCTACTTCTAGTCCCTATTTTCATGTAACAGCTATGAAATAGTTGGTTAGTACTGACAGCTATTTCCTGGTCCCAAATAGGATCAGAGTTGACTGTTCAAACTGATCAAATTCATAGTCTGGCTTAAGATATTAATTCATCGACAGACTGTAGTTTTCTATTCAGAAAGAAAGGGAAACAAACACATAGATATTGGAAAAGAAAGAAAAGTGGGTGGGAAGGGAGAGAGAAAAAGGGAAAGAAAGTCAGTCTTGAGATGCTAATTTTTTCAGTAATTTAAAAAAGAATGCTGGGAGAAAAGAAGTTGAAAGTTAGGGCAGTCTCAGAGTCATACGTTATAAAAAAGATACCATTGTTATTATTTGCAATATTATTATTATCAAGCCCAAGGGCACTCTACCATTGAACTACATCCCCAGTCATTCTTAAATTTTTTAAAATTTTGAGACAGAGTCTCACTAAGTTGCCCAGGCTGGCCTCAAGCTAATGATCTTCTTGCCTCAGCCTTCTGAGTGTGCCACCACACCTGGCTTAAAAAATATATAACTTTATTAAGAGTGTAATATGATTTTCAAAAAAGTATAAGTCATAGAAAAAGAATGTTTCCATCACTCTACAATATTTTTAAAAATAGAGTATCTCAAATGTAAAACCTCTTAAAAAAAAAGTTGTAATGCCAACAAGCACACAATCTGAGGAATAATATCAACTGTGCATTTAATAATGCATTCACTTTGGAACTTAACTCCCCAGTAAAATCAGACACGTGCCAAATGGTACAAGAAAAATCTACAAGTCAGTGGCCCTGCATGTAAAATATCAGTTCAGTTCTAGAAAGTCAAGGGTCATATGTTTTCTCTCATGTGTGGAAGCTAGAGAGAAATAAAGGAAAAAAAAGGGTAGAGGTGTCTCATAAAAACAGAATGGTATGTGCACACAGTATAATAATATAATTTGGTTAATTGTGTTCCCTAGTAATTCCCTTTCTCTCTCCTCCTCCCTGTCCTCCTCCTTCTCCCAGCACAGCCTGTAAAATACTGCTATACTTACTATACTTCATAACCATTATCAGACTCCCTCAGCTTAAACATGCTTAAACCTAAGTACCAACAAGGCACAATCGAACACACCTGTAATCCTAGCTATTTAAGAGGCTGAGGTAGGAGAATTGAAAAATAAAGGCCAGCCTTTGCATTTTAATAAAATCTGCCTCAAAATAGGGATGTAACTCAGTACATAAAGGATCCCTGGGTTCAACCCATAGTAACACAAAAACAAACAAAACATTTAAAAACTTAAGTATTATGTGCTTTTGGTTTCTGAATGGCAGGGACTGAGCTTTGTTCATCTTTGAATTCTGCACAGTACTAAGCACAGTACTTAACATGGATGAGACCCTTAAAAATATTTATGGAATTGGATGTATAATGCTAAATATGCTGCCCAAAAAACTATATGAATGAATCTTTTTCAGTCATTTTACATATGTAAAATAAGCTCTTAATTTGAATATAATTACATATGCAAAATGTAATTTTACAGTGTAGAAAATAACAATGTTATTGAACTGTAAAGTGGATAACTGGAAATAAGATTTTCTCTACCAGAGCACCACTACAAGCTTTCCTGAACTAGAAGACTAGTAGCTAGTGTTGTTAGTGCTTGTTAACTCCAGAGAAAGCTTACAAAATATCTCATAATGTCCTTATTATCTCTGTAGACAGAAACCTAACAGAAATATAAGGTAGAACCTTTAAAGTACAGTAAATGCTTATAATCACACAGAACTTTAAGTTAACAACACATTTCATATGTATTATTCCTTAATATAATATAATGGGATAAGGAAAATAAAGGCCTATAGAAGATAAATGACTTGTCACATAGACAATAGTAAGGCCAAAAATATTGGGGTGGGAGGAGAGAAAATAGTAAAGTCAAGTTTTATTTAGGTCTTTTAGCTCTGAGATTAATATATACTTCAGCTCAAATCACATTCTTCAAAATATCTGACACTAAAAAAATTTGATATTAGCTGGATGTGGGAGGCACACACCTATAAACCTAGTGACTGGAGAGGCCAAGGCAGGAACATAGCAAGTCTAAGGCCAACCTTGGCCTCTTAGCAAGACCCTGTCTTAAAATAAAAAGGGTTGGAGAGGTAGCTCAGTAGTAGAATGTCTATGTGTCTGATTCCCAGTTATCACACAAAAAAGTTAAAATGAGGTTATTAGGGTGGGCCTTAATCCAATATGACTGGTGTCCTTTTTATAAGAAGAGAACATTTGGACAATTAACACAGAGGGAATATCATGTGAGGTACAGGGAGAAGATGGCCATCTGTAGGCCAAGAATAAAGACCTCAGTAGATAGAAGAAATCACCACTGTAGACATCTGAATTTTGGACTTCTAGCCTCCAGATCTATGGGAAATTTTTCTGCTGCTTAAGCCAGTTTGTGGTACTTTGTTACGGCAGCCCTAGCAATCTAATACACCAAACAAAGCTATACTCTGAGTCTTACCCACCATTTCGCATCTTATAAAGTTGTACATTTTTCTGAATATATTCTGCAAACTGTACAGTGTCTCCAGCCTCTCCAACACACAGGAGTAAGATTTTTTCACTCATCTTAAACATCTTGTCATGATCTGGTCAAAGAAAAAATTCATATTAGAAATTACCTTAACATAAATTGACAGCTAATATATATGCATCACTATAAACAGGTTTATTAGTTAACTATATTGAATAATTTTATTAATCACTGTCTTTAGAAGATTTCAATAGGAAATTATTAATTTCTCTCTTTCATTCTCCATGTTAAACCACATACAACTTTATTAATGTCCATTTCAGTTGAAAAATACAGATGAAATGTGACAATTTAAAATAAAATTTGGCTGGGCACAGTGGCGCACACCTGTAATCCCAGGGGCTCAGGAGGCTGAGGCAGGAGTATCATGAGTTCAAAGCCAGCCTCAGCAATTTAGCAAGGTCTTAAAACTTTGTTAGACCCTGTCTCAAAATAAAAAGTAAAAAAAAAAAAAGGACTGGAGATGTGGCTCAGTGGTTAAGCACTAGTAGAACCCTAGTACTAAAAATAAGATAAATAAATAATAAAATAAAATCCAAAATGGGATGTTCAGGTGAGGTAGTGCACACCTACAATCCCAGTGACTTGAGAGGCTTGAGGTAGGAGGATTGCAAGTTCAAGGCAAGCCTCAACAACTCCAAGGAGGTCCTAAGCAACTTAGTGAGACCTAGTCTTGAAATAAAAATAAATAAATAAATATAGCTTAGTGGTAAAGCTCTGCTGAGTTCGATCCCCAGTACATAATAACAACAATAACAATAAAAATAATACAATTTGTAGATGGTATAGTTCAGTGGTAGTGCACATACTTCGATTATCTTTAGTCTCATGATCACAAAGCTGGAAAATGTTTCTACAAATATAAATGTAATTTATTGTACTTATACAAAAGTATATATGAAAAGGACCAGTGGTACAATTAAAATTAAGGAATCTCCTCAAGAAAGAAGAAAAAAATGAGCTGGGAATATAAATCACTTTAGAAAGTAAAGCAACTCCATTTACAAAGCAAAAAAAGAGAACTGGTTGCCAAAGCAAATATTCTAACAGTAAGCTATTTAAAACACCTCACAAAAATCCTAATACTCTAACCTTATCTAGCTGAACCAGACTCCTTCAGATTAGATAGATAAATATTCAGATCACAATTACTGCCTAAGGAAGAAAACTCCATATTCAGTCAGTAGCTTCAGAAAAAGACTAAATCTTCCTATCTTACCCTCACTTTCACTTTTCATTTTTCAAATAATGCTGAATAATCTTCCCTGGGAGACATGTTTCCTGTATGAAAGCTTTTGAAATATCAAAATCTCTTAATAGGATTTAAAGAATAAATGCCACTATCAAATACTTTACAAGTGTTGGAGAGTTGTAGATACTAGTAATATGGACTTTGAGGGGAAAATCCACATAAAATGTGTCTGTAGATAATATCTGTTTGCCTTAAAAACTTAAACAAACACACTTTTGTTATTCAAGCTACAGATTTAAAACTGCTAGTTTGCAAACTTATTTATAAAATATTCACTTTATGCAAAGAAAAAGGACCAGAAGGGTACGTTCTAAGTTCTTGCCAGTGGAAAGAATTTTTATTTCCTTCTTTCCGATTACCAGTGTTTCCTAAATTACTATACTTAATATGCACCAATTTGTAATAAAACATTATTCAATAAGTTTGTACTATTGTTATAAGAAAAAAGATGTGCTTATTTTTTGGAGGGGGAATGAGTTTATAAAGAATTTATGTCACATTTAGAAGAAAAAGATAAAATTCTAGGCAGCCACTGAATTTTGAAATAAACTTAATACAAGACCAAATCTTTTTTTAAACAGTGAGCATGTCCACTGAATAGTGGAGGATGATACAAAAACACAGGTTAACAGATACTAATGTTCTCTGTTGTATAAGAAACTGCCTATACAGCCCTAGGGGTATGCGTGTCCTTGATAAGGAATTTACAAGATCCACATACAGGAAACAAATGAACAATGAAATGAACAATGTATAACATTATATAAAGCCAACTGGACTAGATTTCCACTGTGATCTGGACCCAATACTCTGAACTTGGGCGAATCATTTGCCTCTCTAAGCTCCAGTTGCTAAATGGTAAGAAAAGGAGGTAAGGAAAACTGTATTGAATTCTAAACATATATTATACATGTTTATACTAATATACTCAGTGTTAGGTAATGTAGTTCAAATTATATATGCTATTAGAATTCAGAATCAAGAGTTCTGAGTGGGCTGGAGTACTCTGAGTAACTTAAAAGTAATTCTGGGCTGGGGTCATGGCTCGGTGGTGGTAGAGCACTCGCCTAGCACGTGTAATACCCTGGGTTCGATCCTCAGCACTAGATAAAAATAAATAAATAAAATAAAGGTATTGTATCCATCTACAACTAAAAAAATAAATTAAAAAAAAAAAAGTAATTCTATAAAGGCCAAGAGAAAAAAGGCACGAAATGCAGCATGCTGCATAACCAAACCCAGAGTGACACCATTTAACTTTAATAAGCAGTCAATCTTCGGGAAATGTCTTCTCTCCAGTATCAAAATATTTAAACTGAGTGGTACATGATGGTACACGCCTGTAATCCCATAACTCAGGAGACTGAGGCAAGAGGATCCAAAGTTAGCAAGAAACTATCTCAAAATGAAAAACAAAAAAGTTTCAAAAGATTACTGCTTTTCAGTATTTTATTCTACACAATTTCTTTATGAAATGGTTAGGGGAAGTTCTCAATAAAATTCTAAAATCTCTTATCTTTTTTAAAAATTTAAGACACGGTCTGGCTACATTGCCCAAGCTGGGCTTGAACTTGTGATACTCCTACCTCAGCCTCCTGAGTGGCTAGAATTACAGACTGTTGCCACCATGCCCAGCCTTTCATAAAATTTTTATAGCAGAAAAGACTAAAGGGAAAATGAGAGTTGAGTGCAATTATTTTCTACTATATTTTGAGAACTCAAATTCTCTTTCTCTCAAACCATACTGATTTTTCTTTTGTGTGAATAGACAGAATTCACTCTTAGGATTTACTCTTTGAACTAATTTTAAAAGTAATTTAATATTAACTAGTAATACTTCTTTTCTTTTTTTTTTTTTAATTTTTAATATTTATTTTTTAGTTCTCGGCGGACACAACATTTTTGTTGGTATGTGGTGCTGAGGATCGAACCTGGGCCGCATGCATTCCAGGCGAGCGCGCTACCGCTTGAGCCACATCCCCAGCCCGTAATACTTCTTTTCTAATACAAAATCATTTTATAGTATTTGTTCCTTGTTTTATTCTTAATATTTTGTTCCTTCTATGGATTATATCTAATAAGTCGCACCCCCTATAATAACTAGAAGTACTGTGCACATAAGTGTGCTTTAAGTACAATCTACTACTCAAAATGATTTTATATACATTATGGGATTAAACAGAAAACCTGTAAAGGTATAGACCTGGTCATTGCTTTACCTAGGTACTACTTCATGCTCAAATCACTTTTTTTTTCACAATATCTTTTTATTTTATTTTTATGGGGTGCTTAGGATTGAACCCAGTGCCTTGAGCATGCCAGACGAGCGCGCTACCACTTGAGCCACAACCCCAGCCCTCAAGTCACTTTTTAAATCAAATGTCTCAATATTCAAAATAATGAGCTAATTTACTCTCAAAACAAATTTACTCCTTTGGAGCCTGGTTTACAAACAGAACTAACTACCAACTAACTACAGAATTTCATAAAGTAATCGCACTTAGGAACAATCCCTATCATAGATGTTTAATGAACCAATTAAACATCCTTTCTTCCTCAGAAAGGACAGAACTCGGGCTGGAGTTGTGGTTCAGTATCAGAGCACTCACCTAGCACTTGTGGGGCACTGGGTTTGATCCTTAGCACCATATAAAAAAATAAATAAATAAAATAAAATAAAGGTATGCTATCCATCTACAACTACAAAAGAAAAAAAAAAAAAAAGACAAGAATTCAAGCAAAGTCCTTCAGAATGCCTTCCATTTTCCTGGATGGGATCACAGTGTGACAACCAAATAGATACCTTTCTCTTTACAAAAACAGAAGCAGATTCCTTTTTGCCTTTGTTCACATCCTTCAGGAAATCCCAAATGAAATATTTTTCCTTAAACCCAAGATGGACTGTCACCTGCCCTCAAAACTTTTCCTAATCTCTACAAACAGAATCTCTTCTTCTTCATTATCTAACAATTCTTATTCCTCTGCATTACCTGAGAAGTTTGATTGTACCTGTCTTAAGACACATCACTTCCTAAATTGTGTCACAATTATCTGTACACATATCTAAATTGTAACTTCTTTGATGACATCTTATTTTCTTTGCATCCCCTCCCCTCAGCACTGTAAAGTGCACACAATGCCCCAAAACTATTTGTCAAATGAACTTTAAGTCATCTGACCCAAAGTATACTTTTTCAACAGTAGCACATCTATGATGAATAAGGAAAACACCCTTGGACTCTGCAGATCAACAACCAAAAGCTTTTTAAAATTTTGTATTGAGTACTTATTATAGAGAGTACGGGATAGTTGTTATGAGTAAAAGGTCTGGATTTAGACTGTACATTGAACTGCCATTTAAAACCATAAGCAAATCTCTTAAACTTTGTGCCTCAAATAACATGCAAAGTGAGGATATAATAGTGCCCATCAAAAAAGGATAAATGAATTAAAGTAAATCGCTTAACAGGGCACCAGATACATTATGTGTTTAGCATTATTACTATTAAATATCTGTCAAATGTTAAGCATTTGCACATAACTCATTAACTCAATTCTCCCAACAAGTTTCGAGCTGGTTATTACTTATCTAACAGATGAGTAAATCTGGGCACTGCAAAATAACTTGTACAAAGCATTAACTCAAAAAGAGACAGGGTACTAGTTTCCAAACGCCAATAACTACTTAACTATAAGGAAAACCTGGAAGCCAGAGAAAACCGAAAAAGGAAGATCGATGCTGAGCCACAATAAGATACGAGAGACGAAGGGAAATGCCAAGTCTCTGGTTCCACAGTCTCACTCTGCCCAGGATCCCATCTTAGGCTGCCCGGAAACTAACTTCATTACTAGCGATAACCGAAACTTTAGAAATTCGGGGTTCTACGGAGCCTAGAGCTGGGCAGGCGCTTCAATTCTTACAAATCTAATTCCCTTAGGTAACTCTCACCTAGTATGAAGCATTTAGTGAAGCCAAAGGACAGCACTGACTCACGAGCTAATGCCAGATCCCTTGGCTTGACAGTCTCCTCGGTTCTAAAAAACTGTAGAGTAGCCCAGGTTCCGCCTCCCAGACTTCCCCGGGACTTATCCAACACCCGCATGAACTCCCTCCCGCTCCACCACCAAGGCCCGAACGGGCCTCCCGTGCTTCCTCTCACCGTCCTTCATCTGGACAATATTGCTAGCGGCCACCCGGTCGGAGGCGACAAGAACATAGTCGGGGCCCTGGATGCCAATGAGGTACTCCATGGTGGCGGAGGGCTGGGGGCCGCACGTTGGACAGGACTCGGAACTTGCCGGTTTCCCCGCCTCACTGGTGAGACAGCACTGCCCAGCGAACCTCTGCGCGACGCTGGCGCTCTCGGATGACGTAACTATCGCGAGAGGTTGGAAAGGGGCGTGGCGTTGAGAGCATTACACTGCGCCTGCCTCTGGGACTGTCCTTGATTCCGCCAATGGTCGCTGGGTTAACACCCTGCTTTTTATCTGCAAATCTGAATTTTAAAAAATCAGTTTACTGTATGTAAAGAGCCAAGCACTTGTGGCTGCCCAAAGGTGATAGTTCCTCAGTTTTCTCTTTCTCTTCTTCTTTGCTGGGTAAAAAAAAAATCTCTCCGGGACCCTTTCCCTGCAAACCAGATTGGAGAAAAGTTAAGAAGAGCCCTAATTACATCCGTCACAAAAATAATATATGATTGCATTACAGATATAAGTTGAGGGGCTGGGGTTGTGGCTCAGTTGGTAGAGCATTTGCCTTGCACATATGAGGCACTGGGTTCGATCCTCAGCACCACATAAAAATAAATGAATAAAGATTGTGTATGTCTACCACTAAAAAAAATACTAAAAAAAAAAAAAAAAAGATATAAGTTAAGGGGCTGAAGTTGTGGCTCAGCGGAAGAGCGCTTGCCTAGCACGTGTGGGGGCCCTGGGTTCCATCCTCAGCACCACATAAGAAAAAGTAAACAAAGGTGTTTGTCCATCTACAACTAAACAAAAATATTTTTTAAAGAATCTCTCATTACATAAGATTACAAATCTATATGGTGAAATTCGTTCTAATACTCATATACAAACTGGGGTGTTTCAGTATATGAAATAGTTGATATCTGGAACTTAAAAGCCATTCCTAAACTGGTGCAGCAGCTTGTGCCTGTAACCCCAGCTACTTGGGAAGCTGAGGCCAAAGGATCACTTGGGCCCCTCAAGCTTCTGAAACCATCCTTAGCAATATGTTGATACTCTGTCTCCAAAAACAAACACAAAAGAAAGGTTAAGAAAAGCAATCTGCAAAAGAAGAAACAAAAATGGCCAAGAAACCTGAAAAAAATCCTCAATCTTGATAGTAATTGGCAAAATGACAAATAAATAAACAATAAGAAAATGTAAATTGGTTGTAAGATTATAATCATATAAAATAAATTTTAAGATATCTAATAGTCCTTACAAAGGACTATTGGATATCTTAAAATTTAGTGTCTGGAGTTGTGGCTCAGTGATTGAGTGCTCACCTAGCATGCTACATGCCTTGGGTTGAATTCCTAGCACTCAAAAAATATATATTATTTTAATAATTTTATGTCTTTGGATCTTATGTATCCAAAGACATTTGCATAAATATCCCAAATTTTGTGTACAGAGATACTGTTGCAGCACTGCAAGAGCAACAAAACAGGGATCAAGTGACATGTCTAAATACAAATGTTATATAAATGATGGTACACTCATAAATGGAATATTATACAATGAAAATAAATGAAATGAAGCTAAATATACATACATATTCTATGGCCCAAGATATACTAAAAATGAAAAAGCTTTCTTATCTGTAGCACAATGTGATTTTGTTAAAAAATGAATATTTGAGGGCTGGGGATATAGCTCAGTTGGTAGAGTACTTGCTTCACATGTACAAGGCCCTGGGTTCAATCCCCAGCACCAAAAAAAAAAAAAAAAAAAAAAAAAAATTTTAAAAATGAATATTTGAATATGAGTGGAAAAATATCTATTTACAAATGTTCCAAGGTCAAATTATAACCATTCACTGGTAAGTATAATTTGAAGAGAGAATTTTTGTTTTTATTTTGTTCACATTTATTTTGTTTAAATGTATTTGTTTGTTTAATTATTTATTTTTAGTGCTGGAGATCCACCACAGGGCCTTGTAAACATGCACTTTACCACTGAGCTACACTCCCAGCTCATTACTTACAATATTTATTTATTTATTTGGGTATTAGAGATTGAACCCAGGGACATTTTACCACTGAGCTTCATCCCCAGACTTTTTATTTTTTATTTTGAGATAGGGTCTTGCTGAATTGTTGAGGCTCTTACTAAATTGTTGAGGCTGGCTTCAAACCTGTAATCCTCCTTTCTCATTCTCCTGAGTTGCTGGGATTGTTACTGAGATGCCACTGAACCTGACTACTTGTAATTTTTAAATTTAAAAAAATCCATCCCTTTCAATTTTGCAGCAATTATGATAATGGTAAAATATTCCATAACTAAGTTTTAGTACCCACAACTGATCTTCATTCCAGCTTGTTGAGAAATAGTGGGGGGGGGGTTGCAATTGTATATCCTAACCCAACTATACAATTCATTTGTCTCTTCAGAAATTGAAGTACTCATTTCACTCTGAATGTTTCTTCTAGTTCTCTGCCCATAAAAGAACATAGAGCCTGAGGAGTTTGGAGCAGCCTATCTATCATGAGATGGATGCCAGGGGCAAGTGAGGTCATTAAGTCAACCATCCCACTATGAACACAGCTGCATTCATCATTCTAGAAAGATTCTTTTCTTAAACACCACTGGGAAAGCCTGGGCTACTGCCACCCACTCTCTCTTTCTCTGTCTGTTTTTTAGTTGCAAAAAGTACACAGTTATACAAAACACATACTTACACACACAAATAATATAGAAATGAGAAATTAAATATTTCTTTTCCTCCTACCAAAGATAAACCCGTCAAATGCCTGTGTCCTTCCAGAGCTTTTTCTTTGTACATATCAATAATCACTCATTCATTCGTTCATTAAAGCTAGAGAACTTCAGGGCTGGGGTTGTAGTTCAGAAGTACAGCACTCACCTAGCATGTGTGAGGCACTGGGTTTGATTCTCAGCAACACACACACACATACACACACGCACACACACAAATAAGTATTGTGTCCTTTTACAACTAAAAAATGCTAACTTCACTTAGCATTTTTTTCTTTTTTTATTAATTTATGACAGCAGAATGCATTACAATTCATATTACACATATAGAGCACAAATTTCTCATATCTCTGGTTGTATAAAAAGTATATTAACACCAATTTGTGTCTTCATACATGTACTTTGGATAATGATGTCCATCACATTTCACCATCATTTCTAACCCCATGCTCCCTCCCTTCCCCTCCCACCCCTCTGCCCTATCTAGAGTTCATCTAATCCTCCCATGCTCTCCCTCCCTACACCACTATAAATCAGTCTCCTTATATCAGAGAAAACATTTGGCATTTGGTGTTTTGGGATTGGCTTAACTTCACTTAGCATTATCTTCTCTAACTCCATCTATTTACCTGCAAATGCCATGATTTTACTCTCTTTTATTGCTAAGAAATATTCCATTGTGTAAATATGCCACATTTTAAATTTTTTAAAAATTTATAACTTTATTTCATTCATTTATTTTTATGTGGTGCTGAGGATCGAACCCAGGGCCCTGCACATTCTAGGCTCTACTGCTGAGCCACAATCCCAGCCTCCACCACATTTTTTTTAACTATTCATCTACTGAAAGGCATCAAGGTTGGTTCCACAGTTTAGCTATTGTGAATTGTGCTGCTATAAACATTGATGTGGCTGTGTCCCTGAAGTATGCTGTTTTTAAGTCCTTTGGGTATAGGCCGAGGAGAGAGAGATAGCTGGGTCAAATGGTGGTTCCATTCCCAATTTTTCAAGGAATCTCCATACTGCTTTCCATATTCACTGCACCAATTTGCAGTCCCACCAGCACTATATGAATGTACCTTTTCCCCACATCCTCACCAACACTTATTGTTGTTTGTATTCATAATAGTTGCCATTCTGACTGGAGTGAAATGAAATATTATAGTAGTTTTGATTTGTATTTCTCTAATTGCTAGTTATGATGAACATTTTTTCATATATTTGTTGATAGATTGTATATCATCTTCTGAGAAGTGTCTGTTCAGGTTCTTGGCCCATGTATTGATTGGGTTATTTGTTTTTTTGGTGTTTAGCTTTTTGAGTTCTTTATATACCCTAGAGATTAGTGTTCTATCTAATGTATGAGGGGTAAAAATTTGCTCCTAAGATGTAGGCTCTCTATTCACCTCACAGATTGTTTCTTTTGCTGAGAAAAAACTTTCTAGTTTGAATCTATCCCATTCATTGATTCTTGATTTTAATTCTTACGATATAGGAATCTTATCATGGAAGTTGGGGCCTAATCCCACAAGATGGAAACTAGGGCCTACTTTTTCTTCTATTAGACAACAGGATCTCTGGTTTTATTTCTAGGTCCTTGATCCATTTTGAGTTAAGTTTTGTACATGGTGAGAGATAGGAATTTAATTTCATTTTGTTGCATATGGATTTTTAAAAAGCTACAAAACTCTGAATTGGAAGATCTGCAATCTTTTTTTTTAATGTGTATTATTTTAGTTGAGGGGGACACAATACGTTTATTTTTATTTTCTAAGGATCAAACTCAGGGTCTCCCATGTGCCAGGCAGGTGCTCCACCACTAGCCCCAGCCCCAGCCCTGTTTATTTTTTTTAAAGCATCCAACAAGCTGGGTATGGTGGTACACACCTGTAATCCCAATGACTAGGAAGGCTAAGGCAGGAGGATCACAAATTTGAGGCCATCCTCAGCAATTTAGTGAGGTCCTAAACAACTTAGTGAGACCCTGTCTTAAAATGAAAAATAAAAAGGACTTGGGAATGTAGTCAGTGGTAAAGCTCCCCTGGGTTCAATCCCCCCATACCAAAACAAAACCAAATAAAACAAAAATAAAAATTTTAAAAAGCACCAGACAATCTTTCCTCTTGTCTCCAGGACTTTTGAAACCCCCTCTAGTTAAGTAAAACTAGAACTGCTCTAACTTCTTGTTAGTATACAGTGGGTTTTTGAGACTGAACTTGTACTGAGAAACAGGGAGAAACCCTCTTCCAATTAAAATCTTAGTCTTATAATTATATTTAATTTTATTTTAGACAAATGTTGGATTATAGTGCAGACATGGAGAAGCCCAAGAACCAAATCATATACAACCAGTTCTAAAAATGGCAGAGAAATGCCATCAAGAAACCTTGATCACAAAGACATGACTTTCTTAAGTAGGTAAACCCCTTGTTCCTAAGGAACATGCATTTTGCCAAGAAGCATAATAAGAAGCACCGAAGAAGATGAAGGTCAACACCTCCAAGACTATCAAGACCCTGTGAGGGAAGTTAAACCCAAGATCCCAAAGGGTATCAACTGCAATCTCAATTGACTTGTCCATATGGTTTACCCTAAGTTCTGGGAATGTGCCCACCCACATACTGCCAAGGATCCCAGGCTCTGCTAGCCCAAGGCCAAGGCTCAATCCAAGACCAAGGCCCAGCATACAGCTTGAGGTCCATCTTCAGCTCCTGATCAGGCTCTCAAAGGTGCCCTGGACCCTATAAAGGCTCCATATCAAAGGCCTCTGCCAATGTGAGGGCAGAAAGACTGGTCTGACCCTGGGCTGCCATCTGCATGGGCTGGGTGGTCCTCTTGTGCTAGTTGTACAAATAACCCTGAGACAAGGGAGAAAATGAATTAGAAAAAGTCTGTAGAGGCTCACTGGAACAGCATGAAGCAAACAATATTTTCTATAAAGGAATGGTAAGTAGTTTTAGCTTTGCTGGCCATACCATATCTGTAATCACTAATCAATGATGCTATTGTAGTGTAAAGCAACTGTAGACAATATGTTAAAAAAGTGAGCATGGAAGCCCACAATAGTGAACAACAAGGATATCAGAAAAATTTGGATGGTATCTATGTTTCTGAAAAAGGAACAGTTCCACAGGCTGATGAATAAGACCTAAGAGTTATTTAGACACAGAAACACAGTCATGGAGTCAATTTGATATTTCAATGATGCAATAAAAAAATCTCTGTGGACTTTGGACTTATTCTTAATCCTTTCCAACAGGTTGAATAAACTCCAGTGTCCTTTCAAAGGAATGGAACATGGAAAAAAAATAAGCATAGATTTATTTCAATAAACTTTATTTATAAAACAGATCAGGAAAGCAGGGAAATGGCTCTGGCCCATGGGCATAGATTGCTAACCCCAGATGTAGTGGGAAGACTGAAAATCACCACCCAAATCAGGGTTCAGCTCTACCTCTTTCAACCTTGATGTAAAATTCAGTTAGTCTCCCTGAACATCATTTCCTTATTTACAAAAGAGACATTCAGAAGGAGATTTGATTTGTATTTTCTTGAGATGGGAAAATGATGCAAGTTTGGTTGGTAAATATAAGGAAACACATCTTATTCCCTGATAAGCACTGGGGAGTTTGGCGGGAACCTAATAAAGAATGACTAAGTCTGCCAGGCACCGAGGCACACACCTGTAATCCCAGCAACTCGGGAGGCTGAGGCAGGAGAATAGCAAGTTCAAATTCAGCCTCAGAAACTTAGTGAGACCCTGTCTCAAAATAAAAAGGGCTGGGGATGTGGCTCAGTGGTTAAATGCCACTGGATTCATTCCCAAGTATTGAAAAAAAAAAAGAAGAAGAAAAAGAAAGAAACAAACAAATGAAAGAGACCATGTTGTTATGTAATGTGGCCATAAAATGGAATGGTAACCTTAGTGAGACCCCTAAGTTCAACTTGAGATGAAATCATCAACATAGTTCATACTCAAAAGACCTTGTCAATATAGACAATAGGGTTGGAACAAGGTAGATTGGAGATGAGAAGTACATCCCAAAATTTCAGGGCAGTTAATATATTGGATGCTATTGATGCCCTCTTTCTTTTTCCTTTGCCGACTTGGCACCAATGTCCCAGTGTTATGGTTTGGATATGAGGTGTCACCCCCAAAACTCCTATGTTAATGCAGAAATATTCAGAAGCAAAATTATTAGATTATGAGAGCTGTAACCTCATCAGTGGATTTATCCCTCTGATGGATTAATAATTTGAAAGGACTAATGTCCTTGGCACTTTATACTATCACTATCAGGTGATAACTGTAGGCAGGAGGGGCATGACTGGGGGGGGGGATGCCCTTGGGATTATATCTTGTTCCCCCACACCCCGTCCTCCTTCTCTCCAGTTGCAGATGGCCACTGTGGAACTATCCAGCTTCTCACCCTGTAAAATAATCTAATAAATTCCCTTTTTATAATCATACATATGTGTATGGATATATGTTGATTCAGCTTGCTACAGAACCCTGACCAATACTAATACACACAAGAAGTAATAATTTCCACAAAGACCCCCAAGATATGGTTTTAATATGCCATTGAGATTACACTGGGAAGTTTTTAAAAAGCAATAATTTGCCTTAAACAAAATAAAAAAAACCAAAATTGTATTGGCAAATTGTGGAGAAAAATATTAACAGACTCTGAAGTGAACAGGCTAAAATTGATCTAGTCATTTCAGAAACCCACCAACCAATCATGTGCTTTGTGGGGGCGCAGAGGATCATTCATTGATAGTATTTGAAGGTGGCACCTTTGGTTGGTAATTACAATTAGATGAGATCATGAGGGTGGGACACTATGATGGCAGTGATGACTTGTAAGAAAAATGAAAGAAATCCAGGGTAGTGCATTTGTTCTATCTCACCTATGATGCCCTCCATCATGTGCATTATAATACATTACCATGCAGCAAGAAGGTACTCACCAGATGTCAAGCAGATGCCAATGCCATGCTCTTGGACCTTTCAGTCTCCTGAGCTGTAAGTCAAATAAATTCTATTGATTATAAGTTACTGGGTCTCAGATTTTTTGTTATAACAACAGAAAAACAGACACAGAACACAAGCACAGAGGCCTCAAAAACAAGATGACTGTAATTACTTCAATGACCAACAAGGTAAGCAGGCAGTGAGGGGCTCTTGGCCTGCAGGGTCAAGAGATGTCATAAAGAACTTAGTTTTCCTAGAGGCATGATAGATGGGTAGCCAGGTATTGCTTAACATACATATCATCAAAGAGGTCAAGAATAAACTGGAAGACAGAGGCAAGTCACCTCAATAGAAAGTTGCAATCACTTGTCAAATGTCCAAACCCATGCAAGTTTTAAGACCTAGAACCTACCAATTAAAGGAGTACTAGTCCTCCCCCAAAGATTCTAAAACATGAGGACAAATACATTTAGTATTTAGTCCCTTAGTTATTCCCCAAGGGATTATATAGTCATTTCAGGCAACCAAGAGAAGGGAATACCCAGATTTTTAAGGGCTTAGCATATAGGATCCAAGTCAATTTTTATACCTAAGACCTCAAAGAGCCTTCATGACTCCCCACTTAGATTAAGGTTTATGTGGATCAGATAACAAATAGAGGCCAAGTTCAGGCTCCTTTCCTGATGGAGCCATTAGGTTCAGAGATTCACCAGTGGTTACTTCCTTGGTTACTAAATATATAATTAGAGTAGACATGCTTAACAGTTGGCAGAAACCTCACATACAATCCTTGGTGTCTAGAATAAGAAATATTGTAGTATAAAGTGCCAAGGAGAAGCCCAATTCTAACCACTATAGTATATCAAAAATATCACATAGAAACTACCAAAATGGAACAGAGAGAAAAAGATTGGAAACAGAAATAAAAGTGAATCACTAAGATGTGGGTCAAGATCAAATGTCCTAATATAATATAATTAAAGTCCCAAAGGAAAGAAGGAGACAGAAGTTTTAATAATAGCAAAAAGTTTCCAAATTAGGCCAGTCACTGTAGCACATGCCTGTAATTCCAGGTACTGGGGAGGCTGAGGAAGGAGGATCACAAGTTCAAGGATAGTCTTAGTGACTTAATGAGACCCTTTCTCAAAATAAAAAAATAAAAAGGATTTGGGATGTAGCTCAGTGGTAGAGTATCCCTGGGTTCAACCCCCAATGCTGCAAAAAGGAAATTAAGTTTTCAAATTAGATGAAAAATACGAACTAACGCATCTAAGAATTTAGACAATCCCCAATCACCAGAAACATGAAACAGGCTACACAGATCCACATCATAATCAAATTGCTGAAAACAAGTAGTAAAAAAGAAAGCCTTAAAAGCAGCCAGAAAAAAAGTCCCATTATTAACAGAGTACCAAAAAAATATGGATGACATGAGACATCTTGTCAGAAACAATAAAATCCAGGAGACAGTAGAGAAACATCTTTCAAGTGTTTAATAAAATCTGAACCCAGAATTTTATTCTTTTCTTTTCAAAAGGCATTTGGGTCATAGAAAAGCTATGGGGAAAATCATGACTAGAAGTCCTGCACTACAAGAAAGTCCCAGAGATGGGAAGAGAATTATACCAGATGAAAATCTAGATCTACAGAAATGTCTCTGGAAATGAGAAGATATGTGGCTAGATATAAATAAAGGCTTTGTTTTTTATGGTGTATATGTATTTATAGGATAAAACTGTTTAAGGCAAAAATAAGACATTTCAGTATTTCTAACATATTCAGAAGCAGAATACAGGACAACTAAAGCACAAAGGGAGGAGGTGGGGGAAGAAATTGGAATACACTGCTATAAAGTTGTTACTCTATACTTGAGATACTATGCCAGTTCACAAAGACAGACAGTGATAAGTAAAAGATGTATCCAAAAGAACCCCAACGACTAAAATTCTACTACAAAGCATTATGGCTAATAAGCTAATAGAAAATACAAAATGGAATAACATACGCAATCCAAAACAAACAAATGAAGAAAAAGAGAACAAAAAACATAAAGGGTCAGGGGTTGTGCCTCAGTGGTAGAGCACTTACCTAGCATGTGTGAGGCACTGGGTTTGATCTTCAGCACCACATATAAATAAATAAAATAAAGGTATAGAAATAATACAACAGTATTGTTTTTTTTTAAAAAAAAAGCATAAGGGACAAACAGGAAGCAAACAGTGAGATGATAGATTGCAACCCAGCCATATGAATAGTCACGTAAATATAAATGATCCAAACATATCCATTGAAGGCCAGAAATTGTCAGGTAAGATGAAAAGGCAAAACCCAATCATAGGCTGTCTATAAGATATCCACTTTAAATTTAAAGACACACAATGACTTGCACATGAATGTTAATAACAGCTTTATTTGTAAGAGCCAAAAACTGAAATAGGGAGGAAGGGAGTCATGCTCATGATCAGGTCAATGGATAACATGTTGTGGTATATTAATATGACAGAATACTACTCAGCAAAAAGACAAATGAACTATTGATGCACACAACATGGATAAACCTCAAAATAATTATGCCCAGTAAAAAAGTCAGGCACAAAGATTATACACTGTATGATTCCATTTATATAAAATTCTAGAAATGCAAATTAATCTATAGTGACAGAAGAGAAATCTGTGGTTGCCTGGGGATGAAAGGGATAGGGAGAGATCAGATAAAGAGATGCAATGGGCATGAAGAAATTTCAGAGGGGGATGAATATGTTCATTATCTTGATTGCAGTTATGGTTTCACAGGCACATACATATGTCAAAACTCAGATCGTATGTGGATAGTATTGTGAATTATATCTCACTAAAGCTATTTTTAAAACAATATTATATTGGGGGTGCTATGGTTGGAATGTGTCCCCAGAATTACATGCCTGTAGCTTAATCCCCAAGGTAACAATGTTGAAAGGTGGGACTTCTAAGAGGTCATGAGGTCTATGCTCTTATAAATGGATTAATTGTCATTATCACAGGAGTGTATTTGTCATAACTACAGTGGGTTTGTTGTAAAAGCCCATGTGATGCCTTCCACCATGCTATGATGCAGCAAGAAGACCCTCGCTAGATGCAGACCCTCAATTAATCCAATATGAGATATTCTGTAGTAGCAACATAAAACAGACTAAGAGGGAGGGGGGCAGGTTGACAGAAATTAATGCCACCCTCAACTATTTGAAGGATACAGTGGTTGGTGGTTGCCCCATCATAACCCATGGCCCAAAGTAAAGACTGGATGGATTAGCACAGATGACAGTGGACTACTGCAAACTTAACTAAGCAATAGCCTACATTGTATCTGCTATATTGGATTTGCTTCCTTTGTGAGAGGAGAGTGATACAATCTTGGGTATGTTGTTTGCAACCACTAACCTGATAATGCATTATTTTCCATATCATTCAGGAAGGACAATCAGAAGCAGTTTACATTCACATGGACGAGGCAACAGTATACATTAATGGTATTGCCTGTGGGCTACATTAATTTTCCCGCAATAACATAGTCTCCTGTAGAATTCATTTCCTTAACCTAAACCAAATCAATTCAAATGACTGAAGTGTGACCCTCTCAAGGCATGTCAAATTGGCAAAAACAAGGAAGCAAACATATGCATCAATAGGCTTAGTGCCTTCATGCTACTCAAGGAATTTGCTGTTGAAAAAGCCAGAGACCCACAATAAAACAGATATTATAAAAACTAAAGGAAATTATTTGGCAGATTTTCATATGTGTAAAGTCCTTAGGCAAGGACCTCTGTTATAGAATGGGAAAACAAATTTATGAAGAGGTTCAAAGATTATATAATAGGTGCACAAAATCCAACCCCTAACTTCATACTTATATTAATACTGCAGGTGAAATGGAACAGTTTACATCTAAACTGAAAGAACATACAAGCTAGCTACTAAAGTAGATTCAAAGAGTTTTTTGAAACACGTTCTTGGTTAAGCTTGAGAAATCTTGGGTCCAATGCCCAAGATGCCTTTAAACTTTTCTTATATTTCAAATTATTCTTATTTTTCTCGCATTTGCTTAAAATTTATTGTCTCAGAGTCTCATATGCATCTACACTGTCACCGTTCCAATAGATGATTCAATTTATGACTCAAAGACAAAAAGCAGGAGTAAATCATCCTGATCGACACTTAATGTACAAATCAATCCTTTCCAAATGAAATTTCATCTTCAAGGGAAATCAACAATAATGGTAAATATCTAGATAATTCTTGTCAGCCTCTCCTGTAGACTTTGGCTGAGTGAAGACCAAAAAGAAAAACTAAGAATTTAAATGTTTCCATACTCTTATGAAAAGAGTTGTTTTCTGAAGCCATTGTAACAAGCTGGAATCTGCAAACCCATCTAATCAGTAAATGGGAATTCTATAACCTTGTTAACAATGAATTGCCAGAGACTTAAAACCTTTTAATCAATCAACAAAATACATCAGGGCTGGGGTTGTAGCTCAATGGTAGAGCACTTGCCTAGCACATGTGGGGCACTGGGTTTGATCCTCAGCACCACATAAAATAAATAAATAAATAAAAATCTAGGAAAAAAAATCAGTAAACATGCTTTTGCAAGTCAACTACTTAGTGACAACTCCTTGTCAGCCAATCAGGATTTGACATGTTCCAGTGAACATAATTTGAAATGCCAATCAACAGTCCCATCATAGTAACCAGACTTTTAGAGATTACATCATCCCACTCATGCTTCTGGAAATCCATCAGTTTTTGAATTCCATGCTGTCCCCAAACCCTAAGAGTGGCAATCTTCTCTTCTCACAGAGGAAACTACCTGACCAGCATATACTTAAGTAAGCAATCAATTTTTATATATTTTTTCTTTTAACTATTGAGTGGTGGTGATATGTGGAAGACTGCCAGTTTTGAGTATTCCTAGAGCAAGAAAGTGTTCTGCAGCGTCATACTACAGCATCAGCTGGCTTGCCACTTGGACCATTTGACCCAGCTGATCATATGTTACTAGAAGTATATTTGGCAAAGAAAATGTCATATGGGACTTCTTTTAATCTATTTGTTTCATTTTGATGTGGTGCTAAGTAGGGAATCCAGTGCCTCACACATGCTAGGCAGTTGCTCTTGCCACTGAGCAGCTCCAGCCTCCGCCCCTCTTCTAATCTATATTGGAAGAGTTGCAGCTCAAAACCCAAAGGCATGGCATTCTGTTGGAAACCAATAGTCTGATCATTAAATGACCAGGTAACTTAACCTTTACATGTTGGATTGGGTCCTGTGAAAGCCACCAAATTATAAGTCAAATGGGCCCAGCAGCAATCCATAAAAAAGTGGAAATGGTATTTCTGGGATCAAGTCTGAGCAGGTCCAGAGGATACAAGTTAACTGCACAATTTGGTAGGATTAATCCTGATCATCATGCGGAGATAAGACTGCTGCTACATAATGCAGGCAGAGAGGACTATGTCTGACACTCTGATGATCCACTGAGACATCTCTTAGTACACTATGCCCAGTAGAATTATAAATGGGCAATTTTAGCAATCAAGTCCTGCTAAAGGTCTGATGACCAGGTGACCAGACTCTCTAAAAATCAATGTGTGGATTAACCCATCAAACAAGTCAGTGGGGAGGAAGATCTAAAATGGGTGGTAAATGAAGTACATGAGGAGTATCAATTACATCTCAGAACCACATGCAGCAGCAGAGAATATACTGCATTCCAAAAACACTTCTTTTGTACATTTTCTCAGAAACTGTGACCAACCAGGATCCAGGAGAAGCTATACTTAGAGTGAATTTAATGTGAGAAACAAACATCTGATTGGTGCAAGCGGCGGACTGTGGTAGATGTCGGTACACTACCCCCCACCTGTCAGCTGACATCTCAGTTTCCCCATCTTCTGAAGAATCATCATCCTTTTCATCTGTGAGACTTCATTCCACTTTGATCAATAACTAATTGACACAAGGATGCAAAAGACTGACTCTCTTGCCTCAGTGGGGAATTAAATCTGTGGTCCCATGTGTTCTAGAGTTTTCTTGTAAAATCATCTAAGATCACATTCTTGCCAGCTTTTTGCTCCCTGTTCCATTCTGATTCTCTCGCACCTTTCCTCCAGAAATTCCCCAGTAAATTCCTTGAACAAGAATCCTTGTCTCAGACTCTGCTCCTAGGAAATGCAATCCAAGCCAGCATACATTGTTCAGGATTTTTGGGTAACCTTAGGGAAAGGGATAGCACCTGCAAAATATTCTGAAATTGAATCTCTTGCTAAACAGAGGAAGTGAGGACTTCACTAACATTTGTGAAATGTTGAAAAATGTGCCACTTCTTACACTTGAGTGCTGTAGATTAAAATTCATACCTATTACAGTTATATTTTCATGTCTTATAGTTTATACCCACTTCTTCTAGTAGATGCATTTTGAACAAAGTACATCTTTCCATTGCCAAATAGATGCAAGCCAGCCCTTCCAAAGAAGCCATGTGCCAGAATCAGGGACCATCTTCCTCTTTAAGATTCCATTTCCTCTGCTCCATCTACTTCTACCACTCATAACCAGTTTTCTTGGCATCTTCTGTTTGGACCCTCAGTGAGTTTAGCCTCACCCTTTTGGGCCGACCTTTGATCCATAGACCTATCTGGAAGTTTAACCGCTAGTATTCATTTATTGTGCTTGGCTTCACCTTTTAATGTTAATTTACCTGTTTTTTGTTTTTTGTTCCCCAGTAACTGGAGATTGAAACCAGGGATACTCTACCATTGAGCCACATCTATAGCCCTTTTTATTTTTTCACTTTGAGACAAGGTCTTGCTAAGTTGTCCAGGTTGGCCTTGAACTTGTAATTCTCCTGCCTCAGCTTCTCAAGCTGGAATTATACGCCTGTACCACTGTGCCCAACATGCTTAACCTCTTTGATTGCATCTGACATAGACTACCTGCCCCTCCAGGAAAGGCCCCAGTTCTCCCAAGGTTTTGGCCTTATTAAGGCCCACTTTGTATAAACACTCTCTTCCTTACTCATGTCATGTGGGAGACCAACCTTGCCCGTGAGTGATTGACTCCCCGGCTGGGTGATTGAGGCTTATGGCAGCAGCCACGCCAGACTGCCCCGCCCTTCTTGGGTTCGTGCATGGGAGTGTCTTCCTACAGCTCCATGGGTGGAGCTATACTTGTTCTTTTCACCCTTGCCCTGTTTGGAATAGAATGTTCCATGGAAACGCCCCTTTTGTGTGTCCCCTTGTCTTACTGTATCCTTGGGTGAGGCCTATCCAGGTGTCAGTCAGCCTGCTGACAGCAGACATCATGAAGCTAGACTCAGCCCCCTGACCCCTTGCCTCATTTGAATAGCTTCTCCTCAATAAAAGGGGTCAGCACATGTGGGCGCTCTCTCTCTCTCTCTCTCTCTCTCTCTCTCTCTCTCTCTCTCTCAGAATCCTTAAGGTCAGAGGAGCTGTCACAGCAATCCCAAAGAAAAAGGTATTTCTGTCTCTTGTGTGGTTATTTCACCCAGCCCAGTTAGCCCAGTTCCCCTGGAGTAACCCCTGAGTGTTTTAGTTGCGAAAGCAACCGGGCAATTGGTGTCCCCGGATGAGCGAAAGGTCTGAGTGCTTAAGCCGCTAGGACAAAAGCGACAATGTCAGATGTCCCATTCTATTCAGTCTTAGTGGCATTTCTGGGGTCATCCACCCTGATTGGGTACATATCTCAACTTTGGTTTTTTGCCATATTCTATTGGTGCTCAAACACATAAAGTCATAAGAATTTTTTTTTTTCCTTTTTGGTACTGGGGATTGAAACCAGGTCCTTGTATACCCCAAGTGTGCACTCCATTACTGAGCCGCATCCTCAGCCCATGAGCAGCATTTCTAAATCTTCTTTGTAAGTATTTTTGTACACGAATCCCAGGCCCTCCCTTTTCTGAAAAGCACATTTCTTTATGTCTCTGCCCTCTGTGGTGTGTGTTTTTACTTTAGTCAGGATGTTCATCCTTTCCTCATTGCATTTCTATTTTGCACTTTTTGCATTAAGTCAAAAATCTGTCTTCCAAACACATTCCTCTTTGTGATGCATAAAATGATCTCTACGATGGCCATGTGGAAGATGCTTGTTATGTTCCAGAAAACTCAATAACTCCAACTTAGATACAGCATGGTAGTTCAAAGTCTATGCAAAGCCAGGTGTGGTGACACATGCCTGTGGTCCCAGTGATTCAGGAAACTGAGGCAGAAGGACTGCAAGTTTGAGGACTGCCTCAGCAACTTGGCAAAGCCCTCAGTGTCTAGCAAGACCCTGTCTCAAAATAAAAAACAGAAAGACCTTGTGATGTAGCTCAGTAGTTGAAAACCCCTGGGTTCAATTCCCAGCACCAAAAAAACAAAAAACAAACTAAAACAATAACAACAAAATACACACACACACACACACACAATTTGCACAATATATAAAACAAACTTGAATTTTTTAAAAAAATTTTAGTTGTAGATGGACACAATATCTTTTTTTTTATTTATTCATTTTATGTGGTGCTGAGGATCGAACCCAGTGCCTCACACATATGAAGCAAGCACTTTGCCATTGAGCTACAATCCCCGCCCCTTGAATTCTTTTTTTTTTTTTTTGTACCAGGGACACTTAACCACTGAGCCACATCCTCAGCCCTTTGTTCATTTTTTTTTTTTTTTTTTGAGACAGGGTCTCTTTAAATTGCTTAGGGCCTCTCTAAATTGCTGAGGCTGGCTTTGAACTTTCATTCCTCCTGCTTCAATCTCTCAAATCACTGGGATTACAAGCATGGGCCACTGGACCTGCACAAGCTTGAGTTTGAAGTCAGGCTCTACCATTCACAAGTTGGGAGATCTTGAGCAAGATGTTCAACTTTTTTGAGTCTCAGTTTAATTTTATATAAAGTGGGGGGAGGTGATCATGACAATACTTACATCACAGAGTGGTTGTGAAGGTGAAGCAAGATACAACAAAGTGCTTAGCCTAGTGCCTGGTATATGGTAAGCATTGTATACATATTATTATCACTGATTATTATCCACTGTCTGTGAAGGTTGCTGTTCAAGCTCCAGAGCTATCCCAAAATTATGAAAAGGGTCAAGTAATGTCTGTAAGAACTGTTCATCAGATCTGTCTATGAGGTGAGAGGTTCCAGTGCTTTATCAGAAGGAAGTCCCTTATAGGAAAGTTCCAGCCAGAGCGAGGTCAGGCCAGAGGAAATGAAGGGTACCAAACCAAAGTGTGGAAGAAGGAAGGAAGCCTGTTGAAGCCTCCACTGAAGAAACAGGACAAAGGAGATGGTCAAGGATGGACGAGGGTGTGTTCAGGGTAATATAAACGAATGAACTGTGTAGATTTGAAATTAATAGACTCGAAGGCAACATCTTTCCTGGCCCAGCATACTCAAGTACTAGAAGTAGAGTCAGAGAGAGAGAGAGAGAGAGAGAGCAAGCGAGCCAGGTAAGACAAAAACCTGCTTTAATTTCAAATTGTCTCTCCTGCCTCCCTACTTATAAACCCAGGAAAAGGAACATTGGCTTTCAGTGAGAAAGCTTTGGAATGGAGCCAGTGCTGGGGAAGAGGTAGAACTGAAAATCAGAGACTCAGAGATTCAGTACACTTTGTAACTGTGTCTTGCATTCCAGGATTTAACTTCTCCACTTGGGGGGCGGGGAGGATGACCTCTTATGGAAAATCTCTTTGCAGCCCCACTGCCATCATCCTTGGGGTGAGTTTTTGGCCTAGAATACAAACTCTGGGGCTGGCTGGTGTCTTTGGCAGTAAGCTCTGGCATCTCAGGGGTTTTCAGACAAATGACACCTTCCTATTCTTTGCATCATCTCCAGGGACCAGTGCAATCATCTCTGCCAATGCTCAAAACCCCAATGTTCTCCTCGGAGGTCCCACTGGAACTGACAGGCCCAGTGGAACTGAACTGTTGCTACCTTATACTGTCTGAAACCGACTGCACCAAGCACATCACTGACAAACAATAGTCATTTATTATCTGTAATTGTTTCAAACTCTTACCCAGAGGCAGGAGAATGGACCTAATGACTTTTAGCAAATTCCATTCACATAGGAAGTCTGTTATCGTTCAATACGGTAATTCTGAGATCCTTTAGAAAAAGTCACAGAGGACTTATAAGGATTCTGCACACACACCAGAAGTATCACTTGTGCATTCTGATTTCTGATCCCCAAGAAGATTAAACAGAGTCAGGAAGCCTGGCCTACCTCCTCCCACAGTTTGGAACCACAAAGGAATTCAAGTCCCTGTTAATCTCTGCCTTACCTGTCCCCTTCCATTCTCATCCCAAACACAACTTCCATGTGGAACACACCTCTAAGTCCCCCATTGTCCACTTGGGCTCTGATCCAATGAAAGTCGATGAATCTTCTGCTCAGGGCCCTTTAATCTAGTGGCTTCATCCCCAGAGCACCCCACTTCTCTACACCCAACTCCTAATATATCAAGGCCTGTGGAGGCAAGACTAAAATGCAAATGTGCCCCAGCTCCACAACCCAGAACTGATACTTGGATTCCTAAGACTCCAGGCTGAAAGCCCAGCCTCCATTTGGCCTCTGTGCTGCTCATCCTTGAGGAGCATTTGCTTCCCTGATGCCTCTGTGATGAAGAAATGTGGCAAGCCAACTTGCTGCTGGCACCTGCCATCCTGTAGCATAACACCAGCAACAATAGCAGAAATAATCACAGTGACAGCGATGGCTTGGTCTCCACACAGAAGGCACTTGTCATCTCCCTAGGAGCCTCCCAGCCTTGAGCTCCACTGTGATAATGTACCTGGCCCCTGGCCCACAGCCCACACTGTCACAGTTGCACACTAGATTTATCTGAATGGTTGACATTATCATTACTGTCATCACCATTATTTCTCTTTAAAAAATTATTTATTTATTTATTTATTTTTGAGACATAGTTTTGTTGTGTTGCCCCAGGCTGATTTTTTTTTTTTTTTTGTGTGTGTGTGTGTGTGTGTGTGTGTGTGTGCGCCAGGGATTGAACTCAGGGGTACTCTATCATTGAGCCACATCCCCAACCCTATTTTGTATTTCATTAGAGGCAGGGTCTCACTGAGTTGTTTAGCACCTCACTTTTACTGAAGCTGGCTTTGAACTTGAACTCAACATGCTCTTGCCTTAGCCTCCTGACCAGCTGGGATTACAGGTGTGTTCCACCATGCCGGCTCCCACACTGATCCTGAACTCACATTCTTTCTGCCTCAGCCTCCCAAACAACACCTTTTATTCTTTCTTTTCTTTTCTTTTATCACTATTATTATTTTAAATATTTATTTTTTAGTTGTAGTTGGACACAATACCTTTGTTTTATTAATTTCTTTTTATGTGGTGCTAAGGGTGGAACCTAGGGCCTTGCATGCACTAGGCAAGAACTCTACCACTGAGTCACAAACCCAGCCCTATTATTATTTTTAACCTCAGTACTGAGGATTGAACCCAGGGGCACTCTACTACTAAGGTACAGCTGCAGACTTTTTTTTTTTTTAAAGTAAATTTGGAGGCAAGACCTTGCTAAGTTTCCCAGACTGGGCTGAACTTTTGATCTTCCTGTCTCAGCTTCCCAAATCACTGGGATAACAGGCGTGCTATACCAGTCATCGTGATTCTTGATAACTCTTCACTTACTCCTGCAAAGCATATTTACTGAGGACAAACTTCATACTAGATACTATGCAAGTTTCTAAAGGAGTTACAAAAGTTAACACCTTTAAGAAGTAGTCCAAGGGGCTGGGTTATAGCACAGTTGTAGAGTATTTATCTAGCCTGTGTAAGACCATGGGTTCAATCTCCAGCATCACAAAAACCAAAACCAAAATAAAAGTATCTAGTGCTGGGCTGGGGATATATCTCAGTTGGTAGAGTGCCTGCCTCACATGCATGAGGCCCTGGGTTCAGTCCCCAGCACCACACACATACACACACACACACACACACACACACACACACACACACAAAAGTCTCCAGTGCTGCTAAGGGATGATGTGACTGCCCTCATTCAGTGCTCAGGTACATGTAGTGTGCTAATTCAAAAGCACTTTTGGAAGACCATAGTACTCATGGCCAAAACGCTTTTAATTCAGTGTCTGATGATTGATTGGACTGAATGTGACTGTAGTAACACCACATAGTTTTAGAAAGAAAAACACAGGTAAAGCAGCAGTTGTGTACTTGAGGTCTATTCTGCATAGAGAGCTATTTAACTGCAAGAAACATAAATAGATGCAAGCCAGCTTTTAAAAAGTCTGTTTAAAGTAGAAGGACATAGGGAAAGCTGACTGAACCCCACACATGCACACAAGTACAGTTGATATGTTCTGGAACTGAAAACCATCAGTGGCAACTCCTCCGTTGGCCCCTCTGCGGGTCTTATGAGTTCTTGCCTCTACATTTTCCTGCATGTTTGTTCCATTATCTTCTCAGGAAACTGTATTTTTCTGGTTTCACATACAGTATTATGGCTTCCCCCCAAAATGGTTATTTTCTCTCCCTGGTGCACATGAATTTGCAAAGAATCTGGTCAGCTTCATTCCATCTAATTATCAATGATCAGGGATAGGATTGAGGGACACAGAGGGCTCTGTCTTCTGGAGCAGATCATTCATGGGAATAAAATGAAGGCATCTGTACAGCAATGGTCACCTTCCCTGAAATTAAATAAAACTTATGAGTACTGTCAAAATATCTGTCAACATGGGGGGTGGGGGACTTCATTTTTGAGAGTAGAAGATAAGCCTAGAAATTTATGCAGAGCCCTAGAAACACCATTTCCCCAGGTGCTCCACCGAATTCAGGTCCTGTCTGCTTGGTTTCTGCTGCCTCTAAATTCAGTTTCCAGAATTCAGAGGTCCCTACCTGGAAGTCTGGCCATATCAGAAAAATAGGGCTCAAGAGCTTTTTTTTTTTTTTTTTTTTTTTTTTTTGCAACTTAACCCAACCTGAGAGGAGAAAACCTCTCTATATGTGTCAACAGCACGGTCATACCATAAAGATAGGGCTTGAGGTGAAAGGGGATGGCTAGATTCAGGGGAGGCTGCCTGTGCTTTGTGTTACATTTTTCAGTGTTTCTTGAATTTACATTCACTAAATATAGTTTACAGAAACCCTGCAGAGTTAACATCTTTCTCCTTATCACACAGCTGAGAAAACTAAGGTTAGAAGAGGTGAAGTGACTGGTCCGAGGTCACACAATTAGCCGCTGATCTAAGAGTGGAGCCCAGGCCTATTAGGATCCCAACCCAGAGTTCCACTGTACTTCTCTGCCTAGCAATGGTTTGGGGAGCAAGATTGTATCTGGAGGAGAATATAGAGAAGGGCAAAGCTCACAGGTGACCGGAGGTGCAGAGAGTTAACCAGCTTCTCAGTCCCTCAAGGACAGATGGCCTGGTGAGACTGGTCGGGGACTGTAGAGAATGAGGAATCGATCTGCTATTCCATGTGAAAATGGATTGCAGCCCCAGCCTGCGTGTGTCAATGGAGCTGATTAGCACTTGCGTGAGTCTTCAGTCATCGATTGGCAGGTGAGAATCGTTCTGGGGACAGCAGGGAGCCAGTCCTCTCCGGCCCTGCCCCCATTCCCACCAGCTTCCTCCCTTCACCGAGATTCCTTCCTCCCTCCCACTCCACCCCTGCCACCTGAAGTCTCCAGCCTCCAGGACTAATAGGTGCCCAGAGCTCCTCCAGCTACTGCTGAGTAAAGGAGGAGGACTCGGCTGTTGCCCCCTTCGATAGGCCATGCCAGGTCTAGCTGGTAGAAGGATGATGGCCTTCAGAAAGGCACTGCCTGCTTACAGGGTCCACTGTGAGTGGGTGCAAGTCAGCTGGGGACTTTCGCCATGTGATGGAGAAAGCAAGGGCTCTGCCTCCTAGTGACTGTGATCTTGGGCAAGTTATTTGTCCCTCTGGGCCTTAATTCCTGTATGTGTATGGGATTAAAAATAGTTTTATTGCTGGGATGGTGGTGGCACACACCTATAATTCCAGCTTTGGAGTCTGGATAGGAGTATCACAAGTTGGAGGCCAGCCTGGGCAAGTTAGCAAAGCCCTGCCTCAAAATTTTAAAAAAATAATAAAGGTTGGGAGTGTAGCCCAATGATAGACTGCCCCCAGGTTCAATTCCCAGTACCACACACAGTAAACAACAACAACCTCAAAATATATAGGTTTCTCAATAAATTCCTTGGATTAAGTAACAAGGTGCCTGTAAAAGTATTTTGTAGTCCCCAGCACTAAAAATGTTAGTTGAAAATTGACTCTCCACTCTCCCCAAGAGGTCCCAACTCTGGGAAGCCCTCTTTTGTTGACTCCACTTCTGCCTCTGTATTCAATTGGATGTCAAGAACCAGTGACAGCAAGAGCCTTCGTGTTTGGCCTGACCAACAGCAGCTCTGCCTTCAAGGAAGCTCAGCCCACAGTATTGGATTGCCTTTAGTGGCATAAACCACCCAGTTCCAGCAAAGAAACAAGAGAAGCTCAGATTCTTCAGACCCCCAACAACCATATGGATGTAGAGGGTGGTTTCCTAAACTTGGCACAAGTATCTAGGGGTGCCCTGGGCATTCTTGTGCCTGCCAGGCTGTGGCCTCTTCCTTTACCCCTAATTGCACCAAGTCCAAGTGGCAGGTTTCCTTCACTTGTTTCCTCTCATGGCCTTCCAAGAATGGACATATGCCCAGTTAGCAATGGCTCTGATTTTGCCAGACTTCTCTCCAGGGACCTAGACTTCTCTACTGATGGTTAGCCTCTTGACCCAAGCAATCCAGATCATCTTTCAAAAGAGCTTGGCTTCAGCCTGATGTTATGGTTTGAATGTGAGGTATCCCCCCAAAGCTTGCAAGTGAGACAATGCAAGAAGGTTCAGAGAATGATTGAGTCATAGCCCTAACCTAATCAGCAAATTAATCCCTCATGGGATTTAACAGAGTGGTAGCTGGAGTGATAGGGTATGGCTGAAGAGGGTTGGAATTGGGAAGTGGCTTTGGGGTATATATCTATATCTGAAGAGTGGAGTCTCTCTTTGCTTCCATCATGTGAGCTAGTTTCCTCTGCCACACTCTTCCACCATGGTGTCCTGCCTCACTTTGAGCCCCACGGAATGGAGCTAGTCTTCTATGAACTGAGACCTCTGAAATCATGAGCCCCAAAATAAACTTTGCTTCCCTAAAATTGTTCTGGTAAGATCTTTTAGTCACACAGGAAACAAGCTGACTAAAACACATGTCCTCACACATGCAGAGCAAAACTAAATTATAAGCTCTGAAATGGGCCTTCAGAGCTACAGTGTCAATAAGCATTGTACTCAGGACCATGGACAGATACCACTGGGTTCAGGTGTGGGTTGAGGTTGAGCTCAGTGATCCTAATTCTCTTGAAGAAAGAAAGGAGGCATACAGTCAGCACCAAGGACAGAGACTGTGGGCTGCACTATCCTAGAAGGAGATTCTTCAGGAGCTGGACTATAGCTGGGCATGATGGTGCATACCTGTCATCCCAGTGACTCTGGAGGTTGAGGCTGGAGGATTGCACGCTCAAAGGCAGCCTTGGCAATTTAGTGAGACCCTGTCTCAGAATAAAATCAAAAGACCTGGGGATGCAGCTCAGTGGTAGAGTGCCTCTGGGTTTAACCTGTAAGATTGAAAAGTGAAAGGAAGAAGGAAGTGGAAACCTATTTCAGTCTAACTTAAATTAATCTTTGCGTGATCTGGATAAGCGAGATGGAGCCTGTAGAGGCTCTGAATATCATGGCCTGTTGTGATAAGGAATGTGAAGCAACAGGCACATCCTCCCTTATCTTCAAACAAGATGTGTTTTCTTTAACAGATATGGGGTAATTCAAGTTATCTACTTCTTCTCAAGCAAGCATGGGTCATTCAGAGGAAGTGCAATTTTTATCTAAATTTGGCAAGTATATTGGCATAAAGTTGTTCACACTATTCCCTTATTATTCTTTCAATTTTGTCACTTTTTTAAATTGAAAACCCTGCTCGGGTTCCTGATTTGCCATTTGTGTCTCCTCTCCCCTTTTCTTGATTAGTCTGACTACAGGTTTATCAATGGAATTGATTTCTAACAATCTTTTTGTTGACACCGCCTCCACATTCGGTTAGAATGTTATCATTTTGTCATGGCAGCCCCTAAGGGGTATTTATGTCCCAAGTTCCCATGCCAGCACACTCTGCATATAGCTGCCAACCAAAGCTTTCCAAAAGGCTTCTTTCATCTAAATACTTTGAGTAGCTCCACATCTATTTCTTAAATGTATTTTTAGTTATTGATGGACCTTTATTTTGTTCATTTAGTGCTGAGAATCGAACCCAGTGCCTCACACATGTGAGGCAAGCACTAAAGTACTGAGCCATGACCCCAGCCCTCCCTGTCTCTTGAATAATTTCCCCTCCACTTTACTTCGAGGCCCGGCTCCACCATTTGATGATCATTCACAGCCCCAAAGTCATTTCCTACTCCTCTCCTGCACAAATCTACTTCTTTTCCAGCCAAGCACGACCATTTTTCATTCACATAAATCTAGGTGATTTTTCAGCTCTGTGCCTCTACAACGTGCTAAGGGAAGAACACCAGATATGAAGACTGGATGCCAAGACTGGAGATGATGGTTGTTGCATTTATGGTTTATATGATTCACTTTATTCATCTGCAAAATGGGGTAATAATGCTTGCATTGAAGAATCATTATTAATTTACTTGACAAGTACTTTGGGGGAAACATATCCTGAGGCTTTCCTAAATATATTTGCACATGTGTGTACATGTGTGCATATGCATGATGGGAAGCTACACTGATGCTCCAGCACAGAGGGATGGGCCCGGAAGACAAATATGAAGAATAATAATGGAATTTATTGAGTGCTTACTATATTTATGTATCAACTACCATACTAGGCTTCAGAGATTTTGCAGTATGCAGACAGACCAAACTCCCTGCCCTTTTGGAGTTTGCATTTAATCACTACATTTTAACCTTACATTTAATTTTCTAGAAATCTGAATTATGGACTACATTTCATTTTCAAATCAAAGCATGCACATTGTTTTAAAAAGTCAAGTTTTAGCTGGGCATAGTGGTGCATTGCTGTAATTCCAGAAGCTAGGGAGGCTGAGGCAGGAGGATCTCAAAAGCCAACCTCACCAAATTAGCAAAGCACTAAGCAACTTAATGAGCCACTGTCTTAAAATTTAAAAAGCCTGGGGGTGGGGGGGGGCTGTACGTAGAGTGCCTGCCTCACACATGGGAGGCAATGGGTTCGATCCTCATCAACACATAAAAATAAATAAATAAATATATTGTGCCCATCTACAACTAAAACAATATTTTTTTTAAAAAAAAAGGGCTGGGAATGTGGCCCAGTAGCTAACTGCCCCTGGGTTCAATCCCTGGCACCAAAACAAAAACAAAAAAAAATTAAACTTTTAAACCATTTTTGCTATGTCTACTGGTATTTACCTCTAAATACTGAAGTAATATGCTCATAATGTTTGTTAGAAGATGAGAACTTAGTATGCTTATGTCACCCCAACCTCACATTTCTTTTCTCCCATTGTTCCAGTATTGTAATATCACAATTTTTTGTTAAATTAATATTCAGTGTTTGCCTTACTGATTTGGCAAATGTAATTCATTGCTAAAATTTTATTATCTTTTCTGTGGTGATTTTTGCCTTTCCTTGTTAGTGGTCTTGTTTTTATTTCCTTCTCCCATTTGAGAAAAAAAAATCTTCCATTTATCATGAATTCTTCCCAAACTCTTCAATAGAAGGCATATATCTTCTAAATGCCAGTTTCCACACGACAAAACACATCAGCTAATCTATTAACTTCCTTTCTGCTTTTTTTCCTTCTCTGAAGGAGACTTCCATCTTCCTCTGGACCATCTGCATAGAAGTTGTTCAGGGAATTTCCTTTACCATTTGCTAGTCTGGCTGAATCCCCTTTTCCTGGATCCCATATTTTTTTTTCCCTGATTCAGTCTGTCATTTAAATGGAGCACATGCTTACCACTTCTTGGCCTTTTGGCCAAGATCAAGTATAATGGAGCACATACTTTAGTAACTTCCAAGAAAAATTTTGAAGCCATGTGCAAACCTGTAATCCCAGCTACTCAGGAGGCTGAAGCAGGACAGTAAGTTTGAGGCCAGCCTCAGGAAATTAGCAAGATCCTCAGCAATTTAGTGAGCCCCTACCTCAAAAACAAAACAAAAACAAAAGGCTGGAGCTGTAGTTGAGTTCAGCCCCCAGTACAAACAACAAAAACAACAACAAAAACCCTTGAGGTTTGTATTTCAGAAAATTCTTTATTCTACCTTCACAATTGATTTTTAATTTGCATAGCATTAAAATACGTGTCAATCTGGAAGGCATTGCTCCAGTATGGCTGTTGAGAAGCCCATTGCTAATCCTGATTCCACACTGTCTTTCACATAGATCCTGTTCTTTCTTCAAGGACACTTTTAATATTTTATCTGTGTCCTTTTCCATAAAACGTTCATTCTAACAAGTCTTGTTGTGGGCCCATTTTCATTTTTTAACTATATTTGCAGTAGGCTTTTTTTGTTCTGGAAACTTCTGCCTTTTTCACAATTTTCTTCTATTTTCTCTGGTCTCTTGCTCAGTATCTAAAAGTCTCAATGTCCTCAGTGAAAAATGAGTCTCCACCTGAGCATTCCAGAAACTGTCTCATGAGCCCTCCGGTTTCCCTGTCCACCGTTCCCTCACACCCACTTTCCCTTATGACTTCTCTCCCTGATTTCCACAATTCTAAGTGTTTCTAGGCAGAAGCCTCCCTGGTTCACTTTTTGAACCTAATAAAACCTCCAGGGCCTTCCAAGGTAGTCAGTTGTCTGTGTGTGAAAGGGAAGAGACCTGCTTCTTTCAACCCATTCCTTTATTCTTGGTCCATATTTCATTTCCATCTTCCACAGTAACTGGTGCCTTCAAAATGGGAGTTTTCCAGGGCCTTGGGACTCCAAGTGGCTGACTTCTCTCTGGCATCCTTTGCTTTAGCACTTGGTAAGCAGTTGCCTCAGCTCTGCCAACTCTCGTCTTCTTGCCATCTTCTAAAAATGGGGTCCACCACTGGCTCCTTTATATTCCTCTATTTCTATTTTGTGAAATTTATTAAGGGAGAAGATATAAATGCTTTTATTCCATCTGCCACATTTAACCAGAAATTTTTAAAACTGCACTTGTCATTACTATGCTATAGTATCTCTGGGATCCTACAGCCCAATGAGAATGAAATGAGATGACACATGTGAGCAAGCTTTGTAAACTCCAAAGAGCTATGTAAATGAGTCTATGTAATTCTCCTGCCAAAGAGCCCTCCTTCCTTCTCTCTGTTCTCTGATTTCTTCCCAGCTCCAGCTGAAGCTTAGCTCTTTCTTGGGGCATTCCCTGATCAGCTCAGCTCACAGGGATGTCCCTGAGCCCTGAAACCCTACAAGATTCTCTTTGCATCTTCCTTGGCTCTCAGCAATGCTGCTTTATTCTATTGTGGGCACAGAGCTCCTGGTTAAGATGCCATGTGTAATCAAATGTGGATCTTCTTTTGTACAAAAAAGAGCTTACCTCCTTCTTCCTAGAAGAGACACAGGCTTGGCTAACCAAGGAGAAAGTTGAGGGCCTCTTTGGAGAGGAGTTTAGAAAACAAAGTGGTTTCTCCTGCCCTGCAATCTCAGCTGTAGTAGTGGTCCCCAGAATCCACCTTCTCCCTCCTATCTCCCCTCCCATCACAGACCTCTCTTCTGGGCAGTGGAGCCAATGGCAGTGACTGTACTAACAAGTCTGTGCCACTGGTCAGAGGCTGGGTATCTCTTTACTCCCTGACTCTTACCATAGCTCTGATGTAGTTTCTGAGAGTTTAAGCCAGGATTGGGTAAAAGGTACCGTCTCTGGCTAGAAGTGGTTGATCTTCACCTCCAAAAGATCCTGATTATTTTCTAAGAGACAGATTCCATCTGATGGTCTTTACAGGGACGTTCCTCTAAAGTGAAATGTGCCATGTCTTGCCCCTGGCCTGACATGATGATTATGAAGGAAACTGAGCTTTTCCTGCAGACTGCAACTGCAGGGGGACTTTCTGAAGGTCAGTGCATATGCCCAGGAACATCTCTGAAACACAGAGGTGCACAGATACAATCACACTTCCAGCCTGCAGGGCACAGTCTGTGCAGAAGTGACAGCACAGTTCTTCCCCATGTGGGTACCAGGGCAGAAATCCAGCCCCTCTGGATTCTCCTCTGTTCTTCCCAGATGCTTTATTTTTAGAGAGCCTCAAAGGCAAGTCTGGTTTGGCTGGAAACAGCAGGAGCAGTGAGGTTGAAGGTTTTTCTTATTTCAACTCCTTCCCTCTTATCAAGGAGAGAAAGACAGATTATGAGGAGGTCATATCACTCTGATGGCCTCCACCCCTGCTGCAGACTGTCCCAGGACTTGGAATCACTTTCCCCAACTTCTTATTAGTCCTGAGTGGCTATTGAACTCTTGAAATGTAGCTAGTCAGACTTGAGATGGGCTATAAGTGTAAAACACAAAACAGAATTTAAAGACATCATTTAAAAAAAAACACACACAGCATGTAAAAAGCTCACAGAAAAATGTTTTAACATTAATTATATGATGAAATGATAGCATTTTAGATATGCTGAGTTAAATAAAAATATCATTAAAATTAATTTCATCTGTTTCTTTTTATGCTATTTAATTACATTTGTGACTTGAATTACATTTCCAGGAGACAGGGCTGGTCCAGAGCTTGCCCTGATCTCAGACTGCTAGGCTGGGCCCTGATTCTCCATTTGAATTTGTCATTCTTTTTTACAGATATGGGAGGCTTGTCATCCTTGAGGTCCCTTGCTGAATGGAATAATGAATGGAATAATTCTATACCTACCTGATGCAGACAGCCTCTCCTACCTGGGCTCCTTCCCAGTGTTCCTTCTGGTTTAGAGGCCAGAGGTTCAGAGCTCTCTCTCCCTCTCCTTAGCATGCATTCGGATTGAGGTCCCAGCAGGTGCTGGGTCTCTAGCTCTGACACAGGCAGAACTCTCCAGAAGCCCTACATAGGCCCGACCCACACTATCTGGTAGTGTAGGGCCAGGGGGCCACAAATGCCATGTCTTTTTCTTATTTCAACTCCTTCCCTCTTATCTGCATCCCCACCCCCCACCCCAGCATCCTTCTCTTCTTTTTTAAAAGTCTAATTCTGAGCAGCCTGCTCTGTTCAGCCTGACTGGTTTGTTATGGCTTATAATCTGCGCCAGGATTAATTAGCTAATTACTGACAAACGTCCGCTGGCAAGATTCTGCTCCAGCTTGTCAGCTTGAAGTGTTTAATTATTTTAATCATTTACTTTCATCTTCAAAATTTATGCTGCCAAGGGAATTGCAGGGCATCTTTTAATTATGATTTGGGGTTTCTGCTGGGTTGTGTTCTGTTCCTGGGGATAGGAAACATTATTTTTTTATTATTATGCCACCAAAAGCCTGAACACCCTTCTACTCCCAGAACCTGACTCCATGTTCTATGGACAGGAGATGTGGAGGGGGCCCAGGCCATCTCCAGACACCACTCCTGCATCCCCACAATGTGATATGCATGGGTTCGTGACAGGATTTTGAATTTTGGCAGTACCTGTTATGTGCTAGACATCATGTCAGATGTGTATCTACATTATTTCACATTTGAGAGCATCAGGAGTATAGAAACCACCCAACAACTGGACAGAGTGGGGCAATTAGTTGGGAAAAGAAAAGTAAAGAAGGACCAGGCGAGGTGGCACATGCCTGTAATTTCAGTGGCTCAACTTAGTGAGACACTGAGCAATTCAGTGAGGCCCTGTCTCTAATAAAATATAAAAAAAGGGCTGGGGATGTGACTCAATGGTTAAGTGCCCCTGGGTTCAATACCCAGTACCAAAAAAAAAAAAAAAAAAGTAAGGAAAGGGTTCTTTCATTTATGTTAATGATATAATTTAGATATTATAAAGTATGGTCACCCCAAATTCATCTCTCCATGAATTGTTACATATATGTATATACCACCCAAATCAATGTAGCTCAACTTACGTTCCCCTCAATCAGAACTTCCCAAGGGTAACCACTTCTGACTTCCATCACCACAGATTTGGTTAGCCTTCACTTTCACATTGATGAAATTATGTGGCATATCTTCTTTTATATGAGACTTCTTTCATTCCACATTTTGTCTGCAAGAGGAAAGTTTCTTTTATATATCTATCAATATTCTCTGGCCAAAGCTTTGGTTTCCATCCAACTGAGAGATTCACTGCAAGCCCTTATAGAGACTGTGCCACTGTCTCCTTTCTTATAAGCATAGTCCTGAAAATGAGTTCAGGTGTGGTTTTTCTCTCCCATTCCTTCTCTACTAGTTCCTCCCCTTTCTCTCTTCTTCCTTCTCTCCCTTCTCTTCCCCTTGGCCAGAGACATACAATCATTATGATCCATTAGGGAGTTCTTTCTGAGATCTAATTCATGCTATTCTGGACATAAAGGCCAGTAAGTTTCCTAAAGACACGTGGTATTCAGAGGAGGGTTGTATATGAGGGCAAAAGATTCCCCCATTACAGGTTAAATTGTGTTTCCCAAAAAGATACATTGGGTCCCCAGCCTTCAGCACCTCAAAATGTGACCTTACCTGGAGATAGGGTCTTTACAGAGTTAACCTAGTTAAAATGAGGCCATTAGGATGGGCCCTAACCCAACATTGCTGATGACCACATAAAAAGGGGAAATTTGGACATGGACACATACACACAGGAAGAAGACCTCGCGAAAATGAAGGCAGAGACTAGTGTGATGTGTTTACAAGCAAAGGAACCAAAGGTTGCCAGAAAATCACCAGCGGCTGCTGGAAAAGCGTGAAATACATTCTCCTTCAGAGCCATCAGAAGGCACCAACCCTGCCTTTCAGACTTCTAGCCTCCAAAGATGTTAAAGAACAAACTTCTGTTTTTTTAAGCCACCCAGTTTATGGCGCTGTGCCACAGCAGCCCTAGGAAATGAATACACCCCCTGAGGGAGCTCTGGTAGTCTTTCTGAATTTGTGTCATGGGACCCACGGAAACCTCTGCGGGATCCTTGGTTCAGGAGCCACCAAGGGTTAAGCCAGCCACAGGCTGGGAGTCACTAAGGTGACAGCTCAGAGCTGGGAGACTAAGGAGGGGAGAAAAAATCAACTTAATGAACTCAGCAAGGCCATTAACGAGGCACCGGGCGACTTCCAGGGGTTTCCCTGATGGCCTACACTAAGCACGTCAAACTGAAGGGTGCCAGGAGCCAAGACTTGCAAGGTCATGATGTAATGTGATCTGTTCTCTGGATATCTTCTTTCCACAGGGCCCAGGATAGAAGGGGACATTTAAAGTCCTTGCCAAATAGCCAAGATAGCTTGAGACTCCCCAGGCCTGGGGCTCACTCTGCACATGGCACCACACTTTCTAACGTCGATTTCATACCTGAGTCCACCGTCATAGGCACCTCTACCTGACTGGACCACGCTCAGCAAAGCACTTTGTGGATGCTTCCTTCCTCCCACTCCCAGCCACCTTTGAAGTTCCATTTGGAATAGTCTGCTTCATAGAAATACAGCTGAGCACCTTACTAGCCCGTCTGACAAATGCATAAAACCCTCTTCTACAAAACCCTCTTCACCTGGGCCACCTGCTGTTCCATGCTAGAAATCACCCCACCTCTCATCCCCTCCCCTTCTGAGGACCCTGTCCCTGTGGTCAGAGCCCAGCCTGTCAGAGTTCAAGCTCCTGCCTGCCAAGCACTCTCCTCACCTCACCTACAGCCATGGGCTCCCCCTGTTTGGAACTTAGCAGATCTGCTTGGAGTTCAAGTCCCTGTCTCAGTTTGCTTCTCCTATGACTTGGTCTAGCTTAGGTTGATTTGCATGATGAAGGGGCATGGGCGGACTCCCCCTCTGAGCTGTTTGAGGACCTCAATTGCAGATGAGCAGGGGTTTGTGCCTGGAAGGCCTTATGAGAAATAAGGAGTGAGCAGAAAAACAAGATAGGGCCTGGTTCTAGTTTTTTGGTTAGCATTCTGAGAATGCAACATCCTGAGATAGGTCAGAGGTGGCTGGAAAAACTAGAACTTCTAGTTTTTTAAAAAACATTTAAAATTTTTTTAGTTGTCACAAAAGGTCAAATACTGCATGACTGCACTTCTATGAAGTACCTAGAATAGTCAATGCATAGAGACAGGAAATATAATGGTAGCGGCCAGGTGGAGGGAGTGGGGAGTGGGGCACTAGGGTTTAGCAGGTATAGAGTTTCAATTTTGCAAAAAATAAAAGTATTCTGGAGATTGATGGTAATGACAGTTGCACAGCAATGTAATGTACTTATGCCACTGAGCTGTACACTTAAAATGGTGAAAATGGTAAGTTTTATAATACCACAATTGAAAAATAAATAATGGGACCAGGGATACAGCTTAGTGATAGAGCATTTGCTTTGCATGTTTGGAGCCCTGGGTTCAAGCCCCAGCACCAAAATAAATAAGCAAACAAACAATAAAATAAAATGCAAATGGCAAAGCTCTGAATAAATGTGGCACTACTAGTATTACAGACAATTTTACTCTTGGCTCTGGGGACTTCAGCAGGTCTCCTTCACTGCAATAAAAGCCCTTGCTTTCTCATTTGTCACCATTTTCAAACAATTTCCATGCAACACTCATCTCTAATTGCCAGAGTCGGTCTTCAGTCTTCATTTTCTAGATGGGGGGAACCCAGGGGTTAGATTCAAAGTCTGAATCATCAGGGCTGGGTTCCAATCTTGGCTCTATTGTTCATTAGCTGCACAAGTTTCTGAACTTCTCTGAGCCCCCATTTTCTCCTGAGGAGGGAAAGACACCTACCTCCCAGCACTAGCATGATGATTGTACAGCAGAATGCAATAGGCCTCGGCGCAGGCACTGACACACAGTTAGTGCTCAACTGGGAGGCTGTGTTGTCATTAAGCACAACAAGTCTAAATGAGGATTTTGTCAACGTTAGTTTCCCTATTATTCTTACACACCTATCTATGTCAAACCGTGGGGCTCAGAGGAGAGGGCTGAGATGAGGTAATGAGGACACTTTCTTCCCACTAGGACAGTTTTCCAGGTGACTGAATTTACTCCATTCTCTTCCTCTTTTTTTCTTGCAGTCCTCATTAATAACTGCAGAATGTTCTGGGAATGCAACATCCTGAGATAGGTCAGAGATGGCTGGAACAGACTGGGCTCTGTTCCAGTCCTTCTAGAAACAATATTGGAGCCCAACCCACCTTGCCTTGGCATATAAAACCAGCAAGGGCTGATTGTGGGTGCCCCAGCTACAATGTAAGTGGAGCATTCACAGATGACATCCCACTTTTCCCTGGGCACCCTTTCAGAACCCTTGGAAACTTGCTTGCAATGAGCACTAGGTTTTTGTTGTCCTTTGCTACATCTTTATAAGGAATAAACCCTCTTCATGTAACCTGGTGTGTGTGTGTGTGTGTGTGTGTGTGTGTGTGTACTTGTATGGTTGCTCTTTCTCTTTGGATTCAGGCAAGTTGTTGACCACTGCATGATGAATCTGCTTCACATCTTCAACCCTCTTATTTTTTCTTCCTTTCTTTCTTTCTTCCTTCCTTCCTTCTATCCTTCCATGAATGATTCTTCACTAGGTTCCCATGGGGCACTGGGCACTTTGCCATAGCACTGAGGCATAACCCAATTCCTGACCTCAAAGAACTGAGGGTTTGGTGAATGGAGACCTAGACAGAGATATTATGGTAGCTTTGGGGAATACAGAGAAGAGGACAGGTTTTTTTTTTTTTCAGTACTAGGGATTAAACCCAGTTGTATTTTACTACTGAGCCCTTTTCAATTTTTTTAATTATTATTTTTTGTTTTGTTTTATTAATATTTTTAATTATTTATTTTTTGTTTAATTATTATTTGTTTTTAATTATTATTTTTTATTATAATAAAAAATAATTATTATTTTTGAAATAGGGTCTTGATAATTTAGGGCCTTGCTAAGTTGCTGAGGCTGGCCTTCAACTTGTGATTCTCCTGCCTCAGCCTCCCAAGTTAATGCGATTATGCGCATGTACCATCATGGACAGCTATAAGAGAACAGGACTTTTTTTGTGGGGGGCACTATTAGGTACTCATTTATTTTCCTTGTAAATATTGGGTACTCATTTGTTTATTTATTTATTTTGGTACCAGGATTTGAATTCAGGAGCACTTAACCACAGAGCCACATCCCCAGTGATTTTTTGTATTTTATTTAGAGATAGGGTCTCATTGGGTTGCTTAGTGCTTTGCTAAGTTGCTGAGGCTGGCTTTGAACTTGCAATCCTCCTGCCTCAGACTCCCTAGCTGCTGAGATTATAGGCGTTTGCCATTGCACCCAGCAGAAGAGGACATTTTTAAGATGCATATGTGTCTTGGTTCCCTCATCTATCAAATGAGAATAATAACACTTAACTCATGAGATTGCTCTATGAATGCTGTCTAGCATTTCATGGAGGTTCAATAAGCATTTGTTGAATTTAAAATGTGTTGATGTAGAATAAACAGGACTTGATACCTAAGAAAATGTGGGGTCAAGGAAGGAAAGACATAGTGGATAACTCCTGGGTTTCTAGTTTAGGCACTACCTGGCCTGGTAGTGATGCTGAATGGGGTCAGAGGAAGAAATGGGAAGCAGGTTTGGGGCAACATGATAAAACCAGTGTTGGACACATCAAACTGTGAGAAAGATATGGGAGGGTGTGTAGCCAATAGGAACAAGTGAAACTTCTGAGCTGGAGACAGGAACTGGTGGGTTAGAAAAAAATGTGTCTTGGGAATAGATGAGATGTGTGGATAAAAGAGAAGAGGACTGGGAGTCCATGCCAGCGCTCAAAGGGTGGATGGAGGAGGAGGTACACAGGACCAGGAACGAGGTATCACAAGGGAAGAAGAGGAGAAGCTGTGAGTGTTATCACAGAGGCCAAGGCCAGAGATGGTTCAGGGGAGAGGTGGGGGTCCAGTGTCAAATGTTTCAGACAAGTGATGACAAAGGCCCCTGGGATTGGGACTGGCCTCTGTATTTCCTCCTAGTTCTACAAAGAATGAAAGGAGAGGAAGTTCATCCATTGACTGCAGCTATTCTCCCAAGAACTCTAGCAGTGAAGGAAAGGAGGGGATTCAAAAGATAACTGGAAGAGTGGTAAGCCCATTTTGGAATGGAGAAAACCTAAGCAAATTTTGGGGCTAAGTTTTTTTTAGGCCCTTTCTTTTCTCCAGTTGATTTCACTGCTGCATCCTGGACAGGCAAGCAGTGCATAGATGGGTCCCCCACTTGGGTGATGAAAAAAGAAAACTGAGTTTGGGGAAAGGAAGAGCTTTCCCCAAGGAGTAGCTTGCATTTGCTCTTCTTCCATAAGAGTCTAAGCCTTTCACAAGCCCGAGGTCAGTTCCCTGCCATTTCCATAAAAGGGGCTTCTAACCCCAGGTCAAGCCCACATCTCCACACCTCCTAGATTTACCATCAGCAAATAATCTCACCTCTCTCTTTATAGAGACCATCAAAAGAAGACCATCGTAACTTCCCAAACTCCTCCCCCCCACCAATAGGGACCTACTCACCTTGTCCTCATCACCTTCCCCTCTCTTCCTACCATCTCAGGACAAGTGTTCGGACCTAATAGTTTGCTAATGCTCTACGTCCAGCCCTCCCACTGTACAGAAAATTCTTCAACAACTATTTTCCCCTTTCTCCCATATCTTCAGCCTCTTGCTTTCCACTAGATCCTTCCCTACACATATAAATCAGGTCACCTCTCTTCCATTTAAAAAAAACTAAATTCTTCTGTACAGCATTTCCTCGTATCTGCCACTCTGTCTCTCTCCTTCTATGCCTTGCCAATTTTCTTAAAAGAGTTCCTCCGCTTACTCTCTTCTCTCACCACCCCCTCATTTTCCAAATCACTGCCATCTGTCTCTTGCACACCACCCCATCCCCACCCCACCCCACACAAGTGCTTGCCAAGGATGCCAGCCCATTTCTGCTGAGCCAGACCAATGTCCATTTCTCAGTCCTTATACCTGGGACCTCTCAGCATTGACCATTCCATTCTTTTTGGAAATCTCTCCCCCAGATTTCTTCTGTCTGACAAATATTGACTTTCTTGTCTTCCTCTTATCTCTCTGGCCACCACTCAATGGCCTCTTCTTAGACTTCCCATGACTGATCAATATTAATTATGTAGCTTCCACTTCCTGAGGATCTTTAAAAAGAGGGAATGCTACTTCTCTTCTTTGCAACCAAGAATCTTAGCTTTAACCTAAATTCAAACAACACCCTCCCATTTGGGTTCCCTGTACCCATTATTTTCTAATTTTCTGTCTACACCTCATGTAAATGGACTTTTTAAAACACAAATCTGAGGACTTGGGATGTGGCTCAGAAATGCTTGCCTAACAAGTTTGAGGACCTGGGTTCCAACACCAGCACAGCAAAAATAGAACAGAACGAACCAAAAACAATCTGGAAAAACAGAAAACAAAAACAAAAACACCCTTCATTGGTTTCTTGTTGCCTATGCACAACATACAAACTCTTGAAGGGGGCTTACACAGCTCTCTGTGTTCAGATCCCACCTTCTTCTCTATTCTCATGTCTCTCACCTACCTTTTGCCTTTGGGGGGGGGGGTAGAGGGTAGTGGGATTGAGCCCAGAGAAACTTTACTGCTGAGCTACATTCCCAGCATTTTTTTTTTTTTTTTTAGACAGAGCATTAAGTTGCTGAGGTTGGCTTTGAACTTGTGATCTCCTGCCTTGACCTCCTGAGCCACTGGGATCACAGGAATGCACCACACCACATCCTGCTACCCTCTTACCTTCTCATGTCTTTTCAATTCCTCAGATCCAACATGGTATCTCACTCCCCTGAGCTTTTTAATGTGGTTTTATATCTGCCTAAGACACTTTTCTGTACCCTTGCTCCTTTTCTTTATCTAATTCCTAATGATCCTCCAGGGCTCAACTCTAGCATTTCCTCCTCCTTAAAGTCCCCCTTCCCCATCCATCCATTTACCCATTTCTTTGTGTACTCAGTAAGGGAAACTGCATGCAAACTCTAAGAGACTCAAAGAGGGTTAGGAAACCTCAGAGGGAGAGCACTTGCTTAGCTTCTGTGAGGCCCTGGGTTCAAGTCTAAGCACTGTGCACCAGAAACACACACACACAGCCTCAAAGAGAATGCTCAGTCCACCCAGGAACCTGCTAGGGAAGGAAAGAAACTGAAACAAGAGTCCTAATGGTTTGAAGGGTTAGAGCTGAGAGGCAACGTTACAGAGAAAGCAAGAGTTCACTAAACACAGAATGAAATGCACGGAAAAATAGAATGTCAATAATGAGAACTAAGGAAATTCTCCCATTTGTATTTTAGTTAAAGATTCTTTGCAGGCTGTAATGTACTTAAAAAGGGTCTGTCTGATTAGGGAGCCCTAAAATAAATAGGAAAACTCACTTAATCACAAACCATATTGATTGGCCCAGAGTAAAGCAGGTGATGTACATTATCAATCATAGTTCTTGTGACAAGATATTGCTATCCCCATTTTGCAGATGAGGAAAATTCAGAGAGGCTAAGTGATTTACCCAAGTATCACAGTAAATTACTGGCAGACTCAAAGTTTAGACCTGATTGTCTGAACCCAAATCCACACTCTTGATTTTGAGATTTTTGTGCCCAATTTTTTACCCACTGGAGTGGGCTTGTGGTAGAGATCCTAATGTGCCAAGAAGATAGGGAGCCCATCAGTAGTTCCCACACTTAATGTCCCCATGGCACCCATCCTGTGTGTGCTGACAGTTTGACAACCTACACAGCAGCTGGTTTGCTCGGAGGAGATCTCTTTTAATTAAAATAACACAAAGGGAGAGCAGCACAAACCATGTCAGCAGGTAATTAATGCAGAGGAGGGCCCAGGCCGGCAGGAACGCTCCACTGCTACCTGCCCCAGCCCAGCCTCATTCACCACCTCCATCCCAGAGCTGCCACTCCGTTCCTGCAGGCCACACACTGCTGCCTGCCTACCTCCATGGTGGGGAGGGACAAAATTATCTGGAACCAGATTCTGGGTGACTAGTCTTACTGGGCTCAGCTCCTTGAGCCTCTGAACTGTCCATCTTTCCTGGGATGCAGTAGACTGGCAAGACAAGCTGATGAGAATCCATCCAGGCCCCAGCACTTTGGGCCTCATCTCTGAGGAAGTATCAGGGCCTTTCTAGCCCTACTCCATCAAGCAGTCTTCTAGAGTGGTGGCCTTACATCCCAAGGCAGGGTCTCCAATCCACCTTCCTCAGGATCCAGTGTATTGGGATGAAGCCAACACTCACTTCTGCCCAGGCCTTCCACTGGCTTCCCTTCTGGATCTCTAGTCTGGTCCTGAATCCCACTGATTTGTTGGGATTCTGATCCCCTTCTTGGCCTTTCTTTCATCTCATCATCTCCATATCCTCAGCAGACACACTAAGAAGGCAGATGGCCAAACTAAAGTTCTGAACATTGAGGTAGCTTATCCAAGGATGACAGCAGTTCTCCCTTCTCTGCTCAGAGGCTGTGGGGTTTTGTTTGTTTGTTTGGCGGGGTGGGGGGGGGGTGTGAATTCCAACCATCAGTTCAGCTATAACTTGCTTTTCTGTGTTTGTTGTTTGTTGAGATGGGGGTCTCCATATGTTGCCCAGGTGGGTCTTGAACTCCTGAACTCAAGGGATCCTCTGGCTCAGCCTCCTGAGTGCCTCCTGACTACAGGCACTTGCCCCTGCATCCAGCTCTTGCTTTTCTGTTTTTCATAATCTTTGTATTTTGGGATACAACCTTTACTTAATTTCCCCATTTTATGTTATTGGTACTTTTGTCAAAACTAAGAATATGACATTGTTTACTTGACTTTTTTTTTTTTTCAGGTCTGGGGATTGAATCAAGGGCTCTACCATTGAGCTACAGTCCCAGCCCTGTGTTCTTGACTTTTAAACCAGGAAATTTTTTTCTCCCTAACGGACGAGCTCCAACTTTCTTTCTTTCTTTCTTTCTTTCTTTCTTTCTTTCTTTCTTTCTTTCTTTCTTTCTTTCTTTCTTTCTTTTTTTTCCATTCAAAGGTCCAAGGAGGAGTATGGAAGCTCATAATATGACCTCTTTACCATCAGCATACCCCCTCCTTGCCTTTCTACCTTGCCCGATACCCACCCTCAAAAGCCAGAAAGACAATCCAAGAAGAACCAGCTATATAACCAGAAATTCAAAATTCCTATTCATTGACCTTTGGGTGGCCAACTTATCAAGCTCCTCTTTCCATAATCCCCCAAAGATGCCTTTTGCTCCCAAACACTCCCCTATGCACTAATCTCTTTACTAACTCCATCATTAATTCTTTGGTTTTTTAAAATAAACATCTTTTTTAAAAGTTGTTGATGGACCTTCTTTTATTTATTTATATGCAGTGCTGAGAATCAAATCCAGTGACTCACAAATGCCAGGCAAGCACTCTACCACTGAGCCACAACCCCAGCCCCACCATTAATTCTTGTGGGCACTCACCAATATCAGTTCCATCCTCAAAGCTTTCAATCAGATTCAACTTAGTAGATATTCATTAATAACACAGAAACAAATCCCATCCAGGCCCTGACCTTGAGCAGTTCCTGGTCCTCTGAAGGAAACAGACAGCTTTACCTATGATTAAAACAGCACCTGGGCTCTGCTTCCCTGTTGCCTTGTCCTGGCCTGAGCTGCTTTCCTCTGCCACACCCTCCTGCCATCATGTTCTACCTTACCTCAGGCACAGAGCAATGGAGTTGGCAGTCTATGGACTGAGATCTCTGAAACCATAAGCCTCAAATTAACTTTTCCTCAAAGGAAAACAAAAAGGAAGAAGAAGAAGAAAAGGAAAAAAGAAAGAAAAGGCACCTAGTAAGTGAAGCAATGTAACAGTGGTTAAAAACTTGAGATCTTCAGTGCTCACTTCAGCAGCCCATATACTAAAATTGGAATGATACAGAGAAGATTAGCATGGCCCCCGCACAAGGATGACATGAAATTCATGAAGCGTTCCATATTTTGGGGAATGGAACCACCATTTGACTTAGCTATCCCTCTCCTCGGTCTATAGCCAAAGGACTAAAAAACAGCATACTACAGGGACACAGCCACATCAATGTTTATAGCAGCACAATTCACAACAGCTAAACTGTGGAACCAACCTAAATGTCCTTCGGTAGATGAATGGATTAAAAAATGTGGCATATATACACAATGGAATGTTACTCAGCAATAAAAGAGAATAAAATCATAGCATTTGCAGGTAAATGGATGGAGTTGGAGAAGATAATGCTAAGTGAAGTCAGCCAATCCCCAAAAACCAAATGCCAAATGTTTTCTCTGATATAAGGAGGCTGATTCATGGTGGGATAGGAGGGGAAGCATGGGAGGAATAGAGGAACTCTAGATAGGGCAGAGGCGTGGGGGGGGGAAGAGAGTGGGCATGGGGTTAGAAATGATGGTGGAATGTGATGGACATTATTATCCAAAGTACAGGTATGAAGACATGAATTATTGTGAATATACTTTGTATACAACCAGAGATATGAAAAATTGTGCTCTATATGCGAAATATGAATTGTAATGCATTCCGCTGTCATATGTAAATTAAAAAAATTTTAAAAAGAAGCTTGAGATCTTCAATCTCAAAGTTGTGTGACTTCAGATATGTGGTATTAATTTCCATGAGCACCAGTTTTATTTTTAGAAGTTACCTCAAATTTATCTGTCCATTTTGTGTATTTATGTCTTCTTTGTCTTTTGTATTTTATTATTTTCTTGTATCTGTGAATATTTTATTTTATTTTGTTACAGTATATTTTTAGTTGTTAATAGACCTTTATTTTATTTATTTATAGCTATGCGATGCTGAGAATCAAACCCAGTGCCTCACACATGGTAGCCAAGTGCTCTACCACTGATCTACAACTCCAGCCCTGAATATTTTTTAAAAATATTTTTAGTGGGCTGGGGATGTGGCTCAAGCGGTAGCGCGCTCGCCTGGCATGCGTGCGGCCTGGGTTCGATCCTCAGCACCACATACCAACAAAAATGTTGTGTCCGCCGAGAACTAAAAAAAATAAATATTAAAATTCTCTCTCTCTCTCTCTCTCTCTCTCTCTCTCTCTCTCTCTCCCTCTTAAAAAAAAGTTTAAAAAATATTTTTAGTTGTAGATGAACACATTGCTTTTATTTATTTTTATGTGGCACTGAGGATCAAACCCAGTGCCTCATACATATGAGGCAAGCACTTCACCACTGAGCTACAATCCCAGGCCCAGCCATGAATATTTTAAAACATATAAGAATCTTCCACAAAATACTAGCAAAACAAATCCAATAGCACCTTAAAATCATCATATACCGGGCTGGGGATGTGGCTCAAGCAGTAGCACACTCACCTGGCGTGTGTGGGGCACTGGGTTCGGTCCTCAACACCCCATAAAAATAAAATAAAGATATCGTGTCCACCTAAAACTAAATAAATAAAAAATAAATAAAAATTAACATATACCATGATCAAGTGGGATTTCTTCTGGAATCCAAGGCTGGTTCAACATACAAAAATCAACTAATGTGATATACCACATTGACAGAACAAAGAACAGAAATCACATAAATTGCCTGAATAGATGTCAAAAAAGTTTTTGACAAAATGCAACACCTTTTCATGGTTAAAAAAAACTCCAAGACCTCTCAAAAAAAGGGGTTGAGGTTATGTAGTAGAGGGCTTGTCTACCATGTGTGAGGCACTGGGTTCAATCCTCGCATTACGTAAAAATAAATGAAAATAAAGATATTGTGTACATCTACAACAATATATTTTTAAAAACTAAGAATGGAAGAAAATTGTCTGAACTTAATAAGTCCATATATGAAGAGCCCCCAGCTAAAACCACACTCAATGGAGAAAAATTGAAAGATTTTCATCTAAAATCAGGAATAAGGCAAAGATGTCAATTCTCACACATTTAGTCACATCATCCAGGAAGTCCTAGCCTGAGAAATTAGGTAAGAAAAAGATATAAAGGACATGCAAACCAAAAAGGAAGAAGTAAAATCATCTTTGTTTGATGACGATGTGATCTTATATATTAAAGACACCATTAGAAAATGTTAGAACTAACAAGTAAATTCAGTAAAATTACAGGACACAGAATGGACATACAAAAACCAGTTGCATTCCTGTACACTAACAACTACCTGAAAAGAAAGTTAGGAAAACAATCCCTTTTATAATTGCATGAAAAAAGGATGAAATACCTAGGAACAAACTTAACCTAGAAAGTGAAAGACTTGTACACTGAAAACTACACAATATGGATGAAAGAAATTAAACAAGGCACAAACATATGGAAAGACATCACATGTTCACGGACAGGAAAAATTAATATTGTTAAAATTCAAAGCAATCTAAAGATCTAGTTCATTGCAGCACTATTTAAATAGCCAAGATGTGGAAACAACTTAAATGTTCATCAACAAATAAATAGGCCAGTCATAGAAAGACAAATACTACATAAATCCTTTTTTTTTTTTTTTAATGCTAGGGATCAAATCCAGGACCTCATGCCTGCTAGGCAAATGCTTTACCACTGAGCTACATCCCAGTTCTGTGTGATTTCATCATACAATATATGTAAAACGGTCAAATCCAATGGGTGTGGTGGTACATGCCTGTAATCCTAGCAGCTTGAGAGGCTGAGACAGGAGGATTGAGAGTTCAAAGCCAGCCTCTGCAAAAGCAAGGCACTAAGCAACTCAGTGAGACCTTGTCTCTAAATAAAATACAAAATAGGGCTGGGGATGTGGCTCGGTGGTTGAGTGCCCCTGAGTTCAATTCCTAGTACCAAAATAAATAAATAATAAAAAATAAAAAGCACTGGGGATATAGCTCAGTGATAAAACACCTCTGGGTTCAATCCCCAATACAAAAAAAAAAAAAAAAAAAAGTCAATCCATTGGATCAAAGTGTGGAATGGTAGTTGCCACAGACTGGGTGAAGGAGAAATGGGGAGTTATTAATCAATAAGCATAAAGTTTCAGCCAAGCAAGATGAAAAGCTCTAGAGATCCACTATGCAATACTGTATCTGAGGTCATCAATAAAGAATTGTACACTTAAACTTTGTTAAGAAGATAGATCATGTGTTCCTACATCAATTTTTTTATATTTAACTATCTTAGATTATACTATTATCTATGTTTTGCTGACTGTCTCTTATGGTATTAAATTTCCTTACTTGTTTGGTACTTTTTGTTTCTGAACATGTCTTCTGGGAAATTTCTTCTATAGGATTCTATGAATGCCCTGGGTTCTGAAGGCATTGTGAATTGCTTCTGAATGATGTGGTTCACTGACTCTGGATCAATTTTTATCTTCAGCTGGGGTTATTTTGAGATTGGGGTTATATCAGGAAGGTAATACAGAATTGTAGTCACCCACTCACACATATCTCAGACCAGATGTTCTGATATCTCAGAGTAACATGAAACCTCTCATGGTTTGGGCTGAGTAGCCCATTGCCACTTCTGTCCATATCCCACAGGCCATGGGCAGATGACAGAGTTTCCCCAATCCAAATTAACAGAGAGGACAGCCCTTATCTGTCTCACAATTTTTTTGCAGAGATCCTAGTTCTACACTGGAGCCTTAACTCCTGCCCTGGCTTTTAACTGAAGCCCAGTCCCTAGGCTTAGATCTCAATACTTTCATTGGCTACGTATCTTCAGATTCTACTCTGAAGGAATGCACAGTATTATTTTGACATCTGGAAATCTTAAATTTTTACCTTTATCGATTTCAAGCTCAGCTATACATTTTTTTAAATGGGGGGGGGAAACAAAAAACAAAACAAAACAAAACCCTTCTATCCTGCATTTCTATGTGTTTGTAACAAAATATCAGCTCATCCAACCTCTCAAGCACAATTGCTAGGAAAAATTTATCACAGTCATGTAAGAACATGGAGACAATAATGTCTTAGAAGAGAGAAAAAATGTTTCAAGTAAGGGAACAACTATACCATATCAAATACTGCATTGTGGACAAGCAAAATGAGAACTGAGTGAACGCCATTATATTTGAAGATGTAGAGGTTGTTGGTTGCCCTGGTTAGAGACGTCTCCTGGAGTAGCAGGGACAGGAGGCTTAGTGAAGAGTGAGGTAACAGAGAGGTGGAGATAGGTGGTCCCCCTTCTGTAGTTTTGCTGGTAGACCTGTAGAAGGTTCTCAGGGTCAGGGCAAGGGTGTTTAGGGGCAGAGAGCAGAGGCAGAAGAATCAGAGAATGCAGGAAAGAAAAGATGTTGCATAAAGACCAGAGAAGGCAAGAGATAAGCCCACAGGAGTGGTTGGCCTTTCCTGAAAGGATCAGAATGCAGAGGGAAAGAAGCATGAGGAAGGCGTGAAGACCCTTGCACTCCGGTGGGAGGTGCAGGGAGGGCGTTCACATCTACGGTGGGTGGAGTCAGTAGCATGGTCCTGTCCGGGTAGAGGGGTGAGGAGAGCAGAATAGATGGGCGTTTGGTGAGGGAGAGTTTGGGAAAGAGGAGAGCGCATTACCAGCCGTCCCTTGGGGACAGGAAGGCCATGGGAGTCCCTCCCGCAGCCCCTCGGTGGGCCAGCCTGGAGCAGGTACTAGTCCTGTGAGCTGCAGGAGGCCCCACGCTGGGGAGATCTGTGTGCTACAGGGAAGGCAGGGTCTGCGCCCTGGGACTGGGTAGAGCAAGCGGGGAAGAGAGGCGGTGGGGGGCGGGCTGCAGGGGGTGGTGACCACCGCTGGGCAGAGAGGGGGTGGAAAAGTGGAAGTACTGGGTGAAAGTAAGTTTCCAAAAGTGGAACTTGGGGAAATTTGCTTATATGTAAGTTGTTTTGTAGTTCTATTTGCCTGGAGCTTGATCTGTGAATGAATGATTAAGAAAGAAAGAAAGAAAGAAAGAAAGAAAGAAAGAAAGAAAGAAAGAAAGAAAGAGAGAGAGAGAGAGAGAGAGAGAGAGAGAGAGAGGGAGGGAGGGAGGGAGGGAGGGAGGGAGGGAGGGAGGGAGGGAGGGAGGGAGGGAGGAAGGAAGGAAGGAAGGAAGGAAGGAAGGAAGGAAGGAAGGAAGGAAGGAAGGAAGGAAGGAAGGAAGGAAACCGCAGAACCAGGGAAGTGGAGCCGAGGGGTAGGTGGGAGTGCGGGGCGGGGAGAAGAGGTGAGAGTGAGAACATGTGGCCGGAGGCCGAGTCCCTCCTCCCTAGGCTAGATCCTCCTGGACTCCGCTAGCTCCCTGCATTCTGCCTCCGTCCTTCCCGGTCTCCTCCTCCTGTCATCTAGGAGGGTCACCCGAGGGGTTTCAGGCTGGGGCTATTTTGTGAAGGGCCGATTCCCCGAGCGGCGCTGGGGCGGGGGGAGCGGGTGGGGGCGCCGGCGGCTGTGCAGAACTGGGAGGGGGAGGGGCAGGCGGAGGCCGAGTGCCCCAGGCGTGGAGGCTGCGGAGGTGTCAGAGACAGAGACTTAATGACAAGCCCGGGGTCCACCTGCACAGATGAGCAGGGCTGGGAGGGGGGAACTGTGGGGAAATTGGAAAAGGGACACATTCATTTTTCAACGCACATTCCTGTCCGTACACACACACACACACCTTTAATAAAGAGCCAGAGGCTTCCTCTCTTCTGTCTCTCCCTCTACTTCTACAAAGGACCCCCAGGAGAGGGTCATGATGGACAGAGAAGGGAAGGAAAGGGATTGCTGCTGCCTATGCGCTTGCCTGGGGGACGCCCAGGCACCCTGCTGGCTCTGGCCACCCAGTTTAGGTGTGTGTGTGTGGGGGGCAGACCAACAAAAGACGGGGAAGCTGAGTGCCCCCCACATGAGCAGGTATTTAGCCAGAACCCTAAGCCTCTAGAGTCCCAGCTCAGCCCCTCAGAAGAGGCCCTGGGGAGACTTCTTAGAGTCCCTCCCCATAACACAATAGGTTCACAGAAAACCCCAGACACTAAGCCATTCGACTCCTGTGCTGGATCCTCCCTCCCCGACCACCAGCCTCCTCCAAACTGAGAAGAGGTACCAGGGCTAAGCTGACCTACTGGACCAGGGAGGTGAGGGGCTCCTCTAAATCAGCATCCCAGGACTCAATTCCGGCCATCTGTCTGGAAGAGTAGCTACATCTAGTGAGTGACATATAAACACCATTCTAACAGTCTGTGTAAACCTCGGGTGCCTTCAAGGCCACATTCAAATAGCAGTAATCTCAACCCCCACCCCCTAGAAAATCACAGGCATCCATTCCCTCTCTCATATATTTCTGAGGATCCTGGGAGATGTTTTCATGTTCCTTTCATCTACTGACTGCCACTAAAGGTGCTCAGTATGGTTGTGCAGGTCCCACGCAGACTGTACAGCTCAAGGGTGCTATTTGCTTAGCCCATGATGATAATATAACATTATCTTTACATTTCTTTCCAGTCACCAGAAGCTGACAAGCCCACTAACTCAAGTTCAGGTTCTTCTTTTTTCCAAAAGGTAAAGATTACCCAAATCAAAGGTGTGATTTCTTCCAAAATCATTTGCAAACCCCTAATTTATCTATACTTGTTACTCCTTTTTTTCTTTTCTTTTCTTTTTGGTAGTGAAAATAAGCTAATTGTGTTGGTCATCAACCCCAAGTAATTTATTTTTCAGTTCCACAGCACCATATCTACAGAGTTTGAATAGCTCCCAAATTCCGATGGCTGACACAATAATCAATGATTTTTGTATCATTTACTGTGCACATGATGCTTCTGAATGGTCCAGGCAGCAGTCAGTGACCTACCTCACTCGATTAGAGATCACATTTTTTGTTTATATTTTTATGTGGGCTTGTGTATGTGTGCACACTTGTGTGGGGGTGTACATGACAAAACATACACAACTTTTTATCATCATAACCGTTTTTAAAGTGTACAGTTCTGTGTCATTGAGTACATTTACATTGTTGTGCCAACATCACCACTTTTTCTTCAGGCCAACCGAAACTCTACCTATTAAATAATCATTTCCTCTTCATCTTTAGCCCCTGGCAACCGCCATTGTATTTTCTGTGTAAAAATTGGGCTACACTTTTCATCTCATCTAATTGAAATAATCATACAGTATTAGTCCTTTTATGACTGGCTTATTTTGCTCAGCATTATATCTTCAAGGTTTGTTGCTGTGGTAGCAAGAGTCAGAATTGTCTTCCTTTTCAGAGTTGAATAATATTCCATTGTATGGATATACCACATTTTATTTATCCATTCATCTGTTGATGGGCATTTGGGTTGTTTCTGCCTTTTGGCTGTTATAAATAATGTTCTGATGAATGTATCTGAGTCTTTCCTTTCAAGTCTTTGGGGGATGTATGCCCAGAGGTGAAATTGTTGGATCATATAGAAATGCTATTCAATTTTCTTGAGGAATTGTCATACCATTCTCCAGAGCTGCCACACTTTTTTATATCATCCATGGCAACTAACAAGGCTTCCAGTTTCTCCATGTTCTTGCCAACATGTGCTTTTTCTGTTTTTGTTTTGGCAATCCTGAGGCAGTTATCCTCAACAGCTCCCTCTCCTTAAGCCTACATCCAGCCAATACTTCATCCGACAGAGGGCATTAGACTCTCTAAGCCCTCCTTCTTCACCACCATGCAGCTGGCTCAGGCCCTCCTAACCTTCTGATGCCATTGCACTTCAGTGACTTTCCAACAGGTTCAGTGGAAAGAACCACATAGCACAGAAAGTGGCTTGGGAGGCTGAGGCAGGAGGATTGTGAGTTCAAAGTCAGCCTCAGCAACTTAATAAGGCTAAGCAACTCAGTGAGACCCTGTCTCTAAATAAAATACAAAAAGGGCTGGGGATGTTTCCCGGTGGTTAAGCGCCTCTCGGTTCAATCCTCTAGACATCTGTAATTTCACAACCCTACTTTTCAACCTTATGGTTGGCAAGCATGATTACAAATATGATGTGGTCATGTCATACAGTTATAATAAACAAATACATCAGTACCTCATTTTTAAAAAGATAATATTCCAAGGAGGGGAAGGCAGGGAATGTGGGGGTAAGAAAGATAGTAGAATGTATGTGACTGTATGACTAAGGTGATTCTACAAGATGTATACTCAGAAAAATGAGAAATTATATCCCATCTGTGTATGATATATCAAAGCATGTAAGTACATTCTACTGTCATGTATAACTAATTAAAACAAAAAATTAAGGAAAAAAAAGGATAATATTCCATTGTATAGATAGATCACTTTTTGTTTTCCATTTGCCAGTTGATGGACTTTGGGTTGTTTCCACTTGGGGCAATTACGAGTAATCAAGTGTTTTGTGACTATATGTCTTCAATGCTCTTGAGGATAAATATACCTAGGAATGGAATTACTGGGTTGTATGATAACACTATGTTTATTTTTAAAAAATGTTATTGTATTTTTATACCTTTATTTTATTTATTTATTTTTATGTGGTGCTGAGGATGAAATCCAGTGCCTTCCACATACTAGGCAAGTGCTCTACCACTGAGCCGCGACCCCAGCCCCCTATTTTTAAACTTTAAAGGAACTACCTGATTATTTTACAAAGAAACTGTACCATTTTACATTTCCACCCGCCAGTTATGAGGGTCCCAATTTCTCCACCTCCTTACCAACACTTGGCATTATCTGTCATTTGATGAAAAATATCCCTGTGGATATGAAGTGATATTGTGGTTTAATTTGCATTTTCCTCATGGCTAATGATGCTCACAGTTACTTGTTTTGGTTTTTTTGTTTGTTTGTTTGTTTTTGTTTTTGTGCTGGGAATTGAACTCAGGGGCACTTAACTACTGAACCCCATCCCCAGACCCATTTTGTATTTTACCTAGAGACAGGGTCTCAATGAGTTGCTTAGCACCGCACTTTTGCCGAGGCTGGCTTTAGACTCTTGATCCTCCTGTCTCAGCCTCCGGAGCTGCTGGCATTACATTATGTACCACTGGGCACAGTGCCATTACTTGTTGTTGTTGTTTTTTTTACAAAATAAGGTTGATATTTTCCTATTATAAAAGTCATTCATGTGTATTATTAAATTTAAAAATTTTTTGAATTTTAATCACACCCAAATAGCACCATCTAGAGGTAATCATTGTCAACCTTTCAATTTATTTCCTTGAATTCTATCCTTTCTAAAAAAATGATCAAAGTCATATGACATTTGCAATTTTGATTCTGACTTTTTCACTTAATATGATAAAAATGGGAATTTCCCTGACATTACTAAATGTTACTGAATATAACTATTTCCCTAGCCATTCCCCTATTGATGGATGCTTAATTATTTTCAGTGTATTTAATGTTGTAAGTAATACAATAATACAGTGCTTTGATATTGTGCCTTTGGATTTGTGTTCCATCTGCCCTGTAAGGCTCAGATCTTTGAGGAAAAAGAACCTATCTTCTACCTCAGAAATATATGCAATTATTATGTATTGATTAAAAAAAATAATAAGGGATATTACTAACAGAAGAAGGAGGAAGAGGCCAGCATGACCACACAGGCCTGTAATCCCAGTAGCTCTGGAGGCTGAGGCAGGAGGATCACAAGTTCCAGGCCAGCCTGGCAACCTAGCCAGACTCTGTTACAAAATAAAAATAAAAAAGGGTAAGGATGTACCTCAGTGGTAGAGAGCCCCTGGGTTTGATCCCCAGTGCCAGGGGGGTGGGGGGGGTGAGGGTGGAAGCAGCAGGAGGAAGAAGAAATGGAAGATGGAGAAGGAGAAAGAGAAGCAGGAACTCTCTCTTCTTCTCTTCCAATTCCTCTGCATCCTTTGAGAACAGTACCTGGTACAGAGTAAACTTATTATGTCCTTGGGCCAGGCCCTGTTCCAAGTCACTGCTCCACACTTAGCAATGCATGTAATCCTCACGACTTCCCTGTGGGGTAAGTGATATTATTCTTCTTCCTGTAGAGAGAGGTGTTCAAGGTCATCAGCTAGTCAGAGGTGGAGGCAGGACTTGAATCCAGGTAGCTTGGCAGCAGATAGCACCAGGGCTCAACACACAAAAGACACTGGTTTTGATGTTTGTTTGTTTGTTTTTAAATCACTGAACTATATCCCTAGTCTTTTTTATAAGTTTATTTTTATAAGTTTATTTTATAAGTTTTATTTTATAAGTTTATTTTGAGACAGGGTCTCACTAAGTTGTCCAAGCTGGCTTCAGAATAATGATCCTCCTGCCTCAGCCTCCCAGATCTTCAGGAATATAGGTTTTTTTTTTTTTTTTTTTTTTTTTTTTTTTTTTTTTTAAAGAGAGAGTGAGAGAGGAGAGAGAGAGAGAGTGAGAGAGAATTTTTTTTTAATATTTATTTTTTAGTTCTCAGCAGACACAACATCTTTGTTGGTATATGGTGCTGAGGATCGAACCCGGGCCCACGCATGCCAGGTGAGCGCGCTACCGCTTGAGCCACATCCCCAGCCCTGGAATATAGGTATTTACCACCATGCCCAGACCAACACTTTTGTTTTTCTAGAAAACCAATTCCAAACCCATTTACTGGTTTGTGTCCCATGTTAGACACATACTTTTCTCCTGATATGCACTATGTTTTTTTATAATTACTTTCCTTTAAAAAAAAAGCAACAAAATTTTTTATTATGGAAAAATTCAAACAGAAGAAAAAGAATATCTTCATCACCCAACTTCAACAATTATCAGCCCACAACCAATCTGGTTCCACCTAACTCCCCAGCTACTTCCTTCCTCCTGTATTATTTTTAAGCAAATAATACTGATCTTTTTCATTTCATCTTTTAATGTTTTATTCAGAAAGTATCTCTAAAAGATAAAGCTTCAAAAATCATAGTTATAATGTCATTATCATGCTTTGAAAAATCAACTATAATTGGTTTTCCATTTTTCAACTTTTTATTTTGAAAAATTGCAAGTCTACAGAACAGTTGCAAGAATAATTTCATGAACAGCCTAAAGCTCTCACCTAATTCACCAATTGTTGACATTTTGCCACATTTATTTTTTGATACCATCTGAGATGAAGTTGCAAGCATCGTAATCTTTTACCCCTAAACATTTCCACATACATTTTCCCAAAACAAGGAGGCTCTTCTACATAACTACAATATAATAATCATATTCAGAAAATTTAAGATAGATACAATAAAATATTATATCAATTCATATTTGAATTTTGCCAAATGTCCCATACAGAACTTTTTTCAATCTAGGGTCTAGTCCAGAATTATATTTGCATTTAATGGTCTTGCATCTGTGGTCCCCTTTATTTTGGAATTGTTGGTTCTTTCTTCGTGGCATTGATATTTCTTAAGAACATCCACGGACTATTTTACAACCTAACCATGAGTTTGGATTTGCCTAAGGGTTTCCTCCTGGTTCTGCATTTCTCAAGTTCCGCATCTTTGGCAGGAATGGTACCTAAAAGATAGTGTGTCTTCAGGGCTGCACACTAGGAGACAGACAGATGGCCATTTGTCTGATTATGGAGAGATTGACTTTGATTACTTGGTTAAAGTAGCTGTAACTGCTTTTTAAATTTGAAATGATCTGGGTTTTTTTGTTTAGGCTTGTTGTTGTTTTTTGGTTTTGTTTATTTATTTTTTCCTACTAGACTGTGAGTTTGATGCAGGCACGAGTCTGTTTTCTCCATCTCTCTATGAAAACGCACACCTACCACGAGTGGGCCCGCCCTGCCTTTCCCTGCATCCTCAGTAGCCCTGGGAGTCTAATTGAGATTTCAGACCAGGAAAATGAGGCTCAGAAGAAGGCAGGCTCTGCAAAAGTGCGATTTCCCCAAACTTCTTCCTGCATGAACTGTTACCTCTTTTCCAAGACTCTCCTTTTGGATGACACCTGGGAAAGGCCTCCTCGGTGCACCCCACCCCCCGAAAAAAAAAAATAATGTTTTCTGGAAACAGAAATTCCCAGAAAAAAAGGCAAGCAAAGCGCATTAGCTGTCCAGAGCCTAGGGGCTGGGGGAGAGGGGCGGGAGGCCCTATTTGCATTTTTTCCATTAACAAGCTGGAGTTGAACTTGCTTGCCTGGGGAGATAATTTGAGAGGGAAATCTTTGCATATTTTATTTAAAAGCACGCTGCGTTAGGCGGGTAATAACGCAGAGTGTGGCGATTAGGTGAGGCCTGCAGGGGGCGGGGGTGGGGTCCTTTCCCTCCTGTTTTTCTACCCACCCAACCCCACGCTCTGCTTAATCCTGGGAACCAGCCTCCGTAAAGGCCCCTTAGGCCCGAGAGGCTGGTGGAAGCTCAAGCCGTGGTAACCTGGGCTCTTTCTGGCAGAGGGAGTCCAAGGGGGAGGAGCCCTGGAACTGCCCTGGGCGGGAAGAAGGGTGGAAGGGGTGGAGCAAGAGAAAGGGGACCTGGCCAGGAGAGGTGGGGGCTCCCTCCTCCTTAGACTCCTGCAATCCCAGCTCCTCGGCAGGCTGAGGCAGAAGGAGCCCAATTGAGAGGTCAGCCTGCGCAATGTAATGAGACCCTGTTTCAAATTAAAAAAATAAAAAGGACTTGGGGTGTTGCTTAGTGGTAGAGGGGGCTGAGGTTAAATCCCCAGGATGGCGTAGGGCGGGGCGGGAAGAAAAGATAAAGAAAGAGAGGGGATCCATGTCCAAAGCTGATTGTAGCCCTGTGGTTCTAAGTGGTGGAGGTGGCTGGGTGGGGGGTAGGGAGTGCAATAGGGAGCTTTTAAAAATATGAGATATTTTGGTTGTCAATGAGTGGGTAGACAGTGCTGTTGTTATTTCATGTCTAGGGGACAGGGATGCTAATTGGGACTCTGCATTGCTTAGGACAGTCCCACTCAAAGAATTATCCAAATGCCAAAGGCACTCACATGAGCCAACCTGCCTCGGTTGTGCAGGTGTGTGCACAAATCAGACCTTTCCTTAAAGTCCTGCCACACTGTGCTGCCGTGGGATTCAACAGGGACTGTGTGGTCCCGCAGTTGGAATGAGTGGAGCTGCGGAAGGTAGACAGATCACTTCAACTCTCTATTTCTTCATCTATAAAATGCATTTACCCATGCCTACCTCTCAAGGTGGCAAGAGAAAGCAAGGGGATAGCAGGGGACAGGGTTCTACAAACTATCAAACTCAGCACCTGGAAGAGGATGTTATTGTAAGAGGGAGCAGAGCCTTAAGCTGCTAAACTAGTAAGGGATCCCTGAAGGTAGTTACCCTCCTCTGAGAGGCTGATGAAGCCCAGGTGACCCCAACCAGTCCTGCCTTACTGGATGAAGAACTCATATTTACAAGGTTGACTTCCCACAGTCAGTGCCGCTTGGCCGTGGCTATAGCTTGTCTACTGAAAATGGAGGTGCAGCTCCTTCATAGCCAAATGACAGAAGTGGAGTGACTTGAAACACATTAAATATTATGAAGAAGCCAAGTACTAGAAGACTCAAGGAGGTCACCTGCCATTTCTAGATAAACCTGAAAAATCTCCCTTTCACCTCCCCCTGCCTCAGTCTTTCTCATCTGTTACATGGTTATGAAGCCATCTGACTCACCTCCCACCCCCGTTCCAAAATGCATAAGTGCACAGGCATGCACAGATGCACATACACACCATATAGAAGGTCTCACTCATTAAGAATGAGGAGAGCATCTGTTTCACTCAAAGAAGCTTCATTTTGGACATCAAGATGGTGATTGTGGGCTGAGGCTGTAGCTCAGTGGTAGAGAGCTTACCTTGTATTTGTGAGGCACTGGGTTCAATCCTCAGTACCATATAAAAATAAATAAAGATACTGTGTGCTCGGGCTGGGGATGTGGCTCAAGTGGTAGCGCGCTCGCCTGGAATGCGTGCGACCCGGGTTCGATCCTCAGCACCACATACAAACAAAGATGTTGTGTCCGCCGAAAACTGAAATAAATAAATAAATTAAAAAAAAAATATTAAAAAAAAAAGATACTGTGTGCTCATCTACAACTAAATAAACATTAAAAAAATAAAATAAAAGATGGTGATTGTACCTGAGGCATCCAGGAAGTCAACTTGGAAAGATCTGCTCCTTTCTGGATGAGTCTGGGGATAGAGTTAAATTCAAGGGTACGGTAGTTTATGTGTCTGGAAAGGTCACATACACTCCAGGATCTCATACACTCCAGGCCCAGGAAACAGCCTTTTCTCCTTCCCATGGAAAGAAGGAAGCAGTTAGCTTGAGCATGAAATATAACACTATAGCAAGAAGCAGACACCTGCTCAGGTGTCTTCCTCCCACTTCTGTTCTAACAACAAATCCCCATCTTCTTTTTCCTTTTTCCTACGTTCCATTGAAGTCACCTTGCCCACCCAAGATGAATGCTCCCTGTGAGAAACAGAAAGTCCAGTGGTTCATTTTCAGAATATAGTATTCAGCTCTAATTAGATCCAATTGTAGCCATTTTAATTATAGCCCTTCCCTTTGCCCACCCCAATTTTAAAATTAGCCAGTCATGTAGATTGTACCCCTGATATCCTCCAATCAGGGTGAAGGCAGCTTTGGGATAGGTTTATAAAGCGTCCCAACTGGCTGCCCAGGCTGCTGGGTAGCCAGGTTCCCTAGCACTCCCTCTGGCCCAAGTAAAAGCCAGCCTTGGATTGGGGCTATAGCTTAGTTGGTAGAGTGCTTGCCTCACATGCACAAGACCCTGGGTTCAACTCAGTTTGGAGGTGTGTTTGATTTCTTGGGACACGTCGGTATTTCTAACATCCCTAATTTAGGGAACCCTTTCTGGGTATAGATGAGCCTGTTTCTCAGGTAAGAGATCCGCAACCTTGATTCTTCTTGCAGGGGAATGAGAATAAAGTGTGTCTGTCCTCCCAGAAACAGAACCCACCTTGAAGCACTTCAGTTAACTCGCTGTAAAATGGGACAGTAGAGAAACTGCTCCATGGGGTTGTTTTGAGGACAAAATGGGAAACCCTGGTACAGGTTGGTCATGTGTCTTATCACCTTATCCTTTTGATCTCCTTACCTCTACCTTATTCCCATCCATTTCTCCATCCTCATTCCCCATTCCCATCTTATTCTCTTCCCATCCTTTATTTACAACCATACCATTTTTAGGAATACCAAAGATGGCCTTTGGGAATACTACAGGCAGAACCTCCTGCAGAAAATTCTGTCATTCTCTTTAATGTAAGCAATCTTTACTTTTCTTTTTCTTAAATTATTGATAATCGCAAGCAATACAGATTATTATTTCAGGGACTAGCAGTATAGCTCAGTGGTGGAGCCCTTGTCTAGGGTGTGCAATGCCCTGGGTTTGATCTCTGGAACTGGAAAGAAAAAAAGAAAGAAAAGGAAAAAAAAAGATGGCCATTTCGGCTGCCTTCAACAAAATTAGATCTGAAAAAGCATGAACGTTCTATTCATTGTTTAGAACAGAAATGGTCAATTCTCTTTTTTTTTGATGGTGCTGGGGATTGAACCCAGGGTCTTATGCATGTGAGGCAAGCACCCTACCATCTGAGCTATATCCCCAGCCCCAGAAATGGTCAATTCTTGACATAAAAATGTTTGCTTCTAGATAGTGTGAATAACAATATTGAGACAAATTAGCAAAAAAAAAAAAAAAAAACCCAACATACTTGGCTGTAAAATATCTTGCAATTTGCAAACAATTTTGTTGAGATTTGTTTATTTGATATTTATATCATTCCTATAAAGTAGATGGGCTTGCTTTCTTACTCTCTTCTAACAGGTAAGGAAACTAAGCTTTTTTTTTTTTTAAGAGACAGACAGAGAGAATTTTAATATTTTTTATTTTTTAGTTATTGGCGGACACAACATCTTTGTTTGTATGTGGTGCTGAGGATCAAACCCGGGCCGTACTCATGCCAGGCGAGCGCGCTACCTTTTGGGCCACATCCCCAGCAAGGAAACTAAGCTTCTTAAAGAATAAGTGAATTTGGGCTGGCGATGTAGCTCAGTTGGCAGAGTGCTTGCTTCACGTGCATAAAGCCCTGGGTTCAATCCAAAGAGTGAGTGAGATTATCTCTGGATCACAAGCTAGTGAGCCCCAAAACAGGCCCTAACGCCCCTTTTCTAATAGGTACAAGGAGGAGGAGGGAAATGGGAATGAGCACAGCCTTTGAGAGAAGAGTTCCCTTTGTTTCTCCTTTGCTCGCAAAGCAATACCTTTATTTTTCTTTTCTTTCTTGTTTTTTGCAAATAAATAAATAAATAAATTTTAATTTTTAAAAAGAGGAACAGGGGATGGGGAAGATTCAAAGATTGAAGGAGGTGTTGGTGAGGAATAAGGATAAAATTGGGCTTGAAGGAAGTGGGATGGAAAAAGCATGTTCAGTCCTGGATGATAAAGGGAGTGAGATAGGTTCCGGGTAGGAGGAAATGAGGATGGCTATAAAGGAAGGTAGGAGTAGTTGTGGGGCAATGTGGAGTTTGAGCTACTGAGAACACAGATTCTGCATCCACTTTGCCTGGGTTTGAATCCTTACCCTCTTTCCTGGCAACTATGTGAATTTAAGCAAGTTGGTCAACACCCTGGGCCTCTATTTTTTCATCCATAAAATGGGATTCATAATAGTGTCTACCTCCTAGGGACTTTGTGAGGACCAAATGAGCTAACACACATAAAGGACCTAGAATATTGTCCACCCTGGCGTGAAGTGAATGCTCTGTGGATTGCTCTTTTCTTCTCCTGGCCCTTCACCTTCTTAGTCTTTGCCTCCTTTTTCCTGTTGTGGTTAAGGCAATGGTTTGGGCTGCAGAAGAGAAGGAGTTGGGAAAGATGGTGACTAGAATTGCATAGGCATGAGCTGGCCATGGGACAGGAATAACACATGAAAGACAGTAAGAATGAAATTGGCGAGGGTAGGGGCATGGGGGTTGGCATTGAACGTGGCCTGGGATGGACCTGAGAATTCCCTATGGATGGGGAGAAGTTCTGAGGAGGTATGGATAGGGCTGTCTAGAGTTGAGATGACATGGGGAAGGATATGAATACAATCATAACAATGCTGAAGCCTGAGAATGAGACTGGACTGAGGATGAGCCAAGGGAAGGAATGGCTACCAGAGAGATGCTGATGAGATAGAGGCAAGGTTACACAAAGGGCAATCAGGAGACGTCTTCTGCCTCAGACTAGACCATCATTCCAGGACATAAGCCCTAAAGGAGGAGATTCCTTCATTCTTTCCCTAATGTTCCTTCCCAACTCCAGCAAACCCATCAGGATCTGGACCTGCACATACACACACAGCTGCATGTTCTGGACCTAACCCATGTTGTTAGGATTCAAGCTCTTGAAGAACTAAATTCAAGTAATGACTTTACTTTTTAGTTAACATAACCAGCCCACGGTACAGCATGCTAAATCATAAAGTCCAAGTCCAAGGAAGGTAATAACTTTACTAAGTTACAAAACTTTGGCAAATCAACACAGTACTCTATAATACAATAAAATATTATTTATGTTGGAGTCATATATTAGACTTAGTGATGATTTTTACTCCAAAAATATCATTTAAATACCAAATCAAAACACTGTGGTTTTTAGCAGAGCAAGTTATTTTATACAATTTAATGTCTTTTTAAACTACACAAATTCTCATTTTAGAGTCAGTTTCCCCATGCAGGCTGTTCTAGTCTGTATTAGCAAGGTGAGTGTGTATGTATGAGGAGAGGCTCTGCTTGCTTGGCTCTGGGGTTGGTCCAAAGTCAGGTACAGTTCCAATGCCTGAAAAGTGTTAAAATTCTGTTTTAAGGAGATTCAATGTCAATAACCATTTCTCCAAAGTACTTAAAAAATTGTTAAATTTCACATAAATACTAGAACCCTAGTCATTTCAAGCCACACTAACCTCAGATGATCCCTTGGATTTTAGAAGCCCTGTATCTTTTTGTTTTGATCAAAAGTCACATAGCCGGGGCTGGGGTTGTGGCTCAGCGGTAGAGTGCTCACCTTGCATGCATGAGGCCCTGGGTTCGATCCCCAGCACCACATTAAAAAAAAATAAATAAGTGAAATAAAGGTATTGTGTCCAACTACAACTAAAAAATAAATAATAAACGTATTTTGGGCTGGGGATGTGGCTCAAGCGGTAGCGCGCTCGCCTGGCATGCGTGCGGCCCGGGTTCGATCCTCAGCACCACATACCAACAAAGATGTTGTGTCCGCCGAGAACTAAAAAATAAATAATAAAAATTCTCTCTCTCTCCTCTCTCACTCTCTCTTTAAAAAAAAAAAAAAGTCACATAGCCTTACTCCAGATTATTAGAAAAAAAAATTCTACCTAAAATACAGTTGTACTTTTAAAATAACAAATAAATACACTGTCTGCTTGGAGAGACCTGAGGATTTGATATTCTATACTGACTTTATCATTTTTCTGCAAATGCCGCCGCCGCCATTGGTGTCCTTATGCTTCCTCTTGCTGAAGCTGTCAACTCTTCAGTCTCAGCATGTAATTTATGTATTACCCTTCCATTGCTTCTCGGCCTTTACTAGCATTAGAAGATATCTTAGTCGCCATCAGTCCTTCCTGGTAACTGCTAAGGCTGACTCCCTGCACAGAGTCAATGGCTTCCTGAGTCAAAATAGTCTTTTCTGGGTCTTGAGGATGTGGTTTGTAGATGTCTCTCCTCCACTGAAGTCATATTTGTAAAGGAAATATTAGTAGTTTTAAGTTCCATTGTTTTCTCTACAGGATCAACTTAGAATGTTCTTGCACATGTTTTGTTCTTGCTGAACCAATAAGAGACTTCACAATGGAAGGCAGTCCTCACTCTGTGCTGAGAAGTCTGTGACTGTGCAGCTTTCCAGAGGGATCTATATGCCTGTCCAGCACATCAACTCCAACCACACTCGGGTTCATAGGGTTTGGGTATTTCTGCATTGCAGCTGCTGGAACAGTTTCCCATGGGTGGTCAAAGACGTGCTCTGAGGTCCAGATCTTCATAGTGCGAGTGGCCTGAACCCTGTCTGGCAGACTCTGGAGGATAATGAGGCACCTAGGCACACTAACCAGCCCCACCGCACCCGGTGGCCCCGCAGCGCCCAGGCACTCAGGAGGATCTTTTGAGGGAGATTTGGTGGTTCCCATAATAAAACCTAACAACCCTGACATAAATCCTCCTCTCTATTCAAAGACAACTGACTGTGGGGTTCCAGGTTGTCCCCATTATTGCCCACAGTTATACCCAAATGTAAAGATCTTTTTTCAAAAATACTTTTTAAAAAAATATTTATTTTTTAGGTGTAGATGGACACAACACAATGCCTTTATTTTTTATGTGATGCTGAGGATTGAACCCGGGTCCCGCCCGTGCTAGGTGAGCACTCCACCGCTGAGCTATAATCCCAGGCCTTAAAGATCTTGATGTACCTGAAAACAGGGGCCTGTTGGCTTTTTTTTTTTTTGTAGACGGACATAATACCTTTATTTTTATGTGGTGCCGGGGATCAAACTCAGTGCCTCACACATGCTAGGCAAGTGCTCAACCACTGAGCCACAATCCCAGCCCCCTGTTGGCTCTTAACAAGTGGGAATATTTGAACTTACTACACTGACCAGCATCTTACAAAATGATGTGAAGTCTTAGGTCTAGCTCTCAAGGGTGAGCGTCCTTAACACTTGTTCAGATAAAGTCCTATTCCATGCTATAATAGCCAGCTCAAAAAGAATACTATGAATTGAGGGTATAGCTCAGTGGTAAAGCACTTGCCCAGCATGCTTAAGAGGACCTGGGTCTGATCTTCAGTACTGGGGGAAAAAAATCCTTTGTCTCTGGGAGAGAGCCCTGCTTCTAAAGACCTCAGCACCCACAGGTTTCTTCTGTCTGCCTGGATCAAATTTGCCTTACTTTTCCCGGGATGCTTTAGTTTGTATGTGTGGTGCTAATGATTAAACCCAGAGACAGTGTACCACTGAGGTACACAACCCCAGCCCTTTGTTAAATTTTATTTTGAGACAGGGTCTCACTAAATTGCACAGGCTGCCTTCAAACTTGCAGCCCTCCTGCCTCAGGCTCCCATAGTCACTGATATGACAGGTATGTGCCACCATACCAGGGTTCTAGGATTCTCTTTTCCTCACCTACTTGTTTTCATCCTCCAGGCTCTTCTGTGAACTATTTCCTGACCTGTTCCTCATCTCCCTTATCCTTTTCCCTACCCCAACAAATTGTTTCCCAGATATGGTCCCTAGAACATGGGATCTGTAAGATGATCCATAAAAAAATAATCAGTGCTCAAACAATAAACATCACACATACATACACACGAACTTACAATACACACTGGTATAACACACAGGCCCCGAGGAGTCCTGCAGGAAAGAAGCCCAGTCAGCATTGTTCAATCCAGCATTTCCCAAGCCCGGTTGATCACAGAAATCTTTTCCTTAATGCCTATTGGAACATGCTGCAGAAAATCCTTCTGTAGTACCATGCACAGACTTTTATTAGCACTATCACACTACACTCTCATTATCCTTGTCTGGGTCTGGGACTCCTGCTAGACTGTGAAGTCCCTACAGGCTGTCACTGTGTCTGAGTTATCTGGGTCCCCAGTGCCTAGCAAAGGGTGGTAGACAGTGATAAATATTTGTATAATGGATGAATTTCCTGTTACAAAGATGAGGATGTGAAGAACACCTCAGAGGCCAGTTCTTGGCAGTGCCAGGAAGGAGGTATCTGGTGAAAATGGTGATGGGAACAAAGTGACACAGACGTGCTTGCAGACTCTGGGGTTCTCTGAGGATATTGTACATCCTCAGGAGTCTATGACAAAAGCAAAGTGCCCTGCATTCCTGGGGACTCAGGCACATTGAGGCCTGAGTGGGGATTTTACAGACCCTGAATGCCCTCTGTAGCCACAATGGCTAAGGAATGGAGACTAAGCAGGGCAGGACCTCATTAGCTTGGAGGAGCATCATGGCCTGTATGTTGCAGGACCAGTGTGGGCAAGGTTAGGCCAGTATGCATCGCCTCTGGATGGTCTGGTGTCTCTGATTCATCCGCTGCTCTGTAGTTCCCTGGATCCAGGGACACTGAAAGTTGGTTCTGTAGGGAACAAGGTTAGATGGCAATATTTCATTCCCTTTTTTGAGAGGGGAAAAAAATCCCATGAAGGATCTTGAGGAAGGTTTTTGTCGAGTTGTGGGACACCAGACCCTGGGGAAGATTATACCTGCAGAGGTGCAAGAACCAGCCCCAGATGGTTTTGCAAGCCAAGCTAAGCAACCAGAGCTACTGAAGAGCCTGGAAAGGTCTTAACTTTCAGGAGTTTGGGGGCCATATTTGTCCTATAGGATGCATGCTAGAGCTCTGTAGTACATGGCCAGACCAGGAGCCATTCCAGTTGTCCAGATAACAGTGGCCTGAATCCAGGCAATAGAAGTGGGACCACAGAGGAGGGCATGGACTGCAGATGTGCTGGGAGGTGGTAGGGACAGGACCTAGTGTCTGGTTGGCATGAGGAGTAAGGAAAGAGGGGCTGAGGCCCATCTCACCCAAGTGACTGGCGTGACCTGAGTGGCTTTGTACTTGGGGAGGAAATGAGCTCCTTTTCAGGCCTGGGAATTCTGAGCTGCCGGTGAGTCAGCTGGATGGAGGTGCCCAGTGCACAGGTGGACATGCAGGTGGGGTAGGGGCAGAGGCCCTGCTGGAGCCAGAGGTTTGGGAGAGGCCACCGAGAGGTCTGGAAAACAGTCCAGGGGTGCATCACCGTCTAGGGAGACTTCCTGCTCCTGAGAGCTGCTACTGAATGCTGGGTCCCCTCCAGCCCTCTGACTCGCTCCCTGTGCACCGCACGCACCCACGATCCAGTCCCACGTCTATGTTCCCACTTGCAGGCCCACATCACCCCGCACCCCTACGCTCCAGAGGAAGGCGCACCCGCAGCCCTCTCCTCTTCCCTCAGCGGCCCCAGCCCTCCCGCAGACCCCGAGGTTAATCCTCCCTCCCCCAGATGAGGGACGCTGCCCCTCTTTGTGCGCCCGAGGGTGGGAGGCGAAAGCCCGGGACGGTTCGCGGCCCCGCAGGCAGCTGAGGTGAGGAGGGCGGAGCAGGCGGCGAGGAGGAGACACAAAAGAGGGAGGGGACCCGGCTGCAGCTGTCCCGCGAGGGGTCCGGACAAAGGGCCTGCTGGCGGGCCGGCCGAGCCGTTTTCATGCTTGTTGGGATTAGGCGCCGGGAACGGCGCTCGGGATCTCGCGGATCAGCGGTCGGGTGCGGGCGGCCAGTGGGCGGGCTCCGCCCCGCCGGGTCCCCGCTTTGTGCCGCTGGGCTCCGGGGAGGCCGCCCCTTTGTCTTCGCTTTTGGGGGACGAGCCCCCCCCCCCCAGAACCACTGAACACCAGCTGAGCGTCGCCCGGGCCCTCTCCCTAGTCCCTCGCGCGGAGCCCTGGAGCTCCCCCTCGCGCCCCCGCCACGCCCGAGTCCCCACCTCAAAGCCCGAGCCCTCTTTCATCCCCAATGTGTGGGAGGACCCGGGGGACCAGCCCCTTCCCAGGCTCTGACATCTGAGACTTTAGCACCACAAAACTCTCTCCGCCCCTGGCCTTTCTCCCCGCCACCCCTGTCCCCCTGCTTGCCAGTCGCTCAACCAAACGAATGTCTCCTCAAATCTATTTGGTGATAAATGAGAATGGAACCCTTTTAGGACATCGACGGGTTTGGAGCCTCCGCGTTGGGGCGAGGAGCAGGGGTGCCGGCGGCGGGAGAATCTGGGCAAGTTTCGCCTGGAAATGCCCACAGACCCGAGAGGAAGAGCGGACTCACTTCTGACAGTCCGTAGTCTTATTTCTGAGACTGGAGGGTGGGGAGTGCATGGTCTGTGTGAGTGTGCATTTGTGAGTGTGAGCGATGGTGCGTTCGTAGTTGCATGCACGGGCAGTTTGGAGTCTGGTTCCTGAGTAACTGGGTGCCTGATGGGTGTGGGCATGTGTGGATTTGAGTTCTGGCTCAGATCCCAGAAGATGCCCATCTCATTCTGCTCTTTTCACCACCATCATCCATTAAACTCATGGGTGCCCTTCAGCAAAGCTTTTTAATATACAGCACAACCGCTCAGCTGCATCTCCTACCTCTGAGGGTATTCCTGTCCTCTCCTAGTCAGATAATAACAGCTCACATTTATGGACTACTTCGTATGTGCCAGATTCAGGTCTGAGCTCTCTACAGTCACTCACCTCTTACATAACTACGAGATTAGTACTATGATTGCCTCCCATTTTACAGGCTAAGGAAAGTGAGGCACAGCTAGGAAGTGGAGGATCCAGGACATCTGGGTCCAGTCTATACTAGAAATTACTATTCTCTGCTGCCTGGACTTCTGCTGGTTTTCTCAGCTCTGCTTCCTGTTCCTGTGACCTTTTCCTGCTACTATGTTCAGATACTAACACACTTGAGTTTTGAATGAGGCTTGAAGGAAACAGGCAGGTAGAAAGGTCACAGACTACCAATAGGTGGCATTCAATCTGCTTAAGGAGAGCCACTACATAGAACCCTAAAATGCCAGACCTGGGACTAGAGAAACCACCTACCATTATCACACTCTTTGCACTCTTCCTCAGTTCCCAGTTCATTTCCTGCCTCCTTGCACTCCAGGCTTTAAGGCTTTAACCCATTCCCTCTGACCAAACTTGATGGGGCAAGAGATTTGCAAGTTCAAGGTTAAACTGGGCAACTTAGCAAGACCTGTCTCAAATAAAATTTAAAAGGGGCTGGGGATGTAGCTCAGTGTGGAGTGCTTGCCTAGCATGTGCAAGGACCTGGGTTCAATCCCTACTACAAGAAAGAAAAAGAAAAAATAATAACTATAGACAAACTCTAAGATGGCCCTGAATGAACCCTGTCTCCTGGTATTTATAGCCTTATGTAATATCCTCCCCTTGAGTAATTTGCTTCTACCATAGAATATGGCAACATTGAGGGGATATCAATTCTGAGGCTAGGTTTCAGAAAATTGTGACTTGCTAGCACTTTATTGCTTTCTTGGTTTGCATGCTCTGATAAAATAAGCTGCTGTGTTTGAAATGCCATTCACATGAGAAGCAACTGAAAGTGGCCTCTAGCCCAACAGCCTGAAAGGAACTGAATGGTACCAACAAATTAAATCATCATAGGCCCAGGACCTAATGCCTTAATCAAGAGATTGATACATAAGGGCTGGGGTTGTGGCTCAGTGGCAGAGCACTTGCCTGGCATGTGTGAGGCACTGGGTTTGATCCTCAGCACCACATAAAAATAAATAAATAAAATAAAGGTATTGTGTCCATCTACAACTAAGAAAACATTTAAAAAAAAAAAAAAAGATTGACACATAAAATCCAGCTAAGCTATAACCAGATTCTTGACTTACAAAAAGATATAAAAAAATGTGTACTGATTTAAACCAATAAATTTTAGGGCAATTCATTATGCAGCAGTAGAAAATTAATATACCTTACTTATAAAAATAATGTATTTTGGAGAGGAAAGGCCAGGCCAGCTATAGTGACTGCTGGACCCAGGAGGATCAGGGGCTCGAACCTCAGACTTGGGGGATATCAGACTTGGAAACTGGGCCCAGCACTCACACACACAGTCCTGGGGATGGAATCCCAGGTCTTGTGAATGCTAGGCCAATGCTTTACCACTGAGTTAAATCCTGAACCCCCATGGGGCTGGGGTTATGGCTCAGTGGTACAGCACTTGCCTGGCATGTGTGGGGCACTGGGTTCGATCCTCAGCACCACATAAAAATAAAAAATAAAGGCATTGTGTCCAAACATGAAATATTTTAAAAATCCCAAACCCTTGAAATCTTTAGAATAAACCGTCATGCAAACTACTCTAGAGTAGAAGATAAAATCTAAATTGTTATCAACTAATATCTGAACTCAATTGCATGCATTACAATTACATCTGGGGACTAGGTATAGCTCAGTGGTACAGCACTTGCCTAGCCTGCACAAGCCCTGGGTTCAACTTCCAACACCAATAAAATGAAATATAACTGCATACTCCTCAGAACCATCTAAGGATCTTCACTCAGTATTTTACTCCACAGCAGTGGTGACTCCAAGGTAGAATATGTGAGTGTGTACATGGTATGTGGTCTCTCACAATCCATTCAGGTCCAAAGGACAAGGACAGTCCTAAATGGAGTTTTCAGGGGAGAGACCAAGTCTCCTCCATCAAGACTGTGAAGCCCCTAAAATTGCTAGACACAGGAGTCTGAATTCCTCCTCTTTGGTATTTCCCCAACTTCTCTGCTTGGTTTCTAACCAAGGACTTTGTTCAAAAGATGACCTCAGACTGTGGAAGAGGGTACCAGGCAACAGGTGGAATAGAAACACATACTCAAATAAATTTTTAATTCTCTGCTTCAATTTATTCTTCCTGTGTTTGTCCAGAGACCAAGTTCACATTCAACATGCAAGCTCTACAGAGAGGAAAGCCCCTAGGATCCACATCTCACGCCTACCCCCTATATCTTTCACCACCCATAAGAGATGGAGCTCTTTAGAGACAAACTAAAAATGTTCCCATGTTTTGTAGGTGGGGAGACTGAGGACAGAGGCAGTAGCAGTGACTTCCTTGCTTCTACTCGCCTGCCTGTGTTCCCTCTTTGTGCCACTGCTCACCATGATGTTGCACTCTTGGCTCCCAGAAGCAAAGCAGAGAGCTCTGCTACCTCAGTTGTTGGTTCTCAAGACTCAGCAGCTCTCCAACTCATGAAGCATTTGGAGCTCCATGGAGCCTATCAATCTCTGTTTAAAGGGTTATATAGTGACAGAAAGGGGTATGATCCAACATCCTAAGAGCTTCTGGAGGTGAGGCTGACACTGTCCCCTGTGTACCTGGAAAGCTGAGCTCTGATTCCTCCTGACAAACTGATTTCAGAGAAATGGACCAAATCAATCATACATCCAATGCTCTAAACCAGAAAGGCATGGCAAGGTAGAGGCTCAGAGAGGGAAGTGAGATTTTCCCTAATGGCCCTGGAACACCTTGCCTGTTACTTGTACGCTTATAAGCACACAATCCTTTTCATCAGAAGCTTAAAATAATGTGGTTTTCAACAGCTCCTTTTCCAGGGGAGAGGTATGGTTGTTTGGAAACTGGTATTTTATAATACCCATTCTCCTATTCTTCAGACTTCTGCCACTGTCATCCCCCCACCCCCATTTCCCATATGGTCAAAGTCAGAGTTCAAGAGGGACAGTCCCCCATCTCATTCTCTGTCCTCACTTTCACCCCTGCCATAATTCTCCAGTTCCCTCCAATATCCACTCTTCACCAACTGCCCCAACAAAACTGCAGCCAAAGTGCCATGATGGGCCAGAATTAAAGCCAAAACCAGGGACAACAGCCTTATCAGAGCAAGGTCTGGGTTAAGTGAGGGAATAGGAAAAAGAAAGGTGGCCTGGGAAGCCCCAAGAGAATGTGTCAGTCACACTCCTCAGGTAAATGACAGTAAGCTAGCCCATTCTCTCTAGGAAGCAGTGGAACTCAGTAGAGAAAAAAATCCAGGGTAGACCATGGGTGACAGCATGGGTAGATGCCCTACAGGTGCAACTGAATATATATTTGCACACATGTGCTCATGAATCCGTCTGCAAATACATGTCTCCAACAGACACTTCTCATGCCCGCACCTGCACACATGCACCCCTTCACAGTCCTGAACAAACAAGGATTCACTCACATACACAGCATAAGCCTACACACACAAACTCATGTATATGCATACATATCTTTTGCATGTACATCCTCCCTCATGCACATATACATTCCTGGGTACCCGTCCATACATGCATATATAAATTTACTGTTACATACGTGCTATACATACGCATTCACTCTTATTCACTCATACATATGTTAGCTTGTATGTACACAAGTGCGCATACAGTGCACTTAAGTTCATTCACATGTGCCTATACACACCTGCCTGCATGTTAGCACATATACACTCATGCTTTCCTGAATTCATGCCAACAAAAAATCGTGTACTTATTTGTGCACAACCACATACATGCCTACATACATACACTTATGCTTTTGCACACTTATGTAGGCACACCCTTAGCCCTGGTCCTGGGATCTGGATGGTGCTGCCCTCTGCTGGAGACAGCGGATCAGCTCCTTTCGGTTGTCTAGGATGGTGTCGAAGCTCTCCTGCAGACGTGCCTGCTGGTCAACCAACTGGTGCTGCAGACCCCGGATCCACTGGAGCAGTGCCAGGCGACGGTACATCACCAAGTGTACATGATGCTTCTCCTTCTCCTGCTCTTTGTAGCGCTCCTGAGCCTGCAGCTGCTGCACAGCCTGGGCCACGGAGGGCAGAAGGGAATCTGGAGGGCCAGGACCTCGAGGGGTCCCACAGGCAGGCTCAGGACTGCTGCTAGGACTGTCAATGCTCAAGGAGCTGCTGGCATAGCCATTGTCCTCCAGAGGAGAGCAGACAGTGCTGGCACCACCTCTCTTTTCAGGCTCAGCACCAGGAATTTCTGCACCTTCTGGGGGGCTACGAATCCCTTCCTCAGGGAGTCCAGAAGCCTGGAAGGCCTGGTTGTCAGAAGGCAGCTCAGAGGCGTTCCTTGTCAGGATGGGATCCAGTTTGCTTGGCATCCCATGCCAATTCTCATTGGCATCCCTGGCACTCTCCAAGAAGTTGGAGTTGCTGTCTGGCTGGAGCTTGGGCTGACATACTCCAGGAGACAGGCCCCCCAAGAACTGGTCCCCTTCGGCTAGCCCTGGCTGGATGGCGAACATCTGGTCTGTGAAGGGGAAGCAGAAGAATGAGCGACAGCAGGTCAGGGTGGGGTGGCCTGAGATCATGGCAACTTAGCTACAGTTCAGTCCCTTCCCTTGACCCTGCTAGCAACACTTCCCTTCAAGGTTTTCTTCCTCTCTGTCTCTCCATTTATCCTCCGTCTACCACATGGGGTTTTCCTCAGTCCTCTGAAGCAAGTTCCTTCTCATTCTGCACACTTCTCCCCAGATGACCCCATTCTCTGCTGTATGTTGGTGACTCTTAATTCTGTATTCAGCCTAGATCCAATTGCTATCCTCTCTGAACCGACCACAGGCTCCTCATATTCTCTATGTCCAAACCAGTCCTCCCTCTGGCTGAGTGTCCTCAGCTAGATGGCTCCACTCTCTAATCAGTCATTCTAGCTAGAAGATTAGGAGCATCCTGGGCTACTCATTCTCCTTCCTTGCCCCATCTCATTGGTCACCAAATTGTGACAATTCTTCCTCCTAACTACCACTTGGTTCACACCATTTCTTACCTGGATTATTGCCACAGTTTTTTCATTGATTTACCTCCAGTTAAAAAGTGTGAATTCCATGTGTGTGGGGGTGCACTCACAGCAATGAGCGCCATCCCTAAACTCCTGTTAACCCTCTATGTGACCTACCAGGCCCTGTTTGATCTGGCCCATGAGAACCCATCAGTACTTGCCTCTTATCACTCTGCTCCTCTCATCACACCAAACTGCCCAGAGATCTCAAAACACACCATTAGTTTCCTCACACTAGTCCTCTAGCCTACAATATCCTGCCTTGCCCCTCCCCACTAAGCTCCTCCTTTTCCTCCCAGTAAATTCCTTTTTGTACTTTAAAACCAGGCTTTTGTATCTCTACCTCTCTGAAGCCTTTCTGATCTTCTCCCCACTGCCCCAATATACACAAAATGGTGAATTATGTCTTCCTCTGGCTCCTACTACTCTGGATTCACACTGTCTTATTTCCTATCCCTGGCACATATGGTTTATGGTCAGTAATTGTCTATTCAACTGGAATTGTTTATTTACTTGAATAATTTTGTAACAGTAGTTTATAATCTGGCTCCCTGACTAAACCTGAACCTTCTTTATGTATCCTACCTCATATTCCCAGGAGTCAGCATAGAGCCTGGCTCTTGCAGGTGTCAGCACATACTTCTGAGCCAGTAAATGGGAGAGGGGGCTGCAGTGGGATTTTGGTACTCAGGAAGGAGCCAAGGGTAACAGGGGCTACTGCAGTGGGCCCAGGGCTGCAACAGCTGGCTTTAGTTCCCTCTTCTGCCCTAGAGCAACTATTCCCCACTTCTCTCTCTGATAAACCTCTCTTTTGAGCTTGCTCCTTTTCTCCCGGTGTCCTGGGTACATGCTTTCTTTCTCTCTCTCTCTCTCTCTTTTTTTTTTTTTTTTTTTTTTTTGTGTGTGTGTGTGGTGCTGGGGATTGAACCCAGGGCCTTGTGCATGCAAGGCAAGCACTCTACCCACTGAGTCATATCCCCAGCCCCCTGGGTACATGTTTTCTATATTATGTCTCTGCGCCCATCTTGCTCCACCAAGGCCCTGGAGAGAGGGCATACCACACCACTCTTTCTTCCCTAAAAACCATTTTCCACCAAATGAGAGGGTTGAATTGACAAAAGGTTTCTACTGACCACACATTGCTAGGATTAGAAGAATCGATGATCATTAAGGGCGAGGGAGCCAGGTATGGTTTTGCGAGCCTGTAATCCCAGTGACTAGGAAGACTGAGGCAGGAGGATCACAAATCCGAAGTCAGCCTGGGTAATTTAGGGAGATACTGTCTCAAAATAAATAAATAAAAAAAATAAAAAGGACTAGCGATGTAGCTTTGTGGTAGAGCACCTGAGTTCAATCCTCAGCACCCACCCACACATACACACAACGTTGGAGGTACTATTAAGTGGAACAGTCACTAGAAGGACCTCTATAGGTGGCAGGGACCCTCACCACATCCAATAGTGGGTAGAAGTTCCTGAGGGAAAGTGTAAGGCCTTTGTAAACCGCTTACCACCATCCCTCTGGCTTGTGGGAGGGTACCTAGAGATCTTCCCTCTTCCCTAAACTTGGGCGGGGCCACGAAGGAAGCTGTGATGGGGTCGGGTGGGGTTAGGGGCCCCCGGTTTTCAGAGATGGTAAAATGAGAACCCAGACATCCCAGGATCAAGATCTCCCCCAATTCATCTGCAGTTTGCTGTAAAATGGGGACTGGTGGCCTCCCTGCAGGAGATGGAGTCTCCCCTAGGAGGCAGAAGACAGCTGGGCTGAGGCTGCGACTCCCGCCCCGCACTCCCGCGGCTGGGCCCCAAGCCTTCCATCTGGGCCCAGACTCACGGCCTAGAGGCGCCTTCTCCGCGGGGCTGGCGCTGGTTCCGTCTGACCTAGCTCGCTGGGAACTCGTCACTGTGGGCCGGGGGTCCCTGGGCCGCGGCGTCCACGCCGCCCGGGTGAACGTGGGGGTCACCAAGCTACGCGCCCAGCCTCGGGCGGGTACTGCGGAGTCTGGCGGCGTCTGCGCAGCGGGGTGGGGCGGGGCGGCCCACGTGGGCCAGTTCGGTTCTCCGCGCAGGAACCGCCGCCCCCACCTCCGGATGCTGGACCCAGGCCTTCCAGGTCGGATGTCATCTCCTAGATGCACTCGCCTGGCCCCTGCGATCGGTCTGCCGCTTCACTTGCAGGCACAGCGACATTTCCGAGCTGAAAACCTGATCATGCACCATCATCCTTCTTAAAAACCTTCAAAGCCTTCCCCATTGCAGGAGAAATCCTAAAAGGCTGCAGCTTCTGGGTCTGCCGTCCCCTCTAGTGGGGTCTTACGCTGCTTTTTGACATTCGGTGTCTTTTGCACACACCCATCTTCTGCCTAAAATTCTCTCCCCCTCTCGATGTACTCATATTTCAGGTCTTTTTTTCACAAATTCTCTAGATCAGATGCATTCCCCCTTTTACACTATCTCAGAGCACTTTTGTTCCTTTCCTTCACAGCTTGTTTATCACAATTTGGAATTATACATCCATGATGTGCTTATTTGACTAAATTCGTTTAATGAAAGTTATGTTGTAAGAGAAAACAGACCATCCGGTGTGGCTCAGGGCACGAGCACGCTGCAGCTCCTCAGGGGAGAGCCCCTCCTCCGTGGAGCCTGCGCAGTGGACTTCTGTGCTGCCGCCCTAGTGAGAGGGAACTGGATAAGAAGGATGCCGGGATCCCAACTCCAATGGATCCTTCTCAGTTCTACTTATTGAAGCTTCCTCCCCGCCCCCTTCCTTCTTGAGAGAAACGTATAGAGGTTGGGGGCCCAGTTTGCAATCAGATAAGATAACTGCTGACCCTAATGATATGCGGCATCTTCCTTAGGTTCCAACTTGATTATAACTCATCATTCTGCAATCTAGAAACTAAATGGCACACTAAAAAGGCTGGGGTGTAGCTCAGTGATGAAGTGCTTGCCTAGCGCTCACCAGGCCCTAGATCATCCCCAGCACTGCACACACACACACCCCACAAACACCCCCCCAACACACACACACCAAATCTTTTTTTCAATTTTTTTAGATGTTGATGGATCTTTATTTTATTCATTTATTTATATGTGGTGCTGAGAATCGAACTCAGCGCCTCGCACATGCTAGGCAAGCGCTCTACCACTGAGCCAGAACCCCAGCCCCCAAATCTTACATTAGAAAAGAAAAGAGAAAGAAAAGCTGGGTGCAGTGGCACACTCCTGTAATCCCAGGGATTCCGGAGGCTGAAACAGGAGGATTGTGAGTTCAAAGCCAGCCTCAGCAAAAAGTGAGGCACTAAGCAACTCAGTGCTTTGGGCTTGGGTTGTGGCTCAGCAGTCAAGTGCCCCTAAATTCAATCCCTGGTAAACTCCCCTCCCCCATTAAAAAAAAAAGAAAAAGAAAAAAATATGATTACGACAACTTCTATTCTAGAAGCGAACAGGAGCCAGGGGCAGTGGCACACACCTATAATCCCAGCAACTCTGGAGGTTGAGGTAGGAGGATCACAGGGCCAGGCCAGCCTCAGCTACTTAGTGAAACCCTGTCTCAAAATTGAAAAGGGTTGGAGATGTAGATCAGTGGTAGAGCGCCCCCCCACACACATATACACTGGGTTCAAGCCCCAGTACTAAAAAAAGAAGAAAAAAATGCAAATTGGAAATAAAAAAGAAAAGTTAGAAGTAAAAGTCATTCAAACTTAGGTCACTCCCCTTCCCCAAGCTGGGAAAATACAGATAGTGTCCTCAGCCCCATTTCTACACCAGGTCCTGAGGTCTACCTAGTCTTCCCCTTTTACTTTCTGCTGAAGTCCCTTGACTTCACCCAAATCCTCATTCTTAACATTCTGAGCTTTGGTGTTTAGGATTATGTAAGTCTCCCCACACCAGAGAGCCATAAAGTCATCTAACTGGTGTACCTTCAGGCTCTGTCTCTTTCTGCTTTAACCATGCATGATTCAAGGGCCTGCTGAGTCCAAGGATAGAAACCCCTCCAGGTGTGCCAGAGTTCTCTTCTGAGACTTTCTGAAATGAAATGTAAAGGGAGATGAAGCAGGGAAGATGGAAGCCTAGGGCTGCAGCAGTCATATTCCCCACCATGTGAAAGAAGGCAGTCTATAGGAGATGCTGACACACAGAAGCAGAAATGAAAGATAGAAGTCCTGCTAACGTCCCAATCCGTTTATAGTTTTGATACCTTCCCAAGAGGCTCTTATTTTTCAAACCTAACTTGACTGCAATTTCTCTCATTGACAATCAGAAGAAGCCGGGTTGTTGACAGGTCCCTTCTGGCCCTGTCCAAAAATGAACTTGTTAATTCTGTAGAACATAAACAAAACCTAGGTTCCACTCATGCATCTCTCAGCCCTCGTAAATAGTACCTACTCCATTTCCCCTTGACAGCCATTATCAGTTCAGTCTCCCTGTGATTCCCCCTTTCTTCTACTCCTCTAGTGCTGTAAGGAGCCTGAAATGCAATGGAATCATCTTTCTGTTCCTGGTTAGAAACATCCCTTCTTTGATGCTAAAATCTCCTGACCTATAGAACCTAGAATCTCAGAGACAGGAAGCAAACTCTTGGAGAACTTAGGTGTAATCACCTAAGGTGCCTCACCCACCTCTAACTCTTCACATATATTCTTGATATAAAACACAAAGAATTATAGATCGAAGACAAGCATGATTGCACATGCAGGTAGTCCCAGCTATTCAGGATGCTGAGGCAAGAGGATTGCTTGAGCCCAGGAGTTTGGGGCCAGCCTGGGCAACATAGGAAGACACCATCTAAATATATACACATATTGTGTGTGTGTGTGGTGTGTGTGTGTTCACACATTTATATGTCATCTAACTGATTTAAAGTCTATATCATACTCTGTAAGGCAGCACCCCAACCTGACATAGCTGGGTCATCAGTTCCATTGTTCTATAAAATTACTTGCTGCCAAATAACATAATTCCTGATAAATCAAGTGAATTCCAAGGGCATCAGACTGTGGCCACTTTTTACTTATCAAGGGCAATGTTGTATGGATACTCTAAGACTGTATAATTAACCAGTCAGCGCTCAGACTGTGATCCTGGGCTACTGTATAATTTTCAGAGACCTCAGAACCTGGAGAACAAAAAGCCCCAGGAAGGCAGAGGTATCTATGTCTACATGGAGACAGAAAAGCAAATGTAGGGATGCCTGTTATTCATTATCAGAGGCTTCTCCAGTCTGGACACCAGGGAATCAATCATGCCAAATGAAGGGGTATCTATGGCTGTGTCCACCTCTCTCTATACATGTCAGGAACTTAATTGGCAGGGACACAGAAATCATCAGATGACCAGTACCATCCTGAACAGGGCTCTGTTGCAGGCCAGGCTATCATGAAGATCCAGCAATGGGCAGTGAATAAGATTATTGGCAAACAGACAGATATCAGAGCCAGGAGAGGCTAGCAGTGAGTAGCCAGACCCAGGCCCCAGTGTCTGGGTGTCAGGCAAGAAGACAAGAGGAGATGAAATTCTTTTTTTTTTTTTTTTTTTTTTTTTTAAAGAGAGAGTGAGAGAGGAGAGAGAGAGATAGAATTTTTTTTTTTAAGAGAGAGTGAGAGTGAGAGAGAGGGAGAGAGAGAGAATTTTAATATTTATTTTTTAGTATTTGGCGGATACAACATCTTTGTTTGTATGTGGTGCTGAGGATCGAACCCGGGCCGCACGCATGCCAGGCGAGCGCACTACCGCTTGAGCCACATCCCCAGCCCCGAGATAGAATTTTTAATATTTATTTTTTAGTTCTCGGTGGACACAACATCTTTGTTGGTATATGGAGCTGAGGACTGAACCCGGGCCGCACGCATGCCAGGCGAGCGTGCTACCGCTTGAGCCACATCCCCAGCCCGAGGAGATGAAATTCTGATCCAAGAAATAGGACATGAATGGGAGTTTCTAATAGGTAGATAATTTCTTCATGTCCGTCCACCCAGGAAGAAGGGGTAGGTAGTATCAGGGTGTTACAGCCTCAAAGATCTTATCCCTTCCCATTCATTCATTCACATGCAGCACAGTTACAAACACAGTGCCCACCTTGGGCCAGATGCTGTGATGTGGAGTCAGAGAAGAATTAGAAGGGGTCCTGGCCTTGGGGAGCTACCTACTTAGAAAGGGAGACAGACACAAGAGAGTGGGCTGTACAGCTTGATAGATTTTGCAGTAGAGCTAGGAGGCAAAATTAATAAACACAAAAGAGGGAAAGGAGAGGTTTCACCAAGGTAACATTTGAGCTAGGCCTTGAGGGATGACTAGAAGTTCACTAAGAGAAAGAAGAAAGCATAGGAGACCACATATTCTGAGTGTCTTCAGAAAACAGTAGACCAGCCTAGCTAAAACTTGAGGGTAGGGGAGAATGGAAGGAGATAAGACTGAATAATATTGGCCCAACTGTGCAAGGTCTTGACCACCAGTCCAAGAAGCTCAGGCACCCTGAGGGCAGAGGAGAATAACCAGGAAAGTCCCCAGACCTTCCCCATCAGAATAGTCTAGTTCCAGAATACAAGCCACATTGCTACCTGCTGTCTTCTCTCTTCCTGAGTTTATATCACTTGTCTACTTTCCCCACTTGGCTATGGGAACTTAGGCAAATCAAATCATCTTAACCTTTTTGAGCTAAGCAAGGATAACACACCTTGAAAATTGTTGAATAACATTATAGTTTTGAACATTGTTACTTGGGCTCCCAATACAGGCACAGCCTGGAGGAACTTTGATATACTGGAGCTCTTATGACAGATTAGAAGGAAAATTCCTCCCCTGAATTGGCTGAGAGAAAGAAAGAGGCACCTAGGAAGCTGGTGACCTAGTTGTTTTGTTTATCCATTTCTCCACTGCCTCTTAAAGGTAAAGAGCCTATCAGAATGACTGTGTAACCACCATAGGTAAAACGTGGCCATTCCTTTGCTCTCAACATGGCTATTTTCTCAGCTGTGAAATGAGGGTAAGGTACATCCAATAAAGTTTTAAAAGCTATTTTTTTTTAGCTTTGGAATCTCTCTCTCTCTTTATTCTTTATTTTTTTTATTTATTTTTATATATTTATTTATTTTTGTACTGGGTCTCACACCTGCTAGGCAAGAGCTCTTCCACCAAACTATACCTCCAGCCCCAAAGAAGCTTTTAAAGCTCAATGGGGCAGTTTGAAACCCTCTGTACCAGATGAAACTAGAAAATGAATTGTCCTCTGATCTTTCCTCTTACCCTCCAAGGGACAAAGGAGAATGGAGGGTGTTTTGGAGCTGCTAGAAGAAAGGTAGTATATTCTTTCTCTGTAGTACACCCAACTTGTTAAATGGCCTCTTCCATCCCTCTTGCACCAAGAGACCAGAAAAGCCAAATTCAAGGTCCAGAGGCTGTTGAACATCCCAGAAGCCTACAACAGAGTGAGCTAGATGGAGAAGCTGAACTGCAGGAGGAATGAGGGAAGGGGGTGCCTCTTCTACCCACTTCTCAGCAGCTGCCTCTGTGGACTCTATAATCCCTTGCCCTCTCCCCTACCCCACCCTTTGGCCGCCCACTTCTCCTCCACCCACCCCATTCATCAGTAGGAGGGCACGGCATCAGCACAGTCTTTCAGGGCCTGACAGGTCCTTTCTGGGTGCCCCCCACATGTAACCACTTAACCCCTAGCACAAAGCACTAGGCTGAATGAGCTTGGAGCCGGTGGCTCGTGCAGAGGGGGAGGCCTCAATAGGATTTGGGGAGCTGGGTGTATAAACCGCTCTGCTCCAGCAGCCCTCAATAGAGAAGCTGGAGTTGGGGCATGTGCCGAGGGGAGGAGCTGGGCAGCTGCATCCCGCCCCTGAACAATGATTTATTCATTCTCTTGGCACACACAGAGAAAACAGGCTGGGGGAACGTGGCCCCACAAATCGCCCTCCAGCTCAGCTGATTCCCACAGCAATCACTGCAGTTCAGAGCACCCCTCCTACTTGTAATGCATTGCCTAAAGCTTGCCCTTCCTCTTCCCTGTAAGGAAGTGGAGTCAATTATGGGAGGCCTGAAGGCCATGCAGGCATTGCTCTTTGAACTGGCTGTACCCAATCCCAATCTCTCCCCAGAGCTTCCTGATCAGGTTTTTCTCACACCCATAGAAAGTGATGGGGAAATAAATAAACACACACACACACACACACACACACACACACACACAAACATATATATATATATATATATATATATATATAAACAAATAATAAAGAAAGAAAATTAAAAGGCACATAGCAACATAAAATGGCCTGTCTCAGGACTGATCCAAGAAGGCAGGGCAGGCCGAGAAAGAAGCAAGAAATTGGGAGTTTAATCTAGAAATTATTGATAGGTATTGGGAATGCAATAAAGATTTGCTGGATGAAGTATTTCCAGAGAGTTTTCTGGGAATTGGAGCCAGATATGGTTACAGGTGAACGAAAAGAGGAGTGGGGGAGAGCAGGTACAGAACCTTTTGTTAGGGCTGGGGATGTGGCTCAAGCAGTAGCGTGCTCGCCTGGCATGCGTGTGGCCCGGGTTCGATCCTCAGCACCACATACCAACAAAGATGTTGTGTCTGCCGAGAACTAAAAGATAAAATATTTTTAAAAATTCTCTCACTCTCTCTTAAAAAAAAAAAAAAGAACCTTTTGTTAGTAGCCACATCTGGCTCCAATTCCCAGAAGAATCTTTGGGAATACTTTGGGGACTTGGGAACAGAATGAAAATAAGTAAACTCCAGCCAGTGTGGAATAGCACATCTAGAGTCCCAGTTACTTAGGAGGCTGAGAGGCAAGTTCAAGTTGCTTGGGCAATTGAGTGAGATCCTGCCTCAAGGTAAAACAAAAAGGTCTGTGGATGTAGTTCAGTGATACAGTGCTTGCTTAGCATGCAGGAGGCCCTGGGTTTGAGCCCCAATACCCTCCTCCCACTGCCAAACACATCGACAAAACCTCCAGTACAAAAAAAAAAAAAAAAGCTAGGTGGGTGGATAGTTTTTAAGAAGTTAAATTATGACAAGAATAAATTTTGCTCTTGCTCTCTCGCCTCCATATCTCATGTCACCAGGGCCAGATAGATGTCTCTCTCTCTCTCTCTCTCTCTCTCTCTCTCTCTCTCACACACACACACACACACACACACACACACACACAGGCACACACATCATCATAATAAATAAAACTAAAAATCAATAATGTTAGCAGAGCAGGGAGAGCCAGATGGAAGTGACCATCCTCAGACTGGCCCCTAGGCCTCCCAGCCCCAAACTCATAATTACCTTGTCACACAGAAAACAAATCTATTGTGGGTGGTAAATGTAAGAGGCAGGAGAACTGGGGTAAGCACTTGCCCAGCTGAAGAGGTGGGAGGGACCCAGTCAGAAGACTGATTGGCCTTCAGAGCTGGCAGTGGTGGAGTTCCAGGACAAAACAGGCCTAGACAGTTTCATAGTGTTCTTCCCCTGAACAGGAGGGTAGACAAAGTAAGGGAGGTGATCCTGTCTAATACAGGTGGTGGAAAGAGACCAGACAGAAGGCCTCAAACACACTCCTTGGGGTGGGCCTCAGGAGGGCAGGTTGCTGAGAAGCTGCTGCCCTCTGGTGGGCAGAAGGAGGAACCATCAATACATCCAATGCACATTGTGAAGGAGTCTGTTCTTTCCTGTATCCTTGGCCACAAGCTGTATTCTCCCAGAAGCTGAATCTAAGTCAGTTTAGCAAGCAGAATATTTATTAAGAAGTTATGTTGGGGGCTGGGGTTGTGGCTCAGCGGTAGAGTGCTCACCTATTATGAGTGAGGCACTGGGTTCGATCCTCAGCACCATATAGAAATGAATAAATAAAATAGAAGTATTTAAAGAAAAAAGAAAGTTACCTTGGGCTGAGCACGGTGGCACACGCTTGTAACCCCAGTGGCAGTTTGGGAGGCAGAGGCAGGAGGATCGCAAGTTCAAAGCCAACCTCAGTAATAGCAAGGCGCTAAGCAACTCAATTGAGTGCCTGAGTTCAATCTCAAGTATCCCCCCAAAAAGAAGTTACCTTGGAGCTGGGCATAGTGGCACACACTGAAATCCTAGCAACTCAGGAGGCTGAGGCAGGGAAATCTCAAGTTCAAGGCCCGCCTGGGTAATTCAGCAAGGCTGTCTCAAAGTAAACAAATCAAAGGGTAGAGCTGTGATATAGACCTGTGCTAGTCACAGCCTATCTCACAAGAAGCTCTGAAGTTAGAATGGCCCTTCAGAGTTGTCCCCAAATCGGCTGAGATGGCCAGGTCTTTTTGCATCTGTTGTCCCTGGATGTGAGTTGTGTTGAGAAGAGACATGACCTTGAGCAAGGTGCTCTGCAGCTGGGACGATTCCTGAAGTTGCTAATGGAAGGCCATCTGCATGGTGTTTCCAGCCTGGGCCAAGAAGGCCTTCATGGAAGGGTTCACCCCATACACTGAACTTAAAAAACATGTTAAATGAACCCCAGATTTATATCATGCCTCAGGCTCTAGGCTCCAGGCTCCGTGGGACAGCACACAAGTCTCAGTTATTGAGGCTGTTAAATACTGCTTCTCAGAAATGGTCAGGGCAGCCTTAATACTCGGATTCATGGATCCATTCATTCAACAAGCATTCATTGAGATTTACCATGTGCCAGGCCCTTGAGGCAGACACTTTACAAATGTCTATTTAATCCTCACAACTGTGGAGCTAGTATTAATTCAGATTATTCAGATGAGATCAAGTTATTAAGTGGCTTTCACAGTCCAATGACACTTTTAAAAATGACACTCGCAATGGGACAAGTGCTATTGCTGGTGCCAAAGATTCTTCAGGCCACAAAAGGTCTTGGCTGTGTTCTGCATGTGTGTGTATAAATGGGATGGCTCACTGTTTGCAGCCAGAACACTTCTCTGTTGCAGCCAAAAGCTGTGCCTCCATGGCCTCCTGCTTCAATTCCTTCCTAATAACTTTGCTGCCTGGAGGTAACAGAACCACAGGATTTTAAAATTCCTGGTTGTAGCTACAAAGCAGGCCACTGTTAACCAGAAGGAAGATGGGCTAGTTCTTTCCCTGGATAATTCAATGGAGATACCACCCTTAATCCCCAGTGTTCTCTAGTCATCTGATCACTAGAAACTTTCAAGAGTAAATTCTTCTCTATTTCTAATTTCCAAATCTGCTGTAATTTCTTTGGGATAGGAACATTGAAGGAACAAGAGAGTGGAGGTTTCTGGAGTAGAAAGGTACCCTGTACTTCTCTCTGTTCTGTGGGAGATAGAGGCTGGAGAAAGAGAAAGGTATTAGCTGTTGTTCCACTACAGCCCTCACAGGGTCTTGTCCTTGGGCAATTAAAACTTTCAGCACACCCAGCCACCAACATGGAGATTTTACTTTTTGCATTTTTAGATTCCAACCAAAACTTGAAGAAGAGCCAGGAGCAGTGGCATACGCCTATGATCCCAGTGACTCCAGTGGTTGAAGCAGAAAGATCACAAGTTCAAGGCCAGTCTCAGGAACTTAGCAAGACCATATCTCAAAATAAAAAATAAAAAGGACTTGGAATGTAACTCAGTGGTAAAGTACTCCTGGATTCAATTCTCAGTACCAAAACCCAAACCAAAACAACAACAAAAAACTTGAAGGAAAAAGGGTGGCGGGGGGCAATGCTTGAATGTCATGGAACAATTTCTGGGTCTGATTAGAGACATTCACTCAATATTCCTGGCCTCCTCCCCAACACACACACACACACACACACACACACACACACACACACACACACACCCCTCCTGGGCTCCTAGAACCTAATTTTTCATGTTTGGAAAACCCAGATGATTTTTGCCTGGGTCCATCTGGTTTTCCAAATAACCTGTCTTTTTGATAAATAACGTAAGTTAAATTAGACAAGACAAACAAAGAGGGGCGGGCAGTCAGCTTTTTTCTTTCTCTCTGCCTCTGAGAAAAAGAGAAAGGAGGGCTGAAAAAAACCCAAACTCCGGCTCACTTCCCACCCTGCCCCTGTACTTTCTACCCCTTGGACCAGGTCCACTGATTCTCCAGTCTGGAGCTGGCAGCTGCCCCTTCAACCCCACCTCTAGCCCACCATCAAAAATACCAGACTGTGGTTCCCTGTAAATGAAAGGGAAGAACCCAGGAGTCCAGCTCCACAGCTTCTTCCAATCACCCTCAGGCTGTAGCTACTTCAAACCACCTCTTCCCATTATGTATCCCACCACAGGGAAGAACTAAATCAATAAACTGAAAATGAAAAACCTTTAAGGTGAGAGAAGAGAGGACAGAAAGAGGGGTTAGAAAGGACATGGATAATGCAGACCCAGATGATATAACTAAGGGACAGAGAGATTTGGCACCTAAGTCTCAAAAGGTAAAATCTGAGGTTGTACACAAGCCAGGCCTATTTCCCCAGTTCACTAGAAGTTTGCAGGCCTCCATTCCTATCACTGTCCCAAGCCCTAGCACATGGCAAGCTACCACTCGCTGCTAGGAGAGGTCCACAGGCTGGTGGACTGTGGAGCTCTGTTGAGGTGTGGCCTCTGTTTCCTCCTTCAGCCAGAGCATGAAGAGGTATCTGCCTTACCCCTTCCTCAGCACTAGATTGGCCTGCAGTACTGGGCCCTTAAATATGCATGATTTTTTCCCATTACTTTGTACCGTTGATCCTAATCATAACCCTCTGAGCCAAGCCATTTCCGATGAGTTTCATTTTCCAGTTGTGGAAAAATAATTCAGAGAATGACTTATCTAAGATCATGCCACATTTAAGTTGCAGAGAGAACAAGGACTCAGTCTCACCCAAGTTACTTCTATTCCATTCTACACCTGAAAGCTTTGTAAGCAAATCAGCTCCAAGCTTTTCACCATTAGCTCTTCCAGGCCTTTCAACACTTGTTGCTCAAAAAGTATTAATTTATTGAATAATTTTATGTCCCAGTCATGGTGCTATCCAAAGCACTTATTTTTAAAACAGGTATGGTATCTTTCTTTCTTTCTTTTCTTTTTTCGGTACTGGGGATTGAGCCCAGGGGCACTTGACCACTGTGCAACATCCCCAGCCCTTTTTACTTTTAGAGACAGGGTTTCACTAAGTTCTCAGGGCCTAAGTTGCTGAGGCTGGCCTTGAACTTGTGATCCTCCTCCCTCAGCCTCCCAAGTATGTGTTGGCATGCCCAGCTTGATATCTATTTTCAAGTTTATGGTCTAATAGAGAAAACAGTCCTCTACAAACATTAAGGTGGCAAATTGTGATAAAAGACCCAAAAGAGTAGGAAACATTAACAGAGATTACCTAGTTATGAAAGGGGTAGTAATGGTCACAGATGTTTATGAGAATGACTTATGCTAACATTTAGAGAATTATACATTAGCTTAAAATGGAGGTTAGAGAAGAAAGCAATCCAAGAAATGGGAAGGATGGAAGGGAGAGTAGATCAGCGATTTGGAAGCAGTGTTTTATCATGCAGGGTCTTGTAGGCAGTGAGAAGTTGAAAATTAATTCTGATTGCAATGGAAAACATCAAAAGCTTTTTTTTATTGCGTGTATTAAATGCTGGGGATTGAATCCAGAGCCTTGTGCATGCTAAGCATGTGCTTTACCAGCCACACCCTCAGCTCTGTTGAAAGGTTTTAAGTACTGTTGCACATCCTCCAAATTATGTTTATATAAAGATTACTCTGACAGCTATGCAGATTGCATGAGAGGGAAGCAGCTTGAATGACTGGAGGCATGGAGGCAACATATCGAAATGGGAAACACAGGAAGAAAACCAGGTTTTCTGAGGAGGAAAAATCACATTCTTAAAGATGTTAAGTTTGAGGTGTTTGTGAGACAAGGGCCTTTAAGGATGACCAGCAAAATATAATGCTATTGTGATACTGGCAATTTTTTAAAATTTATTTTTTAGTTGGACACAATATCATCTTTACTTTATTTATTTTTTGATAGTGTTGAGGATCAAACCCAGGGCCTTGCATGTGCTAGGCAAGCACTCTACGTACGGCTGAGCTACAATCCCAGCCTGATATTGGCATTTTTTAAAAAATGTTTTTTCAGTTATACATGGACACAGCCCCAATATTGGCAATTTTTAATGTTTGCAGAGTAGCACTTGACATAATGTGTTCATCACATACATTTTCCAAGCTAAACCTCATAGCAACTCTAAAACAGACATGAATTAGGATCCTCATTTCATAGTTATAAACAGAGGCTCTGAAAAGTACAGTATTATTTATTCAATCCTTACTGGGTAACACTACATTCCAGGCTGTGTCAGGCCATGAATAGGAAATGAAGGTAGAAAATAAGTAACATTTCAGGGATGACACAATAAAGTCATATCATGAGCCAGAGATGGTGGTGCACACCTGTAATCCCAGTGACTTGGGAGACTGAGGTAGGAGAATCACATGTTCAAGGCCAACCTCAGCAACTCAGTGAGACTCCTGTCTCAACATAAAAAAAATATAAAAAGGCTAAAATGGGATTGGGATATTGTGGTTCTGTAGTAGAGTGCTTACTTAGCATGTATGAGGTACTGGATTCAATCTTCAACACAAAAAAAAATAAATAAAGTTTAAAAAAAAGGCTAAGATGTAGTTCAGTCATCTCAAAATTAAAAAAAAAAAGACTAGGGAAGTAGCTCAGTGGTAAAGCACCCCTGGGTTCAATTCCCAGTGCCCCCCCCCCAAAAAAAATATTGGTCTTCTGGCCTGACCATTAGAAATTCACAAAGTGGGGGTAAGTTTGTAGAGAAACAATTGAGAAGATAAGGGATCCCCTAGTGATTTCAGCAGGCAACTGACCTCTAGAGCTTAGCTGAAAATAATCTGATATTTTATAGAAGAGACCCTAATATGGTTGGTGCTACTGTGGACTGAAAAAAATGAGACTAGAGACCTGCTTAAAGTCCCCTCTAACTCCTGGTACAGGGGATTGAAACCAGGAATACTTTACCACTGACCTACATCCCTAACCCTAAACAGGGTATTGCTGTTACTGAGACTGTCTCAAACCTGTGATCCTTCTGCCTCAGTCTCCCAAGTAGCTGGGATTACAGGCCTGTGCCATTGGCAAATCTTGAACTTTTATCTCTCCAAATATGAAATTTCCAAGCTAAGAGAGAAGCTGTAATCTCAGTTACTCAAGGCTGAGGCAGGAGGATTGCAAGTTTGAGGGTAGCCTCAGCAACTTAGTGAGACCCTGTTTCAAAACAAAAATAAAAAAGGGCTGGGGGTATAGCTCAGTAGTAGTGTACCCCTAGATTGAATCCCCAGAGTACTCCCCCAACCCCCACTCCCCCCACAAACAAGCTAATGGAGCTTAGTTCTACTAGGAGTCAATAGTGGTGAGCCTTGGGTTCCAGTTTACTAAAACAGCAGATGCTAATGACTCAGTGCTCCGGGTTAAAGGCATGTGGACCAGGCTGAAACTCGTCATTCAATCCTGTTACCAAGATCAAGGCTTATCTTGCCTTATGGCAGCTATACTGGCATGAGGAAAAACAACCTAGAGTTTTAATTTTAGATTCCACATTTCTTTTTCCAAAAAGCACATTGTCCCTGGAGCCTCAAACAGAAGCCATTTGCTCCCCAGATTTCTCAGGCACTGATTTTATCCTCAGTGGTCAATTCCAATCATCTTCACCTCTGTTCTACAAAACCCTTGCCACCTATGCCCGCTCCCCCCAAAAAAAGCATGTGGGGTGAAATAATACAAAGTTGGCTGAGGATAAAGTGCCCCCAAAGGGCTGAAACAACAGGTACCATTTATGTAAACTTTCCTCACCTGCACTGAACTTAGACTATTAGGGTTAGTTAGTCTGATCAGTGGACAGGTACTGATGAGCCAGTGAAGAGATAACTGCAGCAGCCCCCCACTCCCGACTCAGAGGGCCTTCCTGGGAGGGAGAGGCCCTGAAAATGAAATGCTCCCTAACATTAGATTGGTATTGACCTAAAAATGAGCATTCAAGTGAAAGAAAATCCTGTCTTCAAGACATTATGATTTATTGAAAAACTACATACATATTAAAACAACTTTATACACATATCCCACATTACAAGATTACAAATATACAAACATGAATTCTGTTAAAGACAGAATCTTGAGTATTAAAAAACTGTAGAAAACCCACACCCTAATTTCATCACTTAAATTGGTGTTCCCCATCTCCAAATAAAAAACCGAAACAATCTCATCCAATTTCCCAAGTCCAGCTCCTGAATGAAACTGTAACATTCATATGGAATGTTTATCCAAAGCAGCACTAATGTTCAGGTTTGAGAGGGAAAAGTCAATTTAAACTTCTGAGAGCCCCAGGGTAACTTAAGGAAGAGGGGAATGATGGAATTCTCCTAATGACATTTTTATTAAACTCCATGGTGGTCTCTCAACATTAGTAATGAAATATTAAAATGTCCTGAATGGTCAGAGAATTATGCTCAACCCAGGAGATGCGATAAATAATGGTTATATTTCTTCTTGTCAGATAAAAGAAGGAGGGTCCTTGAGAAACAGTGTTTCAAATTGAGAATTTAGTCCCAGGAGAAATCTCTGTGCTCCACAGACTAATAGGGAGACACTGGGTGCAACTCTATCTTCATTTCACACCTAAGAAAATTAGGGGTAAGGTATTTTAGAATCTATACCAGTTTAAGTCCTTATTATAAAGGCAACAAAGGTCATTTAGAAATTTGAAAGGTCATTTAGAAATTTGGCAGGAAAATGGAAGGGGCAAGCCTAATACAACAGTCCATTTGTTGTTTCCTAGGTCTCAGTTTAAGAAGTCTCTCCTTCACTGAGTCCTGGTCACCATGGTAGGGATCTGCAGGTGTGAAGGAATCATTCTTATACTTATGCCACTTTCTGTAATTTTCTGCAGCATTATGCTTCCTTCCTCCCCCTCTTTCTCCTCCAACCACCTCTATCAAAGAGGTGTCAACCCAAGAAGCTGCTAGAATATAATGTTAAATGTTTAGTGAAGGAAGTGAGACTTCAATCAAATATTACATAAGTCGATGTTGGGGACACTGAAGAATTAAGATTAGTGGGCAACCCAAGAAATAATATTAGGAAAAGGAAAAGATGTCCAGAGCCATGTAGTAGAAAAACTGGAATCTTTGTTCATAATCATAATGCATTAATTATGAAGGAAGGAGAGTTCATCAGTATGAGCATCAATTCCAACCTTCAGTGTCAGAAACTTCTCAAAATAGTCTCAGCATAGGTGTTGGCACCCTTTATAGTGTTAGCTTTCTAAATATTTGAAGATGCTTCGCTTCATTCCTGGGGTGTTATCTTCTGTTCTGAGGCGCTTAGGAGAAGGGGATGTCATTAACGATGGACCTCTTCTCCTCACCTAGAGAACAGAGAGGAAGTCAGGGCCAGCTTAAAACCCTCAAATAGGTACTTACTTACCTCCAGTTAGCTCTTAAACAATTCAGTTGAATCATGGGTGATTCACAACAGAAAATAAAGAAAATAATATAAAAATTTTCCGACAAGTTTAAAAGCTAATTACCTATTGGGGGTAGCAATTCCCCTGTACGTCACTGGGGAGCACAGAATTATGACACTATAGCATAAGTTATTAGACCAGAACTTTTGTATTTTAATTAAAATAAATAAATTTTGCCTTGGAAGGTACCATGTTAGTTCTCAACTTCCTTACCTGAGGCTTAGATGATTCCATTGCTGCCTCAGCCTTGACAGGAGAAAGTGTATGAAAGACAAAGTTTCTTGAATTTCGGGGAGCACTAGGGTTGCAATCAGAAAGAGCAGCCAGTTTCTGAAGCACAGCTTTGGGCTGGTTTAGCAGCGAGCCTGTCTTCAGCTAAGAAATGAAGAGTTATCTGATATTAAATCCCAAATTCCAAGGAAGAACAAAAAGTTATTTACCCTCTCTGCTCCCCTACAGGTATTAAAGGGACATATTTCTACTCTATTTAAGTAAAAAAGAAATAGCGGGCACCTTTGATATTCTCATTTCCTATGGCCACCTCCCTACCTTAGGGAGGCTATTCTCTTAGCTTGACCTGGGCCTTTAAAACCTGTACACCATGACTATCAGACTGACAAAGTTTCAACCAACCTGGTGAGCACTTCCAGGTTTGATGGCTTCAAAAGGATCACTGAGTGGAGGCTTTGATTCCTGAATAACCACAGGGCGTTTAGCTGGAAAGAAAAAGACAGAAAGGACTGTTCTAAGCAAAGCTAGGCAGAGAATTACTTTTACATATAAACATGCTAAGAAACCTCATAACTAAACCAATGAGCTAAAACAAAGGAACTTTTTCATTACTCTGAGCCTTAGATCATAAAGCAAAAGCAGCTATATAAACCCACAAGCACAATCTCTGCTGCCCAATAGTCTAAGATTCAAGTATTCGGTCTCGTCCAACCTCTGTGACACTATTAGATACAAGCTTAAAACTAACCTCCAATAGCTCCTGAAGGTTCATGTCACTTCTAAGGCTTCAGCACTAACAATTCAAGGGGCTAGACCCTAAAGAGATATAAGAACTCACCATTCTTCTGCAGTGCTTTTGCTGTAACTTTCTTGGCTAGCATCATAAACTGACTGTCTTCCCCAATTTCTTCTTCTTCTTCTTCAGCTGTAATTTTCCCCTGCTGTGCCTGAAAATAAAAACCATACAGCATTAACATAAAACTCCATAGCTTCCCTAAATAGCATAGCCTGGGTTGTGAAGCTAGGTTACTGGGATATCATTTGTTTTTGTTTTTGCAATTTTCGCTGTTTTAGGAAAAAAAAAGTTTTGGACAAATAAACCTGAAGATAATTGCCCATCATCATTTATCCTTCTCAGTGCAAAAAAAGATTCAAAGGGCTAGCAAATGGCCTGGGGTTCTGGCTCAGTGGTAGAACATTTGCCTAGCACATGTGAGGCACTAGGTTTGATCCTCAGCACCACATAAAAATAAATAAATTAAAAAAGGTACTATGTCCAACTAAAAAATAATATTAAGAAAAAAATATATAAAGGGGGCTACTAAATGTTGACTAAGATTTCGAAACAATCATGTTAAGTTAAAAGTGACTGGGTCGGGCTGGGGATGTGGCTCAAGTGGTAGCGCGCTCGCCTGGCATGCGTGCGGCCCGGGTTCGATCCTCAGCACCACATACAAACAAAGATGTTGTGTCCGCCGATAACTAAAAATAAAAATATTAAAAAAAAAAAAAAAGTGACTGGGTCCTCTCCTTTTGATAAACTAAGGTCAGAATAGGGAATTTTTTTTGTAGACTTTCTACCTGGTCTCGAAGCCATTGCTCTCGTTCAATACGCTCCTTTCTCCATTTGGCTTCTGTTTCATCAAGCTGTTCTTCAATCTGATCATCATCAGAGTCTCGGTGGAACAAGTCCATCTGGGAAGCATCATCTAAAGCAAAAAGTTAAGGATTTTAGCATTCTGTAATCCCCACAGCAGAAGATAATCCCTATCAAATACTGAACATTGACATAAACCTTTCCCACCCACTCATAGAAAACAATGGTTATGTCAGGCACGGTGGTGCACGCCTGCAATTCTAGGGGCTTGGAAGGCTGAGACAGGAGGATCACAAGTTCAAGGGCAGCCCCAACAACTTAATGAGGCTCTAAGCTACTTAGTAAGACCCTGTCTCAAAAATAAAAAATAAAAAGGGCTCAGCGTTTAAAACACGCCTGGGTTCAATCACACATCCAAAAAAAGAAAACAATGGTTATAGCTAAGTCCACTGGTTGTCATCTGCCATCTTAACCTAGACCAAATATGTACATCAGAACCTTTTTTTGTTTCTTTTGTATGTATATGCTACACAAGATAGTCAAGTGCTCTAGCACTGAGTAAACATTCTCAGTGCTGAAACCATTTGTTTCCAAAGATAGCAACCAAGATACCTATATTTTTCCATCGGAATTTTCTCGTTCGCCCAGGACCATCACTGTGCAGATCCCCATCAGCAAGGTACCTCTCTTGGTATAAACGTAGTTTTCGTTTATCATCATCCAACATTGTTTTCCTACAACAGGAGAAATAAGGTGTTCAAAACCAGGGACGATTCTGGCTGATTTTAGGGCCTGCCTTAAGAAGCATCCTGTTACTTAGAATTATTGGGATACTAACATGTGTATTTTCTTGATTTGACTTTGTAATTCCTCATCAGAAGGAAGTACTTCATCAATTACATCCTCTTCATATTCATCAATATCTTCCCCATCATACTCATCTTCACTTCCCACGTCACTTCCTGACACCTCTGCTTCATCCTCCAGGTATTTCTTCAATCTCCTGGAAAACAATTTTCAAGATTAGAAGATACAATAATGATTACATACACAGAACATGGACACAATAAGAAAAACAGAACACAGAGTCACCTATAATAACAATATGCATAAACTTAAGAATGTATTTTGATAATATCTAAAATAATGTTTTCTAAAATGTTTAAAGATGAGCCAGGTGTGGTGGCACATGCCTATAATCCCAGTGACTCTGGAAGTTTAGGTAGGAGATCACAAGTTCAAGGCCAGCTTCAGCAAATTAGCAAAAACCTGTCTCAAAATACAAATTTAAGGGGCTGGGGATGTGGCTCAAGCGGTAGCGCGCTCGCCTGGCATGCGTGCGGCCCGAGTTCGATCCTCAGCACCACATACAAAAAAGATGTTGTGTCCGCCAATAACTGAAAAATAAAATGTTGAAATTCTCTCTCAAAATAATTAATTAATTAATTAAAAATTTAAAAAGGTCTAAGGATATAACTCAGTGGTCAAGTGCCCCTGGGTTCAATCTCCAGTACCAAAAAAAAAAAAAAAAGTTGGTCACTTAGAACATTCCATATGCCAATAATTGCTTTATAGTAATTTTAGGAGTGGGTACTATTATTTCCTTCATTTTACAATTGATAAAGAGAATAATCAGGACATGAGGAGACTGGAAGCAATGACACTAGTAATGTTATTAGTTCTGGAAAGAATTATAGATGTTTACCATAGAAATCACCTAAGGAGATTCACAGAGATTATACAATTTACCAAAGGTCACAGAGCTAGGAGATACAACAGCCTGAATTCAACCTAGGCTGGGTAACCATATTAGGAATACCTGTTGGAAAATTAAACTAGTTTGTTATGCATTTAAGTATACCAGGTTTTAGGAAATGGTATGTTACAGCAAGGTCATATACTGGGATCTTCTTACAGCTTATCAAACCTTGACCCACTCTCAAATTAGAGGCAAAACTAAAGAGAAGAGCTCCTGGTAATCAAGATCACCTCTAGTTACCTTTTCTAATTTCAGCTCACCATAAAAAGTCGGTTACCATTCTGGGTTCCAAGTTCTATTGTATATGGTGACAAGAGGAAGAACTTTGGTTTCTTCTGAAGGCTGATTTTTATCAAAGAGTTTTAGACTATTTTTTTTTTTTAAAGCTAAATTCCTCTAAATTCAATTCCTGGGGAGTTCCTTAGGGGCTTACTAGTCACTAAGTTTCCCAATCTTCCCATCCACCTTCTTTGAGCATTCAACTTTTAGCTTTATAAAACTTACATCTAAACAAAAAGCTCTGTAGTAAAATAAGGCTTAAGAATCATTTCTCTAGAAAACTCTACAGATAGCCTAAAGCTGTATGAAATAGTTAATCTGACAGGTGACAAATTAGAACCTTAAACAGACCTTAATGGAATGGAATGAAGGGCTAAAAGCAACAGTATAAATCTAACAAAGGATCAATACACTATCCTGTACAAGAATTCCAAAAACAATTCACATACTATTTAACAAATTCCTATTAAATTTATGTTTGTGAAACTTTTTTTAACATCACAGGGAAACTTATGGATATGCTGAGTGAGGGAAAAGCAAGATGCAATATGAAAAATTTTATAAATCTTAACTATATAAAAAATATATGCCAGGAGCAGTGGTACATGCCTGTAACCCCAGAGGCTCAGGAGAATCTTGAGTTTAAAGCCAGCCTCAGCAATGGCGAGGCACTAAGCAATTCAGTGAGACCCTGTCTCTAAATAAAATACAAAATAGGGCTGGGGATGGGCTCAGTGGTTGAGTGCCCCTGAGTTCAATTCCTGGTACCCCCCCCCAAAAAAAAAAAAAGAAAAAAAATATATGCATAAAAACATTAAGAATAAATTATTACCATAGACACTTTCATATATATTTTGGAAGTAGATATGAGCAATATTTTTTGGGGGGCGCTGGTACCAGGGATTGGACTCAGGGGCACTCAACTACTAAGTCACATCCCCAACCCTGTTTTGTATTTTATTTAGAGACAGGGTCTCACTGAGTTCTTAGAGTCTTACTTTTGCTGAGGCTGGCTTTGAACTTGCGATCCTCCTGTTTCAGCCTCTAGAGCCGCTGGGATTACAGGCATGTGCCATTGCACCTGGCCTCTGTATACTTTTTGATTGTGTGTGTGTGTGTTTCTTAGTACTGAGGAATGAACCCAGTGGGGGGACTCTAATCACTGAACTATATCCTGAGCCTTTTAAATTCTGAGACAGAGGCTCACTAAGTAGCTGAGGCTGGCCTCAAATTTGATCCTATAGTTTCAACCTCTCCAAACACTGTGCCCAGACCATTCTATATTCTTTTAAATATACTTAAAATAAATGTTTTACTTTCATGATCAGAACAACAAACATTCCAAAATTCCAAAAATAAAATGGGTCATTTGCCCAAGACTATAATGGAAAAAAAAAAAAAAAAACCACAAACGACAGCAATTCATAAAAAATAAGTCCCAGAGAACTTTAGTTATCTACTAGATCCTCAGGATTTAAAGTATGGCTCAGCTCTTAAGATCTTTGGCCATATTATAAGTAGTATTCATCTAGTTCAAGGAAATAACCAGACCACACTTGAAGATAGAGAATATCCAGGATATAAGACTGAAAGTACTGTCACAAGAAATGTTACTAGTTCTGGAAGACACTAGAGAGGTTTAGTATACTCATGACTTAAGGAAAACATGACCATCTTTAAGTACTCAAGAGATGTCATGTGGAAGAAGGATTTTATTTAAACTAAGTTAACCACAAAAACAGAACTACAACCAGCAAATTCAGAAAAAAAATATGGCATGATATAACTCAATTATTAGGGGAACTTTCTAGCAGTTGAAGGAATGGACGTAGTACCTACATTTGCCTTTTCAACTTCTCAGATTGCTTCAGGAGTTCTTCCTCATCATCTTCATTACCAGAGTCACTGTATTCCTCCTGTAAAAACAGTTATCACACCCAGTTAAGCAGAATAAGATGTGCCCTTAACAAAAACAGGCTTTATAGAAGTTTAATACTCTCATGTCTTAGGTATATATAAATTTGATATTATATTTCCTATTTAAAACAAAGCAAAACAAAACACCTAGGGGCTGGGGTACTGCTCAGTGGCAGAGTGCTTCTCTAGCATGCATAAAGCCCTGGGTTCAATTCCCAGGACCTTACACAAAAAAAATATTAAAAATAGGATTTAGAAACTTCTGCTCATGGGCTGGGGGTTATTTCTCAGTTGGTAGAGTACTTGTCTCGAAAGCATAAGGCCCTGGGTTTAATTCCCAGCACCAAAAACAAACAAATGCTCACATGCCTCATTATGGGATACTGTTGTTTTTGATAAAATGCTAAACTCAGGATTCTCAAGAACTCAGACAAGAAAGAAATTCCTAAGGGCAGCAAAACATGGAGTTCAGTTATACTCACTTCATCACTATCAAATTCATTTTCATTTGGAACAAGCTGAAAGTCTCCAAATTCTTCCTCTTCATCTTCTTCCTCCCTATAATGCAGATCAATGAACCAATAGATGTTAGAATTTTTTTTTTTTTTTTTGGTTCTGGGGATTGAACCCAAGAGCGCTCTTTCACTGAACTACATCCCCAGCCCTTTTTAATTTATTTTGATATAGGATCTCCCTAAATTGCCCAGGTTGGCCTTGAACTTGTGACCCTTCTGCTTCAGTCTTCAGAGTCACTGGGATTATAGGTGTGTGCCACTGGAAATGGCTTTAATAAAGAAGTTTTGTTTGTTTTTTTTAATATTTATTTTTTAGTTTTAGGTGGACACATATCTTTATTTTATTTTTATGTGGTGTTGAGGATCGAACCCAGTGCCCCGTGCATGCCAGGTGAGCGCGCTACCGCTTGAGCCACATCCCCAGCCCAAGAAGATTTTTTTAATATTTATTTTTTTAGTTATAGGTGGACACAATATCTTTATTTTATTTTTATGTGGTGCTGAGGATCAAACCCAGTGCCTCACAAATTCGAGGCGAACACTTTCCCTCTGAGCCACAATCCCAGCCCCAATAAACAAGGTTTTTTTCGGGGGGGGGGGGGGTACTGGAGATTGAACCCAGCACTGCTATATCACTGAGCTATATCCACTATTCCTTTTTATTTTGAAACAGGGCCTTCCTGGATAGTTCAGGGCCTTGCTGTGGCTGGCCTCAAACTTGTGATCCTTCTGCCTCAGCCTACCAAGTCACTGGGATTAAAGGCGTGAGAGCCACTGTGCCGAGCAATAAATAAGTTTTGAAAGCAAACTACAAGCAACAAGCTAAATTAAGAATTTAAAATATATTATCAACACAAATAATCTCTTCAACAAACCAGAGATAGATATTTTGCCTTTTAAAAAATGTTTTAATTGTGATAAAATACATAACATAAAATTTAGACTCCTAACCATTTTTAACTATACAATTTGGTAGTGTTAAGTACATTTACATTGTTATTCAAACAATCAAAACTTTTTTCATCTTTTAAAACTGAAACTCGGGTGGGAGGTGGTGGTACAGGTCTATAATCCTAGTGGCTAGGGAGGCTGAAGCAAGAGTATTGCAAGTTTGAGGCCAGCCTCAGTATCTCAGGGAGACACTGTCTCAACATAAAAAAATTAAAAAGGGTAGGATGTAGCTCAGTTTTACAGTGCTTCTGGGTTCATTCCCCAGTACTGAAAAATAAAAACTGAAATTATACCCAAACAACTTTCCATTCCTTCCTCCTTCCAACTCTTGGCAACCATGATTTAACTTTCTGCCTCCATGAATTTGACTACTCTAAGTGCCTTACATAAGCAGACTCATAACAGCATTTCTCTTTTTCTGACTAGCTTATTGTTCTCAGCATAATATCCTAAAGGTCCATCCATGTGGTATCATGTGTCAAAATGTTTTTCCTTTTAAGTTAAATATGCCATTGTATATACCACATTTTGTTTATCCATTCATATGTCAATAGGTCATGGGGTTGCTTCCATATTTTGGCTATTGTGAACAATGCTGCTTTGAACATGGGTGTATAAATATCTCATGAGTCCTTGTTCTCACTTCTTTTGAGTCTATACTAAGATGGGGAATCACTAGATCAGATAGCAATTCTGTTTATGATGATGATGATTTTATTTTTTTCTGGGGATTGAAACAAGGGGTGCTATACCACTGAACTATACTCCTACCCCTTTTGTTGTTTTTTTTGAGACAAAGTCTCACAAAATTGCTGAGATGGCCTTGAATTTACAATCCTCCTGGCTTAGCCTCCCAAGTTGCTGGTATTACAGGTGTGTGCCACTGTACCTAGATCTATTTTTAATTTGGGGGAATCATCATATTGCTTTCTATAGCAGCCACACTATTATACATTCTCTCCAAAAAACACAAGGGTTCCATTCCTTTATATTCTCTAACACTACTGATTTATTTTTTATCATGTGGTTTGCTTATTTATTTGTTTGTTTATTTATATGTGGTGCTGAGAATCAAATCCAGTGCCTCACACATGCTAGGCAAGTGCTCTACCCCTGAGCCACATCCCCAGCCTTCCTTGTGGTTTTGATTTGCATTTCCCTAATTACTAATGATGTTAAGCATCTTTCATATGTTTTTTCTTCCTTTTTAAGTGCTAATTTTCAAAGTATTACAATTTCATTACTATGCAAATATTAAATTCAAATCCATTGTAAGACTCTCTGACAAGATATTAAGCCTCTAAGACGATCAGTTATTACTAAACCTAGAAAACCTGATTCTAGTATTTTACAAAAAGACCAGAACTTCTCAGATTTCCACCAATCTGAGACTCACCTGTCTGTTGGGAAAGAACCTGAGCACAGAGCAAGCGCTTCTTCCATTGGATCAACCATGCTGTTCTCCTTTTCCTGCTTACTCAATTCCAGCGGAGTCAGTGAGGAGGCATCTACATCAACAAGAAAAAAGTTTTGTTACCAAAAATTACAATTTTATCCTCTTTTCTAGCCACCTAAAGACATACCAGCTCAATACAGTTCCAAGGTAAACTTGCCAAAAACTTCACCATCCATTCATTCAAAAAATCCATATTTATGCTTACTATATGCTGAGTACCAGGGCAACAGTAATGAACAAAATAGATCTCAACTCTCTCACAGAGTTTACATTCTAGAAGGTGTGTGTGTTGGGGGGAATGTGAGCATAGATAGAAAATAAGTTAACATTTATATGGAATTTACTATATCCCAGACATTGTTCTAAATTTTGTACACAAATTAATTATAAATGACATGATATGGACAAAACTAAAGCAGTCTTAAATTGACACTTTACTATTCTAAGAAAGTAAAGATCTAAATGTCAGGAACTACACAGTGAATTCTAACATCATGCAAGATTCCATTATAGTCCTATTTTCTAGGAAATTTTCACCTAAGGATTCATGGATTCTTTTCAATGACACTGACTTAATATATTTGACTCTGGTAGCTGGGCATGGTGTACACACTTACAATCCCAGCTACTTGGAAGGCCAAGGTAAAAGGACTGAAAGTTCAAGGCCAATCTCAGTAACTTTGTGAGACCCTGCCTCAAAAAATAAAAAGGGCTGGCAGTGTAGCTCATGGTAGAGCACTTATGGGTTCAATTCCCAGGATCACCAAAAAAATGGAGCAAAAAAGAAAAAAAAATGTGGCTATAGTAAGCCTGTTGCCTATTGTTGGACATTTACCCTGAGAAGTGAATTTTCCAGAGCAAAGATTTAGAAGTTCCTCCATGTTCTCTTTCTTGTCACTCTTCCTGCTTTGACATTTTTCAGACTGAGATGCAAACTTCCCAGTACACAAATCCAATAATTCATCCATGTTGGCATCCATGGCATTCTCATCCATACTGGCCAATGGCAACTGAGGCTTCAAAGGTTGGTACTGATTTCTGTGGTTTCTAACATTTAAGAACCTATAAGCACAAAGAATAGTGTAAGAAATTTTCTAAAGAAGATGCAAGGTAATAGGTGAAAAACTCTGAATTCATTTCCAACACCACAGTTAGAAGCTGAATTTCAAACTATAAAACAAAAGATTCTAACTTCATACTAATCTAAAAAGGGTAGGGGAAGTTTCATGAAAGAATAAAGTTCTATTCAAAAGGTAAAGTGTAGTCAGGTGCCATGCATGCCTGTAATCCCAGTGATTCAGGAGGTTGAGATAAGTTCAAGGCAACTAAGCAATTTAGTGAGACCCTGTCTCAAAATAAAAAAATAAAATAAAAAGGGTTGGGGATGTAGCTCAGTAGTAAAGTGACCCTGGGTTCCATACCTTCATCTCCCCCAAAAAAGGAAAATGTAAAGAATAATTGGATAATTTTTGTTTTCAGATAATACTAGAATAGAACTGGTATCATATCCAATAACGTGCCACCAATTCATGAATTCTCAGTCCTACACAACAATCCTAACAGAGTAGTATGCACACAGAGAAATTTGATGCCCTTTTAATGCAAGATCTATGTATTACAAATAAGAAGAGATCAAAGGATCAGAATATCAGCAAGAGTTATTTACATTATTTTCTGGATAGACTTTGTTCAAACTTGTAGAATGTACTACTAATGGTCTGTACACCTTTTCCTTCTCATAAGAGAAAGCACAGATGGAGTGACAGAAGCTCACTTTATTTTTAAACAAAATTAAGCAGTACCCAGCACCATTCCCACCCACAGAAACACAAAACTACCTACCCATCTGCATCCAACAGTTGGCTCTGAGTGTCATCTTCTAAACAGAACTGGAAGTCTCCTTCTCCTAGGAAAAGTGTCTTAGGTTCTGGGGAGGCGTTATACAGATCCTGGGAATCCTCTATGGGAAGTGAAGGCTCAGACAGTTTCCCTGAACTCTGGCACCAAAACAAAAACAAACATTAACAAAACATTTCAGAAATGTCATTCAGTGTCATGACAACAACAGAAGTTGCTATTTGCAATATTTCATATATTCTCAGGCAATTGTAGTTGAGAAGGACAATGCATAGCAAAAAGAGGCCTAAAGAAAAATATCTCCAATAAAGTAAGAAGCTTGTATTTAATCCACAAAGGGGGTGGATTTTTAAAGCTGAACACACATAAGCTCAGTACCAAGAAGGTGGGAGTTGGTTGGCTGGGACACACTTTATTTAGAAATGTGGGAAGCAAAAGGAGGAGAGAATTAGAAAAACTATTACCACCTTACCTTAGAAGCTGAGCTGACCAAACTGGCTCGAAACAGCCCAGGGGAAGGAGATCTGAATCCTCCTGCTATAGGGAGAAAACTGGTCCCTCGGCCTGTTTGTCTGTTGCAAGGCTGATAGGATGGAATTGTAGAGCCAATCAGCTCAAAACTGCTATTGTGGCTGCTCTCTTTTGTTAACAATGAACATGAATCATCTTCATCTAAAGAAAGAGAAATATCTTTTAAGTGCAAGAATACAGAAATAAGGGTGGATTGTTTAGGAAAAAGATGAAACAGGTAAAATTCATAGGCAAACCTCTCTAGTCACAGGTTCCAAATCATTAAGTTAAATTACAATACTATGATACATTATATAGTCATATTTATTACTGTGAGCTAAGTGACACCCAAAATTTCTCTTCTCACCCTGCCTTAATGCCTATAATCGTTCCTCATTTTCTAATTAAACACCTTCCTTTGACCTACATATAGAAATAATTCGTGTTTCACTCAATCAACATGCATTCACTAGGGGCCTATTAAATGTCCATGGTGCACTATGAAGAAAATTTATGTAAGTTTTTCAAAAATGGGACCAAGAAAATTATTCTAATTTATAAACTCATTGCCACAGGTTAGACCAGAAAGTCTCTAGGATTAAAAAAAGGGAAACTTTGGCCAGGCAAGGTGGAAAACGCCTGTAATCCCAGAGGATAAAACAGGAAGATTACAAGTTCAAAGCCAGCCTCAGCAAAAAGTGAGGCTGCTAAGCAACTCCATGAGATCCTGTCTCTAAATAAAATACAAAAATAGGGCTGGGGATGTGGCTTAGTGGTTGAATACCCCTGAGTTCAATCCTTGGTACCAAAGATTAAAAAAAAAAAGGAACCTTTATGGGACTGTAATAATTAAGTATCAAAGTTGGAGGACAAAAGCAAAGTTAAGTTCTGTGTAAGAATCACTTACCCAGTTTACTGGGCTGTTTTCCTGAGTTTTCATCTGTTTCTGACTTTTCTTCAGTAGGAAAATAACTATAAAATAAGAAGGTAAACTGTTTGTATCTGTTCCTATTTCTTACCAAAGGGGAAAATTCAAGGAATTTTATATTTCCTTAGGGTTACTTACCCCATCTTGGAAGAGTTGTCCTTAAATAGAAGTAAGGTAGAATCTGATGAGAGAGGCTTGGGAACAGAAAGATCGACGGACTTGCCAATTTCACTACCGCCATCAATATTATCTTTGTCCATTTCTTTCTCATCTTTGAGTTCTAGATCTTCACTACCAAGAAGGAATTCTGCGTTCTTTACCAATCATGCCACCCCAAAACAGAATAATACAAGTTAAAAACTTTAAAAGCAAATCTCACTGTTAATTTGAAATAAAGCTGCTTGGTTACAAGTCACATCTTAAATCTGTAAAGCTAAACTTGACCATTATCATCAACATAATTTCCCCTTAACACTTTTAGAGCTCTTTTATATCTATACCTTTTTACCCTCCCCAAATTGTTATAAGATTACGAAAGAAGTCTTGATTATCATTTTCCTGAGGTAATAAGAGGTTAAATGATTAAAGTACAATTGCAGGATGACTACTGACCTCAAATATGCTGCCCAGCTTAGCATTGCTTTCTTTTTCTTTGACCCAGGGTTAAATATTAATGAAAAAAACAAGAAAGCTTTTTCATACCTAACAATCATATAATCACCTATTCTTCCTGGGCAGAAAACAATACTATAGAGCAAGGACAAAAAGTCCTTCTAGGGGCTGGGGATGTGGCTCAAGTGGTAACGTGCTTGCCTGGTATGCACAGGGCCCTGGGTTCGATCCTCAGCACCACATAAAATAAAATAAAGATGTTGTGTCCACCGAAAAACTGAAAAATAAATTTTTTTTAAAATATTTATTTAGTTTTTTTGGCGGACACAACATCTTTGTTTGTATGTGGTGCTGAGGATCGAACCCGGGCCGCATGCATGCCAGGCGAGCGCGCTACTGCTTGAGCCACATCCCCAGACCCTGAAAAATAAATATTAAAAAATTCTCCCTCTCTCTCTTAAAAAAAAAAAAAAAAAGAAAGTCCTTCTATAAATACTTTTTTCACAAAAGTATGATATTAATTTGGAAGGCCTCTGCTTGCCTGATAATTTATTCCATCTCAACCAAGATTAAGATGGCTTTTGAGTCTAGATAGAGAAAAACAAATAAACAAGTTAAAATTAATATTAATATAAAGTCATTTTCAATATTAGCATTATTATAGTTATTTTGGTGGGTACCAGGGACTGAACTCAGGGGCACTCAACCTCTGATCCACATCCTCAGCCCTTTTTTGTATTTTATTTAGAGACAGGGTCTCACTGAGTTGCTTAGCGCCTCACTTTTGCTAAGGCTGGATTTGAACTCTCACTCCTCTTATCTCAGCCTCCTGAGCAGCTAGAATTACCAGCATGTACCACCATACCCAGTAGAAGCCAAGGATTCAGCTCTGTGAATTATAGGTGCTCAGTGATGCTGACAGAATTAAAGGTACTAAGATTTAGGTATTCATGAGATAAGTTACCATCTCCGTATGGCTAAAATTCCTTATACAATTTTAAATGCTTATTATACTTTTTTATATCTGATTTTCTTTCTCTTATTCATTATGATCAAGTTACTAAATTACATAAGGGCCAGAAACCTCCTGATTGCCTTCTTCCTTCTCCTCCTCCAGTTCCTCTGCTTCTTTCTCTTCCTCTTCCTCAAGTCCCTCCACTTCTTTCTCTTCCTCCAATTCCTCAGCTTCTTTCTCTTCATCTTCTTCCTCTTCTCCATCTTCCTCAGACTCATCCGTCATTTCTTCCTCCTCCTCCTCCTCTTCCTCAAACCCATCTTCGTTATCTAATTTAAACAATGCTTGGCGCTTTTGGCGCTCCTCAAATCTTCGGAGTTTCATTGCCTCTTGCAGTTTAGCTTTTAGCACCTGCAACTTTTCACCTGAACAGAAATATGTTGAAATGCTTTACACATAACAATCAACTATATAAAACAATAATTAAGTAGGCATTTTAGGCAACTCTAGAAGTGTTCTAGTCATGTCCCAAAAGGAAAACCAAGGACCTTAGTACTCACCAGGCATAGTGGCACACACCTATAATTCAGGTGACCTGGGAGGCTGAGGCAGGAGGATCTCAAGTTCCAGGCCTGCCTCAACAACTGAGTGAGACTCTGACTTAAAATAAAACATAAAAAATAAAGGGCTGGGGATTAAGCTCAGTGATAAAGTCCCTGGGTTCAATCCCTAGTATTATCTCACATAACACGAAAAGACCTTAGTATCCTAGGTTTTGTTATTCTAACACATAGAAATTATAATTCGAAGTGTCAAAGAAAATTTCTACACCCAGGGATTATAAAGTAATCATTTAAAAGAGGGTAAAAGGAGGGAATGGGGCTTTAAGAGTCTCTGGCTCAGCAGCCATGATGGTCAACATTGATAAACTTACCTGTATTACAGAAAAAGAAACAAGAGTAAAATCAACAAAAGATATGGACTGGTAGTCCACAGAAAAATAAACATTAATAAAAATGTGAAAATAATGCTTAATTAATGTTTAATTAAAAACACAAATAAAAATAAGATAATTTCTGACATTTGACAAAATTAAAAAATTTTATAATACCCATGATTAACAAGGGGAGGGCTTGGGTTGTAGCTCACTTGCCTAACACATGTGAAGTACCACATAAAATAAATAAATAAATAAAATAAAGGTACTGTGTCCCTCTACAACTAAAAAAAACAAGGGAAGAGGCTGGAGTTGTGGCTCAGCAGTAGAGTACTTGCCTAACACATGTGAGGCCCTGGGTTTGATCCTCAGCACCACATAAATATTAAAAAATAAAATAAATGTACTGTGCCCATCTACAACTAAAAAATAAATATTAAAAAAAACAAGGGAAAACAAATTCTTACTATGATTAAAGTGTAAATTAGTGCAACCATTTTAAAGGACAATTAAGTGACACATATTAAATTCTGACTCAGTAATTCCACTGTAAGGAATTCTGCATCCTCAGATGACTCTAAGGAAGATGGAGAAGAGGAGGAAGTTTCTGGCCATTATGTAATTGTGTGTGTGTGTGTGAGAGAGAGAGAGAGAGAGAGAGAGAGAATATATATATGGTACTAAGAGACAACATTGGATGCAATGACCAAAAACTGGAACAATCATGATGTATATCACTAGGACCACGGTTAAACAAACCATATTGTATTCATTCAATGGAATATTAAGTTGTGTTAAAAAAGCATGAAAAGAAATATAATGTGAGCCAGGCACGAGGGCGCATGCCTGTGATCCCAGCAGCTCCTGAGGCTGAGGCAGGAGGACCAAGAGTTTAAAGCCAGCCTCAGCAATAGTGAGGCACTAAGCAACTCAGTGAGACCCTGTCTCTAAATAAAATACAAAATAGGGCTGGAGATGTGGCTCAGTGTTCAAGTGCCCCTGAATTCAATCCCCAGTACCCTTCCCCACCAAACAAAAGAAATTCAATGGGAATTTGAGCCTGGAGTAGATTAGGTTACAGGTTCTACCACTTAGTAACAATATAAACTTGAGCAAGTGTTGTGAGTGCTCTGCATATCAGTTTCCCTATGTATAAAACAAGGATATTATTATTTACTTCACAGGTTGTGAGAATTAAACAAGATAAAGTACGTAAAGCAGCTAGAACAGTGTCGGTAGAGAATGAATATCCAATGACACATACAAACACACAAAGTGGATTATTCATAAAATTTTTCTTATAAGAATACGTGAATTATTAACAGTCACCTTTGGGGACAATAATTTTTCATATAATACATTTTTCCTAGTGTTTTAAATTAAATTATTTCCATGTGATATATTACTTGTGTTTTCAAGGTGGAGGTAGGAACAATAGACCTGTTTCCAATACATTGTTAGAACAAAAAAGTAGATTATAAAGCAGAATGCATGCATGGGATGATCACACTATTATTTTAGTTCATTTGTTTGTTTCCTTTTTATTTATTTACTTTTTTTCCAGTGCTGGGAATCAAACCTATAGCCTTGCACCTGCTAGGCAAGCATTCTACCACTGAGTTACATCCCCAGTCTACTATTGGTGTTCCTGGTTTTTTTTTTTATGGTGGGGCTGGGAATTGTTTTCAACACACACATATATGAAAAGAAATGAGTTTAATGGACAGATAAACAATATAGTTATAGAATTTGTATCTAATAGAAGATTACTTTTCTTGTTTATCCTTTCTATGTATTTATTTTTTAAATAAATTACAAATCTTTTATTTTTATTTTTTTAGTTGCACATGGACAAAATACATTATTTATCTATCTATCTATCTAGTTATTTATATGTCGTGCTGAGGATCATACCCAGTGCCTTACACATGCAAGGCAAGCAATCTACCACTGAGCTACAGACCTAGCCCCCTCTATGTTTTTATTTTTGTATAATTAATATTTCTTTCCTTCTTTCTTTTTTAAATATTGGTATTGAACCAAAGGTACTCTACCACTAAGGTACATCCCAGCCCTTTTTATTTTTATTTTGAGATAGGATCTCATTAAATTGTTGAGACTGGCCTTAAACTTGCAATCCTCTGCTTCACTCTCCTGAGTAGCTGGGATTACAGTTATGTGCTAACATGCTCAGCAATAAGCTTTTGACAAATGCTAGTTTAAGAAAAAAGTCATTTTCCCACCCCACACTTCTAAATGTGCTGTATATGAATCCTACTGAGATATTGCTATCCACTCTCCAAAGTCTCCAAGGAAAAAGATTCTATAACTTTTCATTATAGGATCTTCAATAGCTATGAAAACTCAAATACCTGGTTTTGTGTGGCTTGCTCCATCCAGTTTCTCAGCTGCCAAAGTCACAGGTACCACATCTGCCTTTAGCTCTTCCCTTCCATCAGTGCTCAAGTCTTTCACTATGATGTTCACTTTCACTGTTTGGCCAGCCCTGGGCTTGGTTGTTGGATTAACATGTTTCCAGAAACGCTGCTTTAAGGCTTCCAGTTCTAAACCCAAATGCAAATAAGTCTGTCAGTTTGCCAAGTTCAAGCTCTTTCCTTCAAGATTCCTATTAAGCACTACAGTGTTAAAGAAAAAAATCATACACACAAAGAGAAACTCTTTTTTTGCTAACACCTGCATCAAATTCATACAACTTAACATTCTTCCTCAATGTTTCAAAAATGAGATTTTTAAGATAGAAATTTACAATTGCTTACAAGTTCTAAATATATAGCAATTCTTCTTATAAGTATTAAGCTGATAGAAATATCTAATTCTTAACTTTCCTTCTTTTTTCTTTCTTTTATTCTTTTCTCTCTTTTTTTTTTCCATACTGGGGATTGAACCTAGAGGTACTCTATTACTGAGCTATATCCATAGCCCCTTATTTATTTATTTATTTATTTATTTATTAAATTTGAGACAAAGTCTCACTAAGTTACTAAAGGTCTTAACCCAGGGGCCAGCACTTGCTAAATTGCTGAGGTTGGCCTCGAACTTGCAATCCTCCTGCTTCAGCCTCCCAAGTCACTGGGATCATAAATGTATACCACTGTGCCCAATTTCATCTTATTTCTTCAATTCCCTATTTTGAACATTTCACTAGTGGCAATCTGACTACATATGGGCAATGTCAAAAAAAAGGCAGGGGGAGAAAATGACAATCTAGTCAGTGATATAACTCAGTAGCGGGCTAGAAAAAAAAGGGGTTTTCTTGGTTAAACTAGAACACACAAGTGGCACAATCAGAAAGTAAGTAATGGACTGCTATAACTATTCACTTACTGGTAGCCTCTGTATCACACACCCAACTGATATATAAATGGGTGCAGCAAGCTTAGTGCTCTAGCACAACAGAGCCTTTATTCTCTTCCTTGTTGCTATTCTTACAATTTTCTTCTCCTTTCTCCCTCAGCCAACCGCTGCTACTTAGCACCATTCCTACCCACTCTGCTGAACACTTTATACCACTGTGGAATTTGGGGTCTGTACTGAGAGAGCTAGCTGGTAAGATCTAGTAGTTATAAAGAGATCATAAAGGGAAAAAAAAAAAGCTCCTTTTGGGGATGAGGGACATTGGATATTTTCATGTGGGTTTCTCTCTTTCATGGCAATGACTTAAGACTTCAAAGTTTGGTTAATTATTATTAAATATTTTTGGTGGGAGGTGATATTGGGAACAGAATCCAGGACCTCACACATAGTAGCCAAGTACTCTGCAGTAAGCTTCATCTCCAGTCCTTTTTACTTTAAGGCAGGGTCTCAGTAGGCTGACAACTTCAAAAATTTAAAATCTTCCTGCCTCAGCCTCAGTCTACTAAGTAACTGCAATTACAGGCACGGACCATTGCACATGGCTGGTTAATTTTTAAAATGTACTCAAATCACTTTAGTAGTTTAGTGATTGGTATCTAGATATGTTTTTTCTTTCCCTAGATGATCACTGTTTAAAAAAAAAAAAAGAGCTGAAAGAAAATATTTTTATCCTGAGTCCCTAACATTATTAGCAGCAAAAACCTAACTCCAAAGAATGGTATGTTTACATTACAAACAAAAGAAAAGGGAGAGAAGTAGTAAGCCTGTCTCCTGTTTTGAAGTGATCAGTAAAGTTGGAACCAATAGGTGGCTGCAGTGGAAAGGGAGCAGAAATAGGCAGATCATTACTGATGCCAATAGAACAAAACAAATGGGTGAGTAGGAAGATTACTCAGGACCTAAAATAACGAGGCAGAAGTTATTTTCATTTATAACTAGAGAAAGTGAACAGCCTCAAGGTTTTTCATCTCTCAATCCACTACAGCAACTGCTTCCTTTACCCTTTATTATAAGACTTAATCACCTTCCTCATCCTAAAAGCCAGGTTCAAACCCCTCTCCCTCCATCAATCTTTTCCTAGAACCTCTCATCTCTTCTTCAAGTGAAATATCTCTGCTCCAGATCAAGACTATACCAGGAACTTGGTCTAGAATTCTTATTTCCATTGTTCTGTCCAGAGAGTAGAGGAATTAGAAATAGAAATTACCCCCTAGGCTATTGTAAGACACATAAGTAATGTTTCACACGCCAAAAAATTTGAACCTACTGCATTTTCCCATGGAAACCTTACTCCATATGAGGAAAAAAATTGTTGATTCTAGGGCTGGGGATGTGACTCAAGCAGTAACGCGCTCGCCTGGCATGCGCGGGGCGCTGGGTTCGATCTTCCAGCACCACATAAAAATAAAATAAGGATATTGTGTCTACCGAAAACTAAAAAATAAATATTAAAAAATTCTCTCTCTCTCTCTCTCTCTTTTAAAAAAGAAAAAAGAAATTGTTGATTCTAATGTTTCTGCTCTAAACCCCTTCCAATGTGTCTTCCACATCAGTTACCTGATTGAATTTCCTCAAATGCATATCTGATTGGGTCCTTTCCCATGCTAAAAACTATTCAATGGTCCCCCACTAAGAAAAGGCTAAAAAATCCACACTCCTAGCATGGCCTAAAAGTCCTGCAGGATCTAGGCTCTAGTCACCAATCCCCTTGAAATTGTCATTTTTACCAGCCAGAACTTTCAGTGCTTTCTATTATATCTGTCTTTTGCAATTCTGTCCTCTCCACCAAAAAAGCTATCCCTCTCTGCCTTAGTATCTCCTCAGTTTTCAGGACTTCACTCCTTTCAGAAGCTCCCCTGATTACCTAATCCAAGTATGCTACACTTCTTCTAGGCTTACCTTCACAAAGGCATACCTTTGTCATAGTACTTACCTTTTAGGATTCTAATAGTCTGTTTACCTAGTACCTATCACTCCTACTACACTTTAATTTCCTTGAAAGTAGGAACTATGTCTTACTTGCATACACAGTACCCAACATAGTGCTAAATAAGAAAAAGCTTATTGCATGAATAAATGAATGTTGGTTTTAACTTCATATACAGAATATCATGGAAAAGCCTCAAGTATAAACCAGTTTTCATGTCAATTTCTTTTTTCTTTTTTCCTTCTTTTCTTTTCTTTTCTTTTTTTTGGTACCAGGGATTTAACCCAGGGGCAGGCACTTAACTACTTTACCCCAACCCCAGCCCTTTCTATTTTTTATTTTGAGACAGGGTCTCACTAAGTTGCTTATAGCCTTGCTAAATTTCTGAGGCTGGTCTTGAACTTGTGATCTTCCTGTCTCAGCCTCCTGAGTTGCTGAGATTACAGGGGTTCACCACTATGCCCAGCTCACATCAATTTCAATTTTCTTTCTTTTTGTGGTGCTAGGGATCACACGTAAGGCATTGTGCATGCTAAGCAAGAGCACTACTGCTGAGCCACATCCTCAGCCCCCATGTCAATTATTTCTAAAGGAAAACATATTTTGAGTTAAAAATAAGTGTCCAATATGTGGCAGGCATTGTGCTAGGTTCTTAAACAAGCCAAGTATAGTGCTAGGAAAAATTATTCAACCTCTTTGAGCCTGCTTCTTCATCTTGCAAAATAATACCTGAGGCTATGAAAATTAAGAAACATAACTAATAAGTCTTCTGTTCCTGGGTATGGTGGCACATGCCTGTAATTCCAACAAATTGGAGGCTGAGGCAAGAAGATCATAAGTTCAAGGGAAGCCTCAACAACTTAGAGAGACCCTGTCTCAAAATAAAAAATAAAAAATGGTCTGGGGATGTGGCTCAGTGGTTAAGTGTCCCCGAGTTCAATCCCTGGTACAAAAACAAAAACCAAAACCTCTTATTATGGTAGTTAGACATAGCAGTGTGTATCTATAATCTCAGGTACTCAAGAGGTAGAGACAGGAGAATGACAAGGTTCAGGCTGGCCTTGACAACCTAAGGAGACCCTGTCTCAAAATAAAATAAAATATCCCCAGGAGAGCTGGGGATATAGCTTAGCACACAAGACCTTGGGTTCAATCCCCAGTACCTCACATACAAAAAAAAGGTATGGAATAGTGTAGGTACCCAAAAAAAGTCTTTTCTTTCAGTCCAAAACAGTTTAGGTAACTTTTAATCTCTCATAACAAAATTTAGCCGTGTCTCATCAAGTAACAAGAAATTATTGGTCTCCTTTTCTGATTCTGGAACTGATAACTTCTAGTCCCATGTTTTTCCATTAATGTTCTGGGAAGCAGCTTATATTCAAGCTTCTAATGAAGTTAAGCTAATTCTGTTACATAACCCCTCCACATCTCCAGCTCCAACCAAACTGACTTTCACCTCCTCCCAATATGCACCATGAGGAACCCTTTCTTTCCTTTCCAAGAATGTCCTTCTCTCTAACTCTACCAAGTCCATCCAACCAACACTCACCGAGCATATTTTACACAGCAGACATAGTGGCTGACACAGCACCTATCAACAAAAATCTGTTTAATCAAGGAGGGTCTTAGTGTAAATAATTTGAAGCAGTAACCACTATTTGAGTGGTTCTTTATGCTATCCATTTGAATTATGTCAATAAAAATTACTATAGCCCATGAGGCATATACCTCTTATTTCATTTTTTTGTTAAAAAAGATGGATTGGAAAGGTTCAATAAGCATATCTAAGGTTGAACAATTCCTAGTAAAAACCATATTCAAACCCTGGTTTTACTATAGTCTAAACCTATAACCACTATGCCATGCTGCCTCAACACAGAGGAGGGAATGGCCAACTCAACTTGTGGTAATACCCAAATTCAGTGTGGAGGGGATCATTCATCTGTTCAATAAGTACAAATGCCTACAACGTCTCATCCACTAAGAAAACACTAGGGATAAAAAGGAGCACAAGGCAGGAGATTTCCAACTCATAGTATAAAGGGAAGGCAGGGAAAAAGTAGTTACATCTGCCTACTCCCCAAGCCTTCCTTTAACCACCCTTGGAAGAAACTCATCCCTCCTCTGAATTTCCATAGCATTTTATTCTAAATGTTTATTTCAGAAAAGAATACTTTTCCCTTTTCTTTGTGTTATTCAATTTTTTCCAATTATTGATGATAGCTCTATATATCCAGAGGTTCTTTCTGGATCTGCAGATTCAACCAAGCTCTGCTCGAAAAAACTTGAAAATTGCATCTGTACTAACCATGTATAAACTTTTTCTTCTTATTATTCCCTAAACAATACAACTATTTACAGAGCATTTATATATTATCACAAATAATCTAGAAATGATTTAAAGTACTTGGGAACCATGTCAGAGGTTAGATGCAAATATGTAATTTTATTTACAAGACTCGAGCATTGGCAAATTTGGATATCCTTGGTTGGGGATGGGAAAAATATATTCCCTTCCAATACCAAGGGACAACTTACAGGTTCATTATGAAAGATGTCACAACTTTCTCCCTTGTATTACTGTTTTTTTGAGTACTTCTTATCTCTGGTGCTAGACTATGTATGCATCTCAAGTGTACGATAAGTGTCAGGGTTAAATTGCTTTGCTCAACAGCATCTTGCATGTAGTAGATATTTGTTGAATGAGTAGGAAAAAAATTCAGTTTTACAGACAATTTAAGTGAACCAAAATGTTTCTCTTTCATTGTAAAAAACTGAAAAATGTTTTTATGAATGACTTAAGAATAAAGAAAAGAAGTTCTTAATTCAGAAATGCCAGGGCATTTCCCTGGCCAGTGAGCCTGGGTTTACATTTGAAGGACACAGGAACATAGAAAAATTTAGGCATTCAGATTGCAAAGGCTATAAAAAATTCTTAAATTCCAAAACACAGACTTCCATTTTAAAGGTTTAAAACATTCTGATATTCCGCTGAATTTTTCTAAGTGGAATTCTCTCCCTATCTTTTACCTCTGTAGAATAAGATCATGTGTAATTATTGGCTTTTCCTTCATTCCCTGTCCTCCACAGAGGCTAAAAAATAGAAAGCTGCCAAGGTAACTGTCACTTCAAGGCAACTCCCCATAATTTAAAACATTACCTCTGTTGGTTCCAGGTTCATCAAGTATCACAAAGGAATCTTCATCAGCACCCAGCCGTGGTTTAATGGAAACATCTACTCCTAATTGCTTAAGTCTATCCAGAGTGAATTTTCGAACTTTTTCAGGTGGTACAACTGCCGACTTAGTTTGCTGCATGGGTTCTTCCACTTTCTCTTCTATTTCTTCAGTCTGTTTCAGGTCATCTACTCCCTCCAAGGCATGAGATTCAGATGCCACTAGCCCTCCAATCTGATACTCCTCACCGGCCTTGTTCCTAAGGAAGCTGCTTTCCTCCTGTGACACTGAGCTGTCCCCAGGTGAAGATCTAGCATCACTCTGCTTCTTTTTCTCCTGAACTGCTACTTCTTCACTTCTTATCAGATCTTTACTGCAAGCTTCATCTGACCGAGTAGTGATTTCAGCTTCTTTTGAAACCACAGTAAATGCATTAATTTCTCTTTCATATTCTGCACCAGTTGTGTGCTCAGAATCTTTGCTATGGTGGTCACCATTCATTTCAGTTATATTTGTAGTGTCTATAATTTCTTTGTGATGGCTTGGCTGATACTTTGATGACCTAGAGAAGGGAAAATGAGCTGGAATTTAAAATTACCTTAAAACATTCTCATCCCTTAGAATAAGTTAAATCAGCTTAAAGAGAGTGGGGAATCCAAACTTTTTACACCAGATATTTGCCACAAAACTGAGTGTTCATGAAGAATATAATCAACAAGAAAAGAGGGCTCTTACTTCAGAAGTGCCATGGCATTTCCCTGGCAGGTGGGCCTGGGTTTACGTTTGAAGAAATCATGAATAGTTTTATTCTCAGGCATATGATACGGAAGATTAAGTGCAGATTCTAGAAAATGGAACAGAACAAGCAAATATATACACTGTATATTCTGAAATGTAACTTCATATTCAGTTAACAAAACACTAGAACCAAATCTATCACCAGAAATAGAAAAAAAATCCTGCCTCTAACATAAGCAGGAGCTGACTACAAAAGAGCTCCTTGAAGACCAGTGGTTTTTAAATTTAACTATAATCAAAACAATCCTGGAAGTTTTTAAGAAATACAGATTCTTTTTTTTTTTTTTTTTATAATTTTTAATATTTATTTTTTAGTTCTCGGCGGACACAACATCTTTGTTGGTATGTGGTGCTGAGGATCGAACCCGGGCCGCACGCATGCCAGGCGAGCGCGCTACCGCTTGAGCCACATCCCCAGCCCAGAAATACAGATTCTTAGCTCCTATAACTTATCGAATCAGAATCTTTGTGGGGCCTAAAATTTTATATATTGAAAATCTTCTAAGCTGAGTGCAGGGCATAGTCCCAGCTCCTCAGGAGGACATCTGGGGTATTGCTTGAGCCCAGAAGCTTAAGTAACAAAGCAAGTCCTTATATTAAAAAACAAAACAAAAAACCCTGCTACAGGGATCCAGATGTAATCAATGCATAGACAACCATTAAAAAGTTTTTTCCTGGTGTTGTCTCAGCCTTTTGTTGCAAGTCATTATTCAAAGAAATTTTCAGAACATAGAATATATAGGCAGCAGCCAAAACTGCCAAGTTCTAACTGGGCCCCATAGAAAACAGTGACCTAGTCATTTGTTAATCAAGACCCATTTATTACAATGAAGGCCAGCCTGCCTTTAAAGCACTCCAAGGGAAGTGGAGGACAGGTCCAAGCAGGGCTTTCCTTTTTGTTGTGTCATTATCTTTGATCACTATTGCAACCAGACAGCCGTTGGGCCTCAAAATATAGGGATAAGACTGAAACTGTAAATACTCTGTAAACACAAGCATTTGTACTTGAAAGAACAGGATTTTAAAAAGCATTGATGTTCAACCAGATTTTTTTTAAAAAGTCACTTTGTTATGCCTTTTAACAGATACTTTTCGAGGATCAAACCTAGTGCCTCATACATGCTAAGCAAGTGCTCTACCACTGAGCCACAACCCCAGCCCCCAAAGTGACCTTTTTATATTAAAAAGTTTTTTCCTTACCTCCATTATAGTTTTACAAGTTTTCTCAGTATACATTAATGTTCTAAAGGCTTTAGAACGATGGCTACTCACAAAGATCAATTCTAAACTTGATATAATTATCTGAGTTCATATTATATTAGGAGTGGGGAAAAGAAAACAAAACAAATAAACAAAAAAACAACAACCCTGACATCCAGTTGAACTTACAAAAAAATTGTAATTTTTCCTTAAACTTCACCCTACTAGTTTGCATTACCTCGAATAAGGCGCTGAGTCTCACTATGCAGTTTTTTTAATGCTTCCTTACTTAACTTGGCTGCCTTTCTTTCCTTAAAGAAAACAAAAAGTAAGACTATATTAATGGTGTTGTCCAGAAAGACAGCTATTCATTCCTCTAGAGTTTGTTCTCTCCAAGAAAAAAGGAGAAGGAACAGTAAGCACTAATAATACAATATAAACTCAAGGAGCACATTTATTTACAAGTCTCAGAATATTAATTCAATCCAATCCATATTTGTGTTCCTACTATGTACATAGCAATATGCTGAATATCAGGAAAATAAGACAGACAAGATAAAATATTTATCTTTGAGAAACCCACAATCTCCTGTGGAAACAGATCAATGTAATTTCTACACAGGGCTCTACTTTACCTTCTTCATGATGCCTTTTGATAACTCACTCTCTTCTTGTTGCAAGTCTAAAGATGCTTCCTTTTTCTGAAAAAGATTTTAAACTTCATTTTTAAATGTGAGAATAAAAACTAAACCCAAGCTGGGCATGGTGACACACACCTGTAATCTCAGCAGCTCATGAGGCTGAGGCAGGAGAATCATAAGTTCAAAGGCAGCCTTAGCAAATTAGTGAGCCCTAAGCAAACTAGAGAGGCCCTGTCTCAAAATAAAAAAATAAAAAGGGCTGGGATTATGGTTCAGAGGTTAAGTGTCCATGAGTTCAATCTCTAGTACCCCTTGCAAAAAAAAAAAAAAATCTAAACTCAGAGGATGTTTTTACTACATTATGCTACATTAATAATAAATCTCAAATAGAAAATTTTATTTTTATTCTCTATCAAATAGAAAATTTTAAACATACAGCATCCAGTTATGCTTAGAAAACAAATTATGTCTCCTTCCCCCAGTACTGGGGATTGAACCCAGGGACATTGTACCACTGAGCTATATTCCAAGCCCCTTTCATTTTTTATTTTAAGACAGACTCTTGCTAAATTGCCCACGCTAGCCTTGAACTTGCAATCCTCTTGCCTCAGCCTCTGAAGTAGCTGGGATTACAGACATATAACACTATACAGAGCACAAATTAGATATTTCAAATGGAATTTGGATCCTCATTTCTTATACCATTGCTTACATAATTCTCTCAAGAGGGGCAATGACTTATAGAGAGCTAATAAAATCCTAGGAAGAGCAGTTATGCTTTGTGTATATGATACTGGGGATCAAAGAACCCAGGACTCCATGCAAACTTGGCAAGTATCTACCACTGAGCTACATCCCCATGCCTTCCTTCAATATTCCTACAAGGGTAATAACCAAACAATTTAGCACATCATTTGTACTGTAATTTTCCAAAATTAACAGCTAAAATACTGAAACCCATCAACATGTGATTTTCTTCATTTAAAAAAAAAAGTAAAGCTGAACATGGTTGTATACACCTATAATCCCAGCAATTCAGGAGGCTGAGGAGGAGGATCGAAAGTTCAAAGCCAGCCTCAGCAACTTAGTGAGGCCCTAAGCAATTTAACAAGACCCTGCTCAAAGTAAAAAATAAAAAGGGATGGGGATATGACTAAGTAGTAAAGTGCCCCTGGGTTCAATCTCCAGAAAAGAAAGAAAGAAAGAGAGAGAGAAAGTAAATTGCAACTGGAGATCAAAAAAATAAAGTAGGGCTGGGGATGTGGCTCAAGCGGTAGTGCGCTTGCCTGGCATTCGTGGGCACTGGGTTCGATCCTCAGCACCACATAAAAATAAATAAAGATGTTGTGTCCACTGAAAACTAAAAAAAATTCTCAAAAAAAAAAAAAGTAAATGTTAGAAGTAGTTGGTTAGAACTTATTGTAACCATGTTTTACTTGCCTTGTGATTTTTTACTTTGTTTTTCACAGCTGCCCTTATTGATTCTAATGACTCTTCATCTTCCAATGGAGAGTTATTTTCCTCCTCCAAACCCGTTTCAAAAAGGTCTTTATCGGCAAGAAGACAGCCACTGTCATTAAATGAATGTTCTACATCATTTTCCTGGATAATGCATAAAGAAAAAACATAATTCAATCATTTTAAAATCCAACATTTCACAACATATATGGTAATTTGGATCAAGCAGAAAAAGCCCAGCTTTCATCAACAAATACACAGCTTCTAGAACCTTCTTACTGGATCTGAACCCAGTTATCCTTTGAAGTCCAAGCTGTGGGTTTTTTATATAACTACTCAAAATTAACTTAATAAATAAATATTTTTTGAAATGTCAACTAATTACTTATTGACTTATTACAAAACATAAGGATGATTTTTCTAGTTAGCAAACAAACTTTGGTTGAGGGATGCATTAAAAAAATCCTCCTGGGCTGGGGTGTAGCTCAGTGGTAGAGCACTTGCCTGGCATGTGTGAGGCACTGGGTTCGATCCTCAGTACCACATAAAAGTAGATAAATAAAAATAAAGGTATTGTGTCCATCTACAACTAAAAACTATTTTTTTTAAAAAATCCTCGTTTCAGCCAGGCATGCTGAGGCAAAAAGATCACAAACTGAAGGCCAGCCTCGATAATTTAGAGATCTTGTCAAAACAAAAAACAAAGAGGGCCAGGCATGGTGCGCATGCTTATAATCCCAATGGCTCAGGAAGCTTAGGCAGGAGGATACCGAGTTCAAAGCTAGCCTCAACTATGACGAGGCACTACAACTCAGCGAGACCCTGTCTCTAAATAGAAAAAATGGATGGGGATGTGCCTCAGTGGTTAAGCAGCCCTGGATTCACTCCCCAGTACAACAGGAAAAAAAAAAAAAAGGGTAGGGTATGATAGTGCACACCTAGAATCCCAGCAACTCAGGGAGCTGAGGCAGGAGGATCCCCATTTCAAAGCCGGTCCAGGCAATTTAGCAAGAGACTGTCTCAAAAAATAAAAGGATTGGGGGCTATAGCTCAGTGTAGGAGTACCCACTGGTACAATTCCCAGTACTGGGGGTATGAGGGATGAATTACTTCAGGTCCTCACAAAGAAAATCAGAAACTTGTTTATTTGTAAGTGTCCTCTACATATCCACAACAGTAAGTAAAATGTGTATCCTGCTGGCCATGGTGGCACATGCCTGTAATCCCAGCAGCTTAGGAGGATGAGACAGTAGAATCACAAGTTCAAAGCCAAACTTCAAATTTAGTAAGACTGTCTCAAATAAAAAATAAAAGGCCTGGGAAAACTGGGGTCATAGCTCAGAGGTAGAGAACTTGCCTAGCATGTGTGAGGCACTGGGTTCAATTCTCATCACTGCATATAAATAAAATAAAATAAAGGTTCACTGACAACTAAAAAAATATATTAAAAAATAAGGGGAGGAAGGGGATTTAACTCAGTGGTTAAGTATCCCTGGGTTCAATCCCTGGTACCAATATATAAATAAATGAATAAATAAAACACATATCCTATTAGTCTCTATGCAAAGCAGTCGATTCAAAGCTATATGCTGAGTGCAGAAACTACCCTAATAACTGAAAGCCACTTTTTCCAAAATGTTATTCTATGTGAGAAAAAGCAAATGACTCTCTAATGTATATCTTAGGCTAGTGATAGAGCACTTGCCTAGAATGTGTGAGGTAGCCTTAGGTTTGATCCCCACCACAACAAAAGGAAAAAAGTATCTCAATGAATAGATAAGAAAATGGTAGCTGGGTGAAATGGTACATGCCTGTAATACCAGCTACTCAAGAAGCTGAGGCAGGAGGATCACAAATTCAAGACCAGACTGGGCAACTTAGTGAGACCCTATTTCAAAATGAAATAAAAAGTGTTGTGGGTATATTTCAGTCATGGGGTGCTTGCCTAGTATGATGAGGCCCTGGGTTCAATCCTCAGTACCCGACATACATATAATATACATATATATGGCATGTATCCACAACGGCATTATTTAACCATAGAAAAGATAAAATTCTGTCATTTGCACCAACTTAGAATAGTGTTACCCAGCACCTGGGAAGGGTGTGGGAGATCAGTGAAGATAGGACATTTATGGGTGACTATTAATTGAATATTTCAAAATAAATTATGGAGAGGATTTTGAATGTTCCTAACACAAAGAAATGCTACATATTGAAGATGATATGCTGGCCTTGGTGGCACATGCCTATAATCCCAGCAGCTTGGGAGGATGAGGCAGTAGGATCACAAGTTCAAAGCTAGACTTCACAATTTAGTGAGACTGTCTCAAATAAAAAATAAAAGGGCCTGGGGGGACTGGGGTCATAGCTCAGAGGTAGAACACTTGCTCTGATCATTATACACTGTATACATGTATGAAAATACAACATGGTATTCCACAATTATGTCCAATTACTATGTGTCAATTAAAAACAAAAATGTCTTAAAAATAACCTTGAAAAGACTACATCAGAGTTTTAAAATAAAATAATATACCTTATTTTTTATTTCCTTCCTTTTTAGCCGTCTAATTTTTTCCATCTTTCTCTCCTCTTTCTCAAGTCTTCTCTTTGATTTTATTTTTGTTTTTCCTTCTGTTACTTCTTTTTCACATATGGGCTTTTTGGAAATCTTTCTACCGATGGTAAGTTCTACAGAGTTTCCAGATTGGAGACTCAGTTCTAAGCAAGATGTCACCTGGGTTTCAAGAGTTTCCTGATACGAAGACTCCTCCATATCACTTTCATCACTGTCTGCCACAGTTTTGTAAACCCTTTTAATTTTTCCACTTTTTCCAGCATATAAATTCTCTTTATTTTCCTCAGCACTGTCATAGGTAGTTTTTTCTGGAGAGACATTTGTGTATTCTGTTTCAGAATCACTGTCTTGTAGCACCTTCTTGCTTTTCAATTTCTTACTCACAAATATTTCTTCATCTGAATCTGAAAGAAAAACAATATTTTTAAAGGTATACAACCAGCTAGGGTTGGTGGTGCATGTCTATAACACCAGCAACAAGGGAAGACTGAGGTAGGAGGATCTCGTTCAAGGTCAGCCTAAGCAATTTAACAAGACCCTACTTCAAAATAAAAAATTTTTTTTAAAAATTTCTTTAAAAAAAGGTCTAGGGATGTAGCTCAGTGGTATAGTGTCCATGGGTACGATTCCAAGTGCTGAAAAAAGAAAAGTATACAAGTAATTGACCTTCCTCTTAGTCCCACTACACTCAAAAATATATTCAATTATACAAGTGATATATCTCCTTGTGAAATTATGTAACTATCATTAAGAACATATTGTAGCAAAGCATATCTAAAAATATATTTTGAAAAACATTTTCTAAAGAGAAATGCCTCTGGCTGAAAAATGTAATTATATATATTTACAATGTGTAAAATTGTTCTAATCCTTTTGGTACTTGTTAAAAATACTTTTATTAAAGAATAAATGCATTTAACCAGGCAGTGTGATAGCTACTGGATATTTTACAAATTCATCAATATAACAGAAAGGAATATTTTCAAAAAGACATAAGCACTATTATTTATTATTTTACTTTTATAATAAACAACAGACATGGTAATAATTGACTTATTAATAACTGACTTATTAATAACTTAATAATTAATAATTCAATAAGTCAAGACAATAACGAAGTTAATATAATCCATTATAACCCAGGCTCCCACACTCTATTCCTAAAATTAAAGTACTAAATATTACAAACCTTTTTCACTCAAGGACCTAGTTGTTTCACAGCTGCCTTGTCCACTGTCAGAAGGACTGTCTGCTTCTTGTGAAATGAGTTTTAGATCATTAATTTCTAGATGAACCTAAAAAATGGAAACAAGTTTTGCATTAACTAGGAGGTGACTGAAAGGTCCAAGTACATACCAAGAGCTGGGCACAATGGCGTGTGCCAATAGTTCTAGCTACACAGGAGGCTGAGACAGGAAGGAAGGTCCCATGGATTCAAGGAGTTCAAGACCGGCCTAAGCAACACAGCAAGACCCCATCTCAAAACACACAAACACACACACAGAATATAATGATAAATACATCAACACAGGATCGCCACATTGAAATAAGGAAAGAACCAATACAATCATTTGATTAAGACAAAAACCAAAATTCATTATACACCTTTAAAATTACTGGATAAGCCAGGTGCCATGGTGCATGCCTATAATCCCAGCAGTTTGGGACGCTGAGACAAGAGGATTGAGAGTTCAAAGCCAGCCTCAGCAAAAGCAAGGCACTAAGTGACTCAGTGGGATCCTGTCTCTAAAAAAAATACAAAATAGGGCTGGGGTTATGGCTCAGTAGCTGAGTACCCCTGAGTTCAACCCCCAGTATCCCCCCCCCAATTTTTTTTAAATTAAAAAACTGGGCAGAAAGTAATTCATTGTGCACCTCTGAAGGATACTAACAGAACCAACCCTGAGTAACAGTAAATAAATGAAAAGAATCAAACATTTATTATGTTTTTTCTATGTGAACTGTTCCTCAATATATCCAAATGATTGATAAGGAAAGTTTTAGCTGGGCATGGTGGATCACAATTTGAGGCCAGCCTTAGCACCTTAGTAAGACCCTAAATAAAAGGGTTAGGGGCATGGCTCAGTAGTAGAGGGCCTCTAAGTTCAAACCCAGTACCACTAAATAAATAAATAGATAAATAATAAAGGAAGTTTTTCTTCTGAGAAAATGCCTAGTTAATCAATAAAGAACTGACAGACTGTCACAGTTTTGGCAACCCTTGATTAAATAACAAACCTAGAAAATGATCATTAATGGCTGCTAACATTACCAAAACAGAAACAACCAGACCTTATATATAGCCTAATAGAAGTACAACACCATCTATGAGGCATTCTTGTCAGAACAATCAGGTCTGACTCTGATTCAGTCTCTGGAACTACTGTCCATTTACAGAAAAATAGAGGAAACAAATACACTACAAATATGTAATCTAATCTGGGCACAGTGGTGCAAACCTGTAATTCCAGCAGCTCGGGAGGCTGAAGCAGGAGGATTGAGTTCAAAACCAGTCTCAGAAACTTAGTGAGACCCTGTCTCAAAATAAAATATAAAAAAAGGGCTCAGGGGCTAGGGCTGTAGTTCAGTGGTAGAGCGCTTACCTAGCATGTGTGAGGCACTGGGTTCAAGTCTAAGCATGGCATATAAATAAATAAAGGTTGATCAACAACTAAAAATAACAAAAGGGCTGGGGACTTAGCTCAGTGGTTACGCTTCGCTGGTACCAAAGAGAGAGAGAGAGAGAGAGAGAGAGAGAGAGAGAAACAGAAAGAGAGAAAGACAAAGAGAAAGAGATATGCAATCTAGGTGTAGGAAATTCTACAGGACTAACTAGATGGTTCCTTTAACAATAGAAGCTGGGGAGTATTATTCAGTGGTAGATCATTTGCCAGCATGCCTGGTGCCCTGAGTTGGATCCTAGCACTTAAAAAAAAAAAGAGGTGGGACCTATAGATTAATGAGTTTGCAGGAAATATACTATATCTACATATATATATATACACACAATGTATATATTTGGGGGGGGGGCCGTACTGGGGATTGAACCCAGGGGGGCTTAACCACTGATCCACATTCCCAGTCCTTTTTTTTAACTTTATTTAAAGACAGGGCCTCGCTGAGTTGCTTAGGACCTCACTGAGTTGCTGAGGCTGGCTTTGAACTCATTGATCCTCCTGCCTCAGCCTCAAGATGCTTGATTACAGGCACCAGCGCATCTGGCTAAGAAATATATTTTAACTACTGCAATATGCAGACTTTTGTTGGGATCCTAACTCAAAAACTGAAAATATATGTATTAGTCAAAACACTGACTAGATGTTTTTTTGGTGTGGTAATATTTTGGCTATCCTTTTTTAGAAAGCTCTTATTTTTTAGAAATGTACATTGAAATATTTATTTGTGGATGAAATAGTATGAGGTCTGGGATTTCTTACAAATAATTCCCTGAGGGGGGAAAATGAGTAGAGTAGAAACAAGACTTTATTTGATAAATGTCAAAATTAGATGATGGCTTTCTATGTTTGTAGAGATTGAAAATTCCTAAATAAAGCAATTTAAATAAAAGTCAAAAATATAAAGGAAGAGAGGAATGTAAGGGACTTGATCAGTAAGTGACCAAGGTGACCCTAGATGACAGGTCATCTACCTTCCTTGGTGTTCTCAGGGCTCTGAATCAACTTACTAATAAAAAGGAAAATAACAGATTAACATCTGTAATTAACATCTATAACATCTATAACTGAGTACAAGGTCTTACTCTAGTGGTTTCTCAAAAAAACTATCAAATTGATTTGAATGTTTGACCTAATTATTAAAATAATAAACACAGAAAACACGTAATGAGGAAACACCAAGGATTATCCTGTATATACTGATGATCCTCCCAACAACCCGAAGCAGTAACACTATTAGTTCTGTTTGTAAATGTGAAAACTGAGTTTTCAATATACAGTGACACTTTTTTTTTTTAATATAGGCGGACACAATATCTTTATTTTATTTTTATGTGGTGCTGAGGATGGAACCCAGTGCCTCACACATGGTAGGCGAGCACTCTACCTCTGAGCCACAACCCCAGCCCTACAGTGATACTCTTAATAAGGAAATTTACTGTAGGCAATTTGCAGCAGTACAAATAACTTCAAAGAGCAGTACCAAGAAAAGAGTGAGCTGAGGGATCTTTAAAAACTCAGTAATCAAGACTTTTAAAAAATGTTTAAATGTTTAATATATATATGTATATATAATTAAAAAATTAAACTAACCAACTATGTCTCATGAAGTTAACTACTTGCTTTCTTTATTCTTTTTTTTTTAATCATTTATTTTATTTATTTAGTTATTCCAGTTCTGGGGATTGAACCCAGGGATGCTCTATCATGGAGCTACACCATCAGCCCTTTTTATTTTTTAAGTTAGGGTCTCAAAATGTGATCTTCCTACCTCAGCCTCCCCAATAGCTTGGGACAACAGATCAGCTACACCTGCAGGTGCCTGCTTTTCCTAACAGTTTTGTTGGAAACAAGGTTTTTATTGGATTAGGATGAGGTGAGACAAAATCATGTAAAGTCGAGTCTTAATATTTAAGTTTGCTATATTGCCAGGCGGGGTGGCACATGCGTGCAATCCCAGAGCCTGAGGCTGAGGCAGGAGGATCACAAGTTCAAGGCTAGCCTCAGCAACTTAGTGAGACCCTGTTTCAAAAAGATGGGGCTGGGGTTGTGGCTCACCTAGCACCACATAAAAATAAAATAAAGGTTGTGTCCTACTACAACTAAAACAAAATATTTGGAGAAAAAAAAAGTTAAAAGGTCTGGGATGTAGCTCAGCGATAAAGCAATCCTAGGTTCAACCTCCAGTACCAAAAGGAAAAAAAAAAAAGTCTGCCCTTTTGTTCAAGATCAAATCATAGGCTTTTTGCATTAATTTCTGATTTTCTAAAATACTGCATTAATATGAACTTCACTTGATCACTGAAGTTTTCGGTAGCTCCTTCAAATTTTGCTACCAAGGCGAGAGAGCCTGGCCCTAGTGCCGACCTCAGAAAAGCGCACAGGTCTGGAAACAGATGCTTTCTTTGACCAAAGACGCCTGGGAGCAGTCAGCGGCCAGCAGAGACCCGGGAGTGTTACTTCCGCATCCGAAGACCTGTCGGGAAACGCTGGGGGCCGGCGCACGACTACCTCCAAGATCCGGTTCAGACCCGGTTCTGAACTTGCACAAGCTCTCCGGTCTACTCAGAACCTCGCCCCGCATCCCGCGGTGCCGGCCTTCTCTCGTTCGGGGCGCGGTAAGAGGAGCCCGCGCGGCAGGAAAGGCGCCAAGGGGAAGGGTGGGCTGCGGGGACAAGCTGAGGAGGGCTGGGCGGAGGCCCTCGCGCGCCATCGACCCCAGGGGCACTGCCGCCAACCGAGCGCGGGAAGCCGGCTGCGGACCCCAGGCGCGGCCGCGAGCCCACCCAGCCGAGCCGAGAAGACGCGGAGTCCGCCGGGAGCTGTAGTCCGCCGGGCCCAGCGCCCCAGCTCAGCACCGCTCCCGCCTGAACCCAACACGACCCTCGGCGTGCCGCCTCCGCTGCCCGGTGGGAGGCTTGCGCGTAAACTCACTTCAGAACCCACATCGCCCGCCATGAGTCCGGCTTCTCCAGCGTTCTGTTCTGGATGATTCGGTTCCCGGTTCCCTCAGCCTGGGGACAGCAGCTCCCGCCGTCTCCAGCCAGGCTGCGACGTTCGAGCTTTCGCGCCTAGCCGCAGTGGATGCCCCACCTTCGATGATTTGCACCAATCCGGAGGAGGCGTTTCGTCCAAGGCCACGCCCCCATTCGCCCCACCAATCACGAAGCGCCTCCTGCCGGCCCTTCGACTATAAACTAGGGTAGTTTGGCGGGTACTGGCTGTTCTTGTTAGCAGAACCGAGGGTAGGAGTTTCCTGCGGGCGGCCCAGCCCTTTTATTCCTGCAACAAGGGACCTTATGAGTGGTGGTCTTTGACATTTGACCCTTGCTGTAGCTCGACAGGTCGCACCAAGCAAATTGAGGGGTTGAGCACTCCAGGCAAGAAGTAGACTGGGAATCGAACATCTTGTGGTGTTCTGTGATCGCAGGAAGACCGAGCTCCGCCCCCACCATCCTTGGAGCAGCTAAATGTTGGCGGCTGCTTTTACAAGGCACTCGCCCTTGTACATTAAAAAAGTTTTGCAAGATTCTCAGATACCAAAGAATATCCTTGGATAATCTTTATAAATTTACTTAGAGTTGATTCGAGGATGCGATGCGAAAAGCACTCATCTCACCCCTAGAGGACTCCCCACCTTTGAATAAGCCTTGGGGTGAGAGGGAAATCAAAGCTCTGGCTCCAGATTTTTATTTTTATTTATGTATTTATTTTTTGGTACCGAGGATTGAATTCAGAGACATTCGACCACTGAACCACTTCCCATTCCCAGTTAGCACCTCGCCCCTTGTTGAAGCTGGCTTTGAACTCGCTTACAACTCTCAGCCTCCCGAGCCTCTGGGATTACAGGCGTGGGCCATCACACCGGGCCGAAGTCAGATTTATCCTAGCTCATTCTAATCTCAGTTTTGCCCACTATGTGGGTTATTTTCTTTTTTGCCTTTCTGAGTCAATTCTGTTTTTTCTTGTGACCTTTCTGTGTCCAAGCAAGGATGACTTCTCAGGACTCTTAGTTCAGCTCTCTTGCCCTCTTGTCTTCTTTTGGGTCAGGCCACTCTAAGGCACTTTACAAGATACTGTAAGGTGAAGATCAGAGCGCACGCACCAGGAAAGAAAGATCAGAGTATCTGTCATCCCACTTCACCTCTATGGTCATATCCAATAGTAGGATGACCAACTAGGTTCAATTTGTCCAGGACTTTCCCAGTGAAAGTTCCACAACGCTGGGAACCTCCTCAGTCATAGGCATACCAGGACAGATGGTCACCCTATCCACTGTCCTCCTTCCAAGTTTCCACTTTTGGCTGGGTTCAGTTAAAAAGCTCCTATCCTCACCTTCATTTATTCACCTCTTTACCACCTCTCAAACCACTTCTGCACTCATCAAGATCTTGGGCTGGGAATGTAGCTCAGTGGCAGAGCACTTGCCCAGTATGCATCAGGCCCTGGGTTCAAACCTTAGAACCAAAAAGGAAGAAAAAGAAATAATAATCTAATCCTCATTTCTTAGTCTATTTGTATTTTCATCCATTTTACTACTAATTTCTATATGGATGATTCTCAATTTTACATCTATAGTACCCCTCATCATGTGGAGGATTAATATTTATTAGATGCATGTCAGACACAAGTTGCCACATTTTATAATCATTATCTTATTTAATCTATGAAACAAGCCAGTAAGGTAAGTAATATGATGTTCTCCATTTTAGCAGATGAGAAAATCATATTTTTAAAATGCTAGTAATTGATGGAACCCATTTTTATATCCTGCTATTTGGGACTTGAGAACTCACATCCCTCAGAAAGAACTTGCCAGAGCAATCTCCCTTCTTCTCCTGTTCTGTTTTCCCTGATAACACCTCTTCCTAAAAGTAAATTTAAAAAAAAAAAAAAAAGAGAGAATTTTAATATTTATTTTTTAGTTTTCAGCAGACACAACATCTTTGTTTGTATGTGGTGCTGAGGATCGAACCTGGGACACACGCATGCCAGGCGATCGCGCTACCGCTTGAGCCACATCCCCAGCCCCCTAAAAGTAAATTTTTTATCTATCTGTCTATTGTTGCTCCAAGAATACAGGCACTCTGGACTTTTTAACCACTGTATTCTCACTATCCAGAATAGTCATTCTCAAATTTGAACATGTGTCAGATGATCTGAAAGGCTGGTAAAAACACAGATTGCTGGGTCCCATCCCTATCATTTCTAGTTCAGTGTGCCTAAAATGGGGTCCAAGAATATGTATTTCTAACAAGTTCCCAGGTAATGCTAATGTTACTAATTTGGTGACCATACTTTGAGAACCAAGGGTTTGGAACAACCCTGGCTCATGGTAGGAAAAATGATAAATATTTGCTGCACTGATTAATTCATTTGACAACTATATTGTACTTTTTTTAAAAATATTTTTTAGTTGTCAATGGACCTTTATTTTATATATTTTTATGTAGTGCTGAGAATCGAACCCAGTGCCTTATACATGCTAGGTAGGTGTTCTACCACTGAGCCACCACCCCAGCTATATTGTACTTTTTGAACTCCCTCTGAAAGTGAATAAAGGAAAAAATATGGCTTATACTAATATTTTCAGATCTCTTTAGAGAAGCTCTTCACTTGTTCACCAGGGAAGCTAAGAGAGAAAGCTCCAGCCAGATGCAGTGGTGTGCACTTGTAATCCCAGCAACTTGGAAAGCCAAGGCAGGAGGATTATAAATTCAAGGCCAGCCTCAGCAACTTAATGAGGTCATGTCTCAAAACAAAAAATAAAAAGGGCTCCATTTGTATACAATATGTCAAAATGCATTCTACTGTCATGTATATCTAATTAGAACAAATTTTTAAAAAGAAAATGAAAATAAATAAAACATTAAAAAATTCTGAGTATTAAAAGTTCTTACCATATACATTAAAAAATGATTATGTGGGCTGGAGATGTGGCTCAAGCGGTAGCGCGCTCGCCTGGCATGCGTGCGGCCCGGGTTCGATCCTCAGCTCCACATACCAACAAAGATGTTGTGTCCGCCGAGAACTAAAAAATAAATATTAAAAATTCTCTCTCTCTCTCTCTCTCTCTCTCTCTCTCTCTCTCTTAAAAAAAAAGAAAAAAAGGAAAAAAAAATAAAAAATGATTATGTGAGATAATACGTGTTAATTAGACTGATTTAGCCATTCCACAATGTATGCCTATATCAAATTATCATGTTGTATACCATAAATATCTAAAATTTTGATTTGTCTATTAAAAGTAGTAATATGCCAAAAAATGAAAAAGGCAGGGAATATGGATCAGTGGTAGAGCTCCCCTGGATTCAACCCATTACTACAATTTTATAATAATAATAACAACAACAACATCAATAGTAATACTGAAGGGAGAGAAAGCTCCAATTTGAAAAACAAAATGAGTGGACAGTGAACTAAAAAAGGGAAAATTTTATTCATTTGTTTATTGTGGTAACACATATGTAACATAAAATTTACCATTGTAACCTTTTTTTGGTTACATGGCAACTGAACCCAAGGCCTTACCTGAGCTTAGCACATACTCTATCTCTGAGCTATACCCCTTAACAAATTTTAATATATTTTTTAGTTGTTGATGGGCCTTTATTTTCTTTATTTATTTATATGCGGTGCTGAGAATCAAACCCAGTGCCTCACACATGCTAGGCAAGCACTCTGCCACTGAGCCACAACCCAGCCCCAGCCTTAATAATTTTAGAGACAATTCAATAGTGTTAAGTACATTCACATTACAACCAATCTTCAGAACTCTTCATCTTATAAAATGAAACTCTATACCCACCAAACAATTTCGCCTTCCTCCCATCCCCAGGAAAGCTTTTACTCTCATCTATATATTAACTTGTGTCAAGCTAAAATCAGTCATTTTGGAATTGGCAGCCTGTATTCTCAATTTTAGTGAACGACATCATAATCCAGCATCTACCAACCCAGAAACCTGGAGTCACTCTTGGCTCCTTTACCCCTTGCCCCTCATGGTTAATACAACAAGCCCTGATTACCAAGTTGATAGATGGCAACAAGGGAAATATCTGGAGTGTTTACTCTATAAGGATTAGCCTGATCTGGTTCCACACATGGATTTATGAATTTAGGTAGATCTTTTATTTCCTCAGAGCCTTGTTTTCCTTATTTGTAACTAGAAAACATTGGATCAGATCGTGATTCTCAAATGGGTTTGGACTGGGGTTGTACGGCAGAGTAGTGCACTTGCCAAGCATGCTCAAAGACCTGGGTTTAATCTCTAGTACTTCAAGAAGAAGAAAAAAAAAAAAAATCAGGGAAAGGGCTCAGGGTGCTAATTGTCAGTATACCTGGAAGTATAGTATTGTACGTGGAATGTTTATCAATGCTGATGCTCTCAGTTGTGTCATTATAAATTAGAAAACATTTCCAATAGTAGGTTATATCATATATCACACAAAATCAATATTTTAAAATAAATTCTGAGACTGCATATCCATGAAAAAATGGATTTTAATATGCACAGCCTATTCCCAAGTGTTCTATTTATATTTGCCCTTTGTCAGATAATAGCAGATACCAAAGCCTACCATGTTACATTTGTTCCACTACTCTTCCTCTGCAGAAGTTTGAGAACTACTTGCTTTTCTGAAGCCCTGGGACTCCACATCTTTTTCCCTGGAGAAGCACTGCCGCCATGTGGCAAGTTTTGGTCATGTCATCCCACCTATTAACCATTCTTCTAAACCTTTTCAGCTTGTACATATTGCATGGGGGACCATTTTGAAGATTATTCAAAAAGTTATTTAAATTTCCCTTTGGTAGGGTGAAATAGTCATATCTCCCAACACCTGACTTCAAAAATAGCTTCATAATTTAAGATGGGCATGTGGCACATGCCTGTAATTCCAGCCATTCAGGAGGCTGAGGCAAAAGATTACAAGTTCCAGGATAGCCCGGACAACTTAGCTAGACCCTCTCTCAAAACTTAAAAATTAATAATAATAAAAGGGCTGGGGATACGGCTCAGTGGTTGAATGCCGCTCCGTTCAATCCTTAGTACCACACAAAAATAGCTTCATATTTTAATTCCAAACATTTTTAAAGCTCTTGGAATGTGTCCTTCTTAGAAGACAGGGATGTTTTTCTTTGCTTAATGTAGTACCTCCTGATCTTTAAAAATTTTACAGGAACCAGGTGCAGTGGCTCATTCCTGTTAACAGCTCAGGAGGCTGAAGCAGGAGGATCAAACGTTCAAAACTAGCCTCAGCAAAAAGGGAGATGCTAAGCAACTTAGTGAGACCCTGTCTCTAAATAAAATACAAAATAGGACTGGGGATGTGGCTCAGTGGTTGAGTGCCCCTGAGTTCAATCCCTGGTACCCCCCCCAAAAAGTCATAGGGCCTGAAATATAGTGCATGCTTATCAATAATTGTTGAATGAGTGGTTAAAATACTGTGAACTTGAGCTGGGGCTATAGCTCAGTGGAAGAGCGCTTGCCAAGCATATATGAGGCACTGGGTTCAATTCTCAGCACCACATACAAATAAATAAAATAAAGATCCATCAACAACTAAAAAATATATTTTTAAAAAATAATCTGGCCTCAAAAAACAAAAACAAGAACAAAAATACCAGAGCCTTTCACTGAGATATACCAGCACACAAATCATCAGTTATTTTGTGTTCAGAAGTTCCTTGACCACAACTTTGGGCAACCAAAAATACTTACATAAAATATTTTTGCATTCATTCAAAAAACTTCAAGAACCTATTTTAAGCCTATGCTAGACATGAAGAGAAAAGAAAACAAAATCCATCTTATTCTCAGAGAGCTTCCCACTGCTGGTTGAAGACAAGCAAACAAACAAGTCTGCACAATGTACAAGTGTGTACAAGAAACTATGGGGCCTTGAGGGAGGGGCAGGGGATTATGGTTGGAAAAAGACAGGGAGAAATGATTCATGAACTGAAAAAACTACAAAGATAAATTGGAATTCTTCAGGATGGCACAGGGAGATGGAAGCATTCCAGGTATGTGTAGGGGCTTGATAAAGCATGTTGTGTTTGGGGAACTGAAAGTAGGTCAATATGACTAGAGTACAAGGTGTGTATTTGGGATGGGGGTAGTGGCCAGAAGAAGGCTGGATGTTACACAGGGAACAAAAGATCTGGAATGTTAAGCTCAGAGTTTAATTTTTACACAGAATGAATCAGGCAGCTGGGGAGCAGGAGTAGAGGTTGTTAAGAAGGACATGATATGGTAGGATATATGCTTGAGAAAGATTACTCTAGCAGCACATGAAGGATGGATTGGAAGGAGATTAGACAAGAGGCAGGAATACCAGTTGTCTAAGTGGGAGATTATGGGAACCCAAACTAGGTCAATGGTGGTAACATCGGAGAGGAGGGCATGGATGAAAAAGGCAAAATGGCAGAGCTCATTGGATGCTTAATCTTGAAGGACAAGTGACAAGTAGAGTCAATGTGACTCCAATGATGTCCATGTTTCTGGATTGGTGAGTCATGGATTGGGATTCCATCCATCAAAATCAAGAATACAGGTCACTAATAAAAAAAAAAAAATTCAGGTTTACTTTCACTTGGCATGAGTTCACACATAGAATTTAAAAATTACCTTTCCCAGCTCACTCCTGCCCACCACTGTCCAAAGTGAAGCTCTTTCCATTTCCTTTTCTGATGACTAAAGGAGTATTCCCCAGGCCCAGACTCATTTATTCATTCAATGTCCAAACTGTTATCCGCACAGAACTTGAAACTAACTCAGCAGTCTTTTGTATTGCATTCACATAGTTCTCTTCACTTCCCCTTCCTTTCCTTTCTAGGGCTACCTACCTATGTTTAAGAGAAATTTCTCTGGCCACTGTATTCAACTCTTTTCAGGGTTTTTATATCATTTTTTGGAAAAATCCAAGTGTTTTCATGACTCTCTCCTTCTCTAATGCCCTACAGAACCTTAATGACTTGGTGGCACAAGGAGTATTTATTTAAACGTTAGCATCCCCAGCACTTGGTCAATTAATGGTACTTCAATCACATATGCCTCAAACAGTCTAAGGAGACTTATCCAGGTGTGTGTGTTTGAGAAAAAGGATTCTATTACAGAAGGACAAAGGAAGTCTTATCTATTTCTACTTTCTATTAAATTTTAGCACCGACTTATGAATTGGCTAATGCCTGACCCACTTCAAACATGTCCCTGGAAGGGCAATTATAGGAATATAGTAACTCCTTCAAGCATAGTAGGGGAAGGAATATTTCCTTAAAAATGGGGGTGATATGGCAGCAGAATAGAATAGACATTATGATTGCTGTATGTATATAGGTGACTCTATGACCAGTGTGATTCTGCAACATGTACAATCAGAAAAATGAGAAATTATACCCCAATGATTCAAATGTATGAATTGCCAAGATCATTGGAATGTCATGTGTAGCTAATAAAAAAATGGGGGTGATACTGTACAGACAAAACAACATTGTGTTGGAGGCTGAGGCAGGAGGATTGCAAGTTCGAGGCTCGCCTCAGCAAATTAGTGAGTCCCTAAGCTACTTAGTGAGACCCTATCTCAAAATAAAAATTTAAAAAGGGCTTGAGAATATAGCTCAGTGGCAAAATGTTCTGGGTTCAGTCCTCAGTACTAGGGGGAGAGAGGAACAACTGTATCCACCATTGGTCCAAACGATGGTTTTATCTGTGGTATTCAATGAGGGGACTTCTCATGGTTGTCAAAATGACTCAGATTCTATTTGCATTTAGTGGATGAGGCCACAGTTGTTAAATGTCAGTGAAAAACACTGAAATAGAGAAAGAGGGAGGGTATTTTAGGCAAGAAAAATAGAATGAGCAAAGGCATACTAGAAATAGAAATGATGGTAAGATTGTTTTTAATAATTTGTTTTAGTTGTAGATGGACTCAATAGCTTTATTTTATTTGTTTATTTTTTTAATGTGGTGCCAGGGAATGAACCCAGTGTCTCAAGCATGCTAGGCAAGTACTCTACTACTGAGCCACAACCCCAGCCCAAGATTTTAAGAAATGGCTCACCTAGTGACTTTAGGAGGAAGTAGATGGTAATGATGAAAAACAAGAGAGGGAATAAGATGTAAAGACTGTTGAATTAAATCAAACTTTTTTTTCCCCCAGTATTGGGGCACTCTACCACTGTCTCCATCCCCAGCACCTGCTGCATGCCCCTCCACCCCATCTTTTTTTGAAACAGGGTTTCACTAAGTTGTTTAGGGCCTGGATAAATTGCTGAGGCTGACCTCGAACTTATGATCCTCCTGCCTCAGCTTCCCAAATCACTGGGATTACAGGCGTGTGTCACAGTGGCTGGCTTATCCCCAACACTTTAATTTTTTTTTGTTTTGATAAAAGATATCGCTAAATTGCTCAGGCTGGCCTCCAATTTATCTTCCTCCTCCATCAGACTCCTGAGTAGCTGAAATTAGAGACGTGAACTGCAGCCAAGAAGCTGAGATTAGACGTATGGACCACCACAGCTAGCTAAATCTAACTTTATAAGCACCTACAATGTGTCTCTTTGGAGACTGGATAGCTATCTGCCAGATACATGAGATATACAAAGAGGGAAAATTACTTTTGAGAATAAAATGTACACACAAATAAAGAAATTATGGAGCAGATAGTGATGCATGCCACAAGAAAGATAAAGAGATCTGTGCTCTGGAGACAGGTTCATGGCAGACCTGGAACATGAAGCATAGAACTTCAGACTTGATGTAATATAGGAGTTTGTTTGCTTGGTTCCTTTCTTTGTTGTTTTGTTTTTTTGTTTTGGGTACTGGAGATTGAACCCAGGGGCACTTTACCACTGAGTTTTTATTTTTTATTATCCCACTTTTTATTTTTTATTTTGAAACAGGTGTATCCCTAAGTCGCTGAATTTGGCCCTGAACTTGCAATCCTCCTGCCTCCGCCTCCCAAGTAGCTGAAATTATAATATAGCTATTCATTCACTCCACAAACCTTATTGAGCATTGAGCATTGTGGTAGATAATTAGAATAATCAAAGCCCTCTATGTCCTCTCCCTTTTTCAATATGATTTTGCAATACCTCTCACTTAATTGTCCATCTCTTAAATCTTTGTTATATTGGTCAACAGACTGCAGTGAAAGTAATATTATATGTCTTATGAGGTCAAGCTTTAAGGGGCTTTGTCACTTTCATTATCATAAAATACTTCTGCTTAGATTTATGCAAGTTATTCTATTGGTGGACCGTGTGGAAGAGAATCAGGAAACTTCACACAATAGCTAATTTTCAGATTTGACCATCTTGGACTATCCAGCTCAACTGAGTTTCATGAAAAATGCAACTGTGTGATTATTGAGAACAGGAGAAGAACCAACCAAGTCCAATCAAATTATAGAATTGTGGGAAAATAAATGACTATTGTTTTGTACAAAGTTTCTACTTTGATGGAGATTATATTCTTGTAATAGAAAGCAGACAATAAGAAAATAAATATAAATATGTGGCAGGAAGTTTTAAATACTTCCAAGAAAAAGAATGATAAGGGATTAGAGAATGGTGGGTGTAGTTGGGGGCTAAGGAGAACTGTTATTTTAGAAAAATAAATCCTTTGAAGAAAATGTGGAAGCATTCTGAAAAAGAGGTATTTGTGTTTGATGACCTTCTATCAATTATCAGCAAACTGGTCCTAACCCAGATCCTTCCAACTGCATTAAAATTCATTTACAGAATCATATGAGTTCAATCTGGAAGAAATATGAGAGATCAACTTGTCCTATCTCTTCACATAAACAAAGCCAAATCCTAGAGAAAATGTTATATCATCTGCAATTTATTTAAATATTATAATAGACTATAATGTATGTGATATATTTGTATATAATCTGTATATAATATGTGTATATTGTAATGCATTAATATTACACAGATTTTTAAATGTAAGACTAGGAAGTTTGATAGGTCTGTTTGTTAACTGGTTTTAGTGTAAACTTTGGGAGCTATTAGATAACATTTGACATACCCTAATAAAAAACACTCTAAAAGTGGTTAGTTAATATATGAGAATTTCCAAGCAATATTCTAATTCCTATAGCAATTACTACAAGAACTGCAACTATCTTTTGCTCCAATCAGCACTAGAAAGCTGTTAAATATGGTTTTTAGATGTAATTTTTCATGAGTGAAATGAATAGTATCAAGATATGTGATTTGACTAGATGTACTGTATTATACAGGCACTTCCGCCTTTGTATATCCAAGATATAATAATGTAGCAAGCCCAGCAACTAGAGTCTTCTGTGTAATGATATAGACTAGGGACCCATTCAACTCTTTTCTTCTCATTCAGTGGAGAATCCTGTCACCTTCTTTGTTTTAAAATATTTTTATAGTAGATGGACACAATACCTTTATTTTATTTTTATGTGGTACTAAGGATTAAACTCAGTACCTCACATGTGCTAGGCAAGCAGTCTACCAACTGAGCTATAGTCACAGCCCCTTGTTCACCAGCTTTTGATAAATCCTGTTGCCTTGTCTTGTTTACCTAAAGGAAGACTTTAACACAAGGTTCTTGACAAAGTGCACAGAAGGACCAGGAGCTGAGACCTTACTAAACTTGCAAGTTGTATAACTGGTTTTGCCTGCATGTTAATAAATATTTGACCATGTGGCAGATTTCAGTCTGAAACTTTATTTCATTATAATATATTGCTTAGTTGTAAGTTGAGTAAAGAACAGGTGTCCCACCTCTCATTATTAGAGATTATTGATATTTGTCCTCCACCTCTGTAATAACAAAAAAAGACTTCCACTCAACAATGAATAAATATGTATTAACATAATATAATCAATAATTGAACAAATTGGCTTGGGTCAATTTGAAACAGAAGACTTGCCTCAGATCACATAACAAATTGTTTTTCACCATCATTAAATGCCAAACCATTTCTGGCATTACCAAAGAAAAGCCAACCAACACTGAATCAAGGTGAACAATGCAGTGTTTTTATAAAGTTGAGCTTGCTGCAATCTGGAGAATGGGTTAGGCAGGAAAAGAATGAATACAGGCACAACATTGAGGAGATTATTGCTATTGCCCAAATAAGACAAAAGTCAGAGGAGCAGATGGTGCAACAGAACAAGCCCAGGCACTGCCATCAAAGAGAGCCTTGTTCTGTTGGTGGTTCTGCCACTTATCAGCCACATAACTGTGGGAAAGTTGTTTTTCTTTTCTCATAATCAATCCTCCGCTCACTCAAAAAAATAAATAAGATGGTATACATTAAGGCCTCTAACTTGCTGATTGTCATGTAGCAAACACTAAATAAATGTTAATTCCTTCTACCATCATGGAATGATGGAATGAAAACAGATTAGTCATTATAAGGTTTATTAAGGTTTAACTTTGGGGCTGGAGTTGTGGCTCAGCAGTAGAGCGCCTGCCTAGCACGCACGAGGCGCTGGGTTCAATCCTCAGCACCACATGAAAATAAATAAATAAAATACAGGTACTTTGTTCAACTACAACTAAAAAATAAATAAATAAATAAAAAGGCTTAACTTTTTTTTTTGGGGGGGGGTACTGGAGCTTGAATCCAGGGGTGCTTAACCATGGAACCTTTTCCCAGCCCTTTTTATTTTTTTATTTTCACACAGGGACTCACTAAGTTGCTTAAGGCCTCACTAAGTTGCTGAAGCTGGTTATGAACTTGCAAACCTCCTGCCCCAGCCACTCAAGCCACTGGAATTTCAGGTGTATGTCACCACACCTGGCTTGAGTTTAACCTTTTATGTGTCACTGAATATTAGAAGCAATACTGGACTATAATTTGCTACAATTCTCTTGTTTTTCTATCATGACAAGATCTTTTCAAATCAATAAACCTTTGCTAACCAGAGCAGTTAGTTATATTCAAAGTACAGAGCTGAGGTTGGGCTTGGTGGTGCTCACATATAATCCCAGTGACTCAAAGGCAGGCAGAAGGATTGCAGTTTCAAGGCTGGCCTCAGCAATTTAGCAAGACCTTGTCTCAAAACAAAAATTTAAAAAGGCCTGTGGATGTAGCTCAGTGGTAGATTGTCCCTGGGTTAAATCCCCAGTGCCATAAAAAAAATGTACAGAAATGATAAAGAAATAAATGCTGTCTGCCTTCAAGGAACTTCCGGTCTTACCATTCTTTTTGTGTCTATTAATGCTTTTCCCCCTCTTCATTTCCATTAGCTTTCCAAATACTACAACATCAAATTAAATTATAATTTTTGAGAAGTAACTGACATATCAGACACATTATTTAACACAAGAAACCTACAAAGTAGGTACTTTTATTCTCCCTATTTTTGTAGATGGAAACTAAGACCCAGAGAATGAAAGAGGATTTATTATTCAGGATCACATAATTTATTAATAGCTTAGCTAGGATTCTAAACTAGTTTAACTCCAAGTCCAATGCTGTTTCTACTGCTATAGGATGCTTCCTTATTGTATTTACAGATGCATGACTCTATTGTCTTATTTTATTTTTATGTGGTGCTAAGGATTGAACCCAGTGCCTCACACATGCTAGGCAAGCACTCTACCAGTGATCCACAACCCATTCCCTATTGTCTGTAAAAAGACAAATATCAGGACTGGGGCTGTAGCTCAGTGGTAGAGCGCTTGATTTGCACATGTGAGGCACTGGGTTCAATCCTTAACACCAAATAAAAATAAATAGTGTCCATCTACAACTTAAAAAAAAATTTAAAAAGACAAATATCAAATCTGTTAGAAATGCCAAGATTTATAAGACTGTTAAATATAAGAGTTCCCAGAGTAAGAATATGTATTTGATCCATAAGCCCAAATGTTAATGGTAATACTTGGAAAAATTACCAAATGTAATACCTAATGGCAATATTATAAATTTCCCTTCTAATGAAAGCAAGTGAAATTGACACAACCAGATAACGTGACCCATGCCTGTAATCCCAGCAAATTGGGAGTCTGAAGCAGAAGGATCACAAGTTTGAGGCCAGCTTCAGCAATGTAGTGAGGCCCTAAGCAACTTGGAGAGAACCTGTCTCAAAATAAAAAATAAAATGGGCTGGGCATGGTGGTGTGTGCCTGTAATCCCAGTGGCTTGGGAGGCTGAGGCAGGAGGATCATGAATTCAAAACCATGGAGCTAAGCAAGGAGCTAAGCAACTCAGTGGGATCCTGTCTCTAAATAAAATACAAAATAGGGCTGACGATGTGGTTCAGTGGTTGAATGCCCCTAGTTCAATACCTGGTATCAAAAAATAAATAAATGAGGGCTGGAGATGTGGCTCAAGCGGTAGCGCGCTTGCCTGGCATGCGTGCGGCCCGGGTTCGATCCTCAGCACCACATACAAAGATGTTGTGTCCACCGAAAAAACTAAAAGATAAATAAAATAAAATTCAAAAAAAAAATTCTCTCTCTCTCTTAAAAAATAATAATTCTGATGTATTCTATACCTCTTTGGACTACTAAAAACAAAGCAAAATTTATATAAAAAAATAAAAATAAATAAATGAATAAACAAATGAATAAAATAAAAAATGAAATGGGCTGGGGATGTAACTCAGTAATAAAGTGTCCCTGGGTTCAATCCCCAGTAACAAAAGCAAAAAACAAAAACAAAACCTTACACATTATCACCATTAATTAAGGTATGATTATAACAACCCTTTAAACATTTGTTATATCTTTGAGTCTGTTTTGAGAGAGGACAAACATGTGCAAATACCCTTCTTAAAGCTTCTTTATTTAGACCCTGCCTCAAAATAAAAATAAAAAAGGGCTCAGGGTGTATCTCAGTGGTAGATGTCCTTGGTTAAATCCTCAGGAATATACACGCGCACACACACAAACATACTCTAGACTTGAATTTAACTCTTGTGCTTTGACTTCTCCTCTCTCTCTCTCTCTCTCTCTCTCTCTCTCTCTCTCTCTCTCACACACACACACACACACACACACACACATGCTCTAGACTTGAATTTAACTCTTGTGCTTTGACTTCTCCTCTCTCTCTCTCTCTCTCTCTCTCTCTCTCTCTCTCTCTCTCTCACACACACACACACACACATACTCTAGACTTGAATTTAGCTCTTGTGCTTTGACTTCTCCTCTCTCTCTCTCTCTCTCTCTCTCTCTCTCTCTCTCTCTCACACACACACACACACACACACACACACACACATACTCTAGACTTGAATTTAACTCTTGTGCTTTGACTTCTCCTCTCTCTCTCTCTCTCTCTCTCTCACACACACACACACACACACAAACACACACACACATACTCTAGACTTGAATTTAACTCTTGTGCTTTGTCTTCTCCTCTCTCTCTTTGTTGGTACTAGGGATTGAACCTACTTTACCACTGAGTTACATCCCCATCCCTTTGTGTTTTTTATTCTGAGGTGGGTCTCACCAAATTTCTGAGGCTGGCCTTGAATCTGCAATCCTCCTGTCTCAGCCTCCTGAGTCACTGGGATTAAACCATGCCTAGTTTGTATTTTGATTTATTTAGAAGTAAATTAGAAATAATGGTAGTACCTACCTCACAGTGTTGTTGAAGATTATATGCTTAATATATAATTATTTATGTGATAAGTTAACATGGAAGTACTTGGATTAGTACTGGCTTATAATAAGCATTATTAAAATTTTTTTTGTTTCTGTTTTGAGGTTTTTTTAATTTTTTTTTTTTTTGGTACTGAAGATTGAACCCAAGGACATGTTACCACTGAACCACTTTTTATCGTTTAATTTGAGAACAGGGCCTCACTAAGTTGCTGAGACTGGCCTTGGACTTGTGATCCTCCTGTCTCAGTCTCCTGAGTCACTGGGATTACAGGTACACACCACTGCACCAGAATGAAAGTGTTTTAAATTATTATTAGTATCAACTTTGGCAGAAATACTAGGACATGTGAACGATTATATAAATTTAAATTTGTGGTCTCAATCATTCTTACCCATTGCACAAAGTTTCCAAACATTTTCCCCAAATAATTTGGAGATTCCTTTTCATAATTACCACTATTTTAAGGACTTCATGCAGTATACATAGAACCTACTATGTGGATCTCATTAACACATAAGGCTTGACAACAGAGAAGAGTCAGTTTTAGTTGGCTCCTTCTGAAGTAGAAAATACATCTGCTGTCAGATAGTTGGAAAAAATAGATGGATGGACCAGGCAGAAATACTTCTGATCCTGGGAAAAAGAAAATAAGGAGTACTCTGGGGACTCCAGAGTCACCATAAACTCCAAGAAATGTGGCTTCTTCAGGGAAGAACTTACCATCTCTCCCGAAATTCTGGTCCCAGAACCTAAAAAATGATTACACATTTGCTATGTGGTTGTTAGAAAGAAAAATGATGTTTGAACACATATGTTTATCTCTTCTCCTTCTTGGAGCCTCACAAAAATGACAGCAAAAGAATAAAACCAGAATAAACCCACGAGGATAAAAAGAGTGGGAGAGAGACCTCAGAGGATGAGAAGATAGAAAACTAAGTGCAAAAATTAGCAATGCTGAGAAAGCAGTACACCAAGTGTCTGCAGAGGTGGTGCTAATGAGAAGCAAGCCATTTCCTGCCACAAAGCTCTAGCTAAGCTTGATACTAGAGGACCCAGGAACCCATGTAGAAAGATCCAGAAAGAAGGGTGGTTTGAAGACAAGAGAGTTAGTTGAAAGAGTCTATAAGGATCTGCTAGTCCTTATAGACCTCTATAATCTAGCACCTGTCAGAGGACTACTATTCCCTGCAGGAGTCTGGGAGTTTTATTTTTGGAGCTATCAAAAAAAGAAAATTCATTGGAAATCTACATACTGAATGATGAGAACACACTTCTTTCTCTGTTCATTCCCATTCCAGTCCCTGCAATCTTGTATGCCATGGCTAGGCTATTCCTTCCCCAGGCCTAACAATGGAGAAATCTTCTTTGGAGAAACTGAGCATCCTCATAGAAATTATCTGAAATTGGAGCTTCTAATATGTAAAGTCACCAACTAACAAAGCCCATAAATGGATATAGAATTCAAATCAACCTTTTAATATCTGAATATTTAATGCAAATGAACAACAACTACAACAAAAAAAGGATAGCTAGAAATTTTAGTCTCCAAAATAAATGAGGGAGACTAAAAGAAAGAAAAAGAAACTAATACAATCCTTGCCTCCTTTTGTTTCTCAATTCTACATTCTCTTCTTTCTTTCAATCTTACTAGCTATTCTTTTCTGTATCTTCATTTCCTTGACTTTTAAATGGTAGAGTGCCTTGGACTCAATATTAGAACCTCTTTTCTCCATTTACATTAACTGCTTTAGTGATAGCATCTGGCTCCATGGTTCTAAATATTATCTAAATGCTATTGACTCCTGTATTAATCTGTTTTATGTTGCTATAACACACACTGGGTAATTTATGAAAAGAAGAAATTTAGAAATTTAGATCTGAATGCTGGGAAGTTCAATGTCAAGGTGCAGGCATCTGGTGAGGGCCTTCTTGCTGGTTGTAACAAAACACAGGGACTCACATGGCAAGAGAGCAAGAGCAAGTAAGCTTAGGTCTCTCTTCCTCTTCTTACAAATCCACTAATTCCAGCATGGGAGCTCTACCCTCATCACCTCCTTTAACCCTAATTACCTCCCAAAAGTCCTACCTCCAAATACTGTCAACATACATATTTGAGACATTTTAGGGAGATACATTCAAACCAGAGCAGCAGCTTCTGAAATTTATTTATTTGGTTTTTTTTTTCTTTTTTTGTGGGGTCAAACCCAGGGCTTTGTGCATGCTATGCAATCACTTTACCACTGAACTATACTCCCCAAACCCCCAGAATAGCACTCACTGGACAAGGGTCTGAGGAGGTTCCTCCAAGGGGGCAGGGGAAACTTAACTCTTGATTTACACCCCTGAAAAGAATTTCAGAATGTTTCAAAAGCAAGGCATGAGCAAAGATTTGTTAAAGGACAACAGAGCAAAAGTATACACACCTTAAAGGCATGGACACCCCTCATCTCTCAGAGAAAATGAGTGACGCCCTCAGGGTTGAGCTTCTGACTGTATATATGATTTTCCTGGGAAGAAAAGTGTAGGATCCCAGGTAAGCTTTTGTGAAAATCAAATCCCATGTCAATCATTCAATTTGGGGGTTTGGAACATTTCTTCTTGGTTATTCAGTCTAGCCATAAATCAGTCCTGGGTACCTTGAATCTGGTGACATTGAAATTGACTGTGTTTTTGTTCTAATTGATCGGGTACAAGCATACACTAGAGCTTTTGTTCATGTAACTAAAGAGACAAGCATGGCTCCTCCTGCTCACAGATCAGGTTCTCCATCCAGTGAAGGTGTCTTTATCCCTGAAAGCCCACCCATCTCAAAAGCATATTTTTAGGCCAATCTTTCCCCTGAATCTAGTCTGTTACCTCTGTATGTACTTAACTTCTGCATTCGGTCATGTGACAGTCACCTCAAAATTAATGTGTTCAAAATGTACTACTGACCTTCTGCTCTAAGAACCCGCACCAATCAAAGTCTCCTTCATCCTAATAAATGTCAACTTACTAATAAAACAATATAGATAAAAGTCTTTTCAGTTGCTCAAACCTGTGTATTAGTTTGAGTTTCCCCCAAAGCAGAACCTGAGATAAGGACTAATGTATAAGAAGTTTATTTTAAAGATACAGGAGCCACCAGTAGGAGAATATGGAAGTGAAGGCAGCCAGTAAGGATGGGCTATTAAACCAGCTATCACTGATTGACTGGATCTTAATTCTGCAGGGAAACAGTATAAAACTCAAGCCTCAGAATTTTCCTACCCCAGGAGGAAGGAAGCTCGAATATTTATATATCAACTCCAGAGAATTGCTGGTTGAGAGTTTCTTCAAGGCAGGGTTAATTTCTCAGCACTTCCAGTCTAAGGTAGGAATTTTACTTCTGGGAAAGGCCTAAGGAACACAGATGCAGATACCTGGGGCACTAACAGACTGAAATTTTGGAATTATCTTTAATGGCTTTTCTTTTCTCATATGTCATATTTATTCCATCAGCAAATTCTGTCAGTTCTATGTTCAAAACATAGCCAGAATTCACCGCTACCATCTTTAGTCAGGACATCTTTAATACTTCCTGGGTCATCACAATAGCCTGTTTCTTGGTCTTACCTTTGCTCCCTATATTGGTTTCTTAGAGTTGCCATAACAAAATGCCACAAACTAAGTGGCTTTAAACAATAGAAATGTATTATCTCACAGTTCTGGAGACCAGAAGTCTGAAATCAAGGTATTAGCAGGGTCACACTCCCTCTGAAGCCTACGGAGGAAACTTTCCTTGCCTCTTCCTTTCTGGTGGTTTGTCAGTAGTCTTTGATGTTCCTTGGTTTGGAGATCCACCACTCAATCCTCTGTCTTTACATGGTGTTCTCCCTGTATTTCATCCCATTGTCTTCCATACATGTCTGTGTTTGTTTTTGAATTTCCCTTTTTAAAAAGATCTCATATTGGATTAGGGCCCATCCTAATGATGTTGTACAAGGAATTGAACCCAGGAACACTCTACCACTGAGCCACATCCTTAGACCTTTTTATTTTTTTGTTGTAACAAGGTCTTACTGAGTTGCCATGGCTAACAGTGAAGGTGTGATCCTCCTCTTTCAGCCTCCCAAGTTGCTGGGATTACAATTGTGTACCACTGCACAGCATATTTTTTTTTAGTTGTTGATAGACCTTTATTTTATTCATTTATTTATATGCAGTGCTGAGAATCGAACCCAGAGCCTCACACATGCTAGGCAAGTGCTCTACCACTGAGCCACAACCTCAGCCCCACAACATATGTTTTTTGAGGGACACAATTCAACTCATGACACTTCCACCCATTCCTAAAATCTATTTTGATTCTTTTAAAATTAAAGTAATATTATGTTATGTTACTTCTGCTCAAATCCTTTTGTAATTTCTGAATCATTCAGAATAAAAATCCTATTTCTCAAAATGGTCCACAAAGCCCTAATTGTTAGCATGACCACCACCTTCTCTCCAACTTCATCTTTCATATTCTCCTTGTTCAATCAGTTTCAATCTGCAGTCCTCCTTCTTGTTCCTTGCAATCCTCAAGTAAGCCATGCTCGGAGGATTAAATGGAAGTCTGTATATCAAGTGGTGATACCTTCGGGCTAAGGATATAGCTCAGTTGGTAGAGTGCTTGCCTTGCATGCATACAGGGCTGGAGTTCAATCCCCAGCACCACACACACACACACACACACACACACACACACACACACAATGGTGATACCCTCGGCCACCTCACTCAGTTCTGAGAATAATAGCAGTCAAATGCATATCTCTGCCTGGAGATTAGAGGATCGATTTCCGCCCCCCCACCCCCACCCCAGGGAAACTGACTAAGAGAAAAGCCTTCAGGGCTGGGGCTGGGGCTCAGCGGTAGCACACTTGCCTGGCATGTGTGAGGCACTGGGTTCAATTCTCAGCACCACATATAAATAAATAAAATAAAGGTCTATCAATGACTAAAACAAGATTTTTTTAAAAAGAGAAAAGTCTACAAACTCAGATAGGTTTAGGTCTTCCAGTGAAAAGATTCAAACAGATTAGTAAAGCCCACCAGAAAATAAGCATGACTTCTGTACAAATTTGTATAATTAAAACTTACTTAAATAAAATTATTTATTTATGTACTTATTTATCTCCCCAGCCCCAGTTAATTGCATTACTCCAAAATTTAAATGGACAATGAAATACCATAAAACATGTAAGAAAGCCAACTAAAGTAGAAACAGATGACCCCCAGGAGGAATATAGAAGAAACAGAATCAGAACAGGAAGCAGGAAAACATTAAAAACTATGGTGGAAGGCTGGGGGAAGTAGCTCAGTGGTACAGTGCTTGCCTAGCATACGTGAGACACTGGGTTTGACACTCAGCACCACATATAAATAAATAAATAAAATAAAGTTCCAACAACAACTTAAAAAAATTTTAAGAAACAAACATCTCATGTTCAATCCCCAGCACCACATAAAAATATATAAATAAAGATATTGTGCCCATCTACAACTAAAAAACATATTTAAAAAAAAAAAGAAGAAGAAGAAGATATTAGGGGCAGAGGTTGTGGCTCAGTGATGGCGCGCTTGCCTCACATGTATGAGGCACTGGGTTCCATGCTCAGCACCACATAAAAATCATTAAAAATAAAATAAAGGTATTTTTAAAAAGAAGATATTACCCCTCATAAAACAAGTACATAAAACTTCAAAAAATCCTTGGAAGTTGTATAATATAATGACTGAAATTCTAAAAATTTAATAGAAACGTTAGAAGATATAGTTGAGGAAGCTTTCCAGAGAGTAGAACAAAAACATACAGTAAATATAAGAAAACAAAGATCAGTTTAGCAAGTTTAATAATCATTAAAAGGAGGTCTAGAATGGGAAAAAGAGAAAATGGGAAAAGAAATTATCCAATAAATAGTATTTAAAAATTCCAGAATTTAAGAACAAGATTTTTAGAATAATAGGGTTCACCAAGTGCTTGGTGACTTTAAAAACAGAAATTCACAGCCAGGGATATTACATTGAAATTTCAGCACACCAGATATAAAAAGAGGATTCTATAAAAAGTTCCAGAGAGGAAAATAGGTCACATACAAAGGATCAAGAATCAGAATGGCATCAGTTTTCTCAGTAGCAAAACTGGGAAACAGTGGAACAATGCCTTCAACATCCTTTAGGAAATTATCTAACCCAGAATTCCATATCAAATCAAATATCAGGCAAGCATGAGAATGGAATAAAGACTGATAAGAGAAAAATTCTGAGAATCTTAAATTTAATTTTACAAGGGTCAGAGGATATAGAGGAAGAAAGATAGAAGAGGTTAATCAGTTAACAAGCTATACACTGAAAACAGAAGGCTATTATGTATTCCATTCAAGAAGGAATGCCACTACAGTCTAGCCAGGTGCAGGAGCACATGCCTGTAATCCCAGTGGTTTGAGAGGCTGAGACAGGAGGATTGCAAATTCAAGGCTAGCCTCAGCAATTTAGCAAGGCCTAAGCAACTTGGTGAGACCGTGTCTCGAAATAAAAAATAAAAGAAGGGTTGGGGGTGCAGCTTAGTGGTAAAGTACCTCTGGGTTAGATTCCCTGCACCAAAAAACAAAACAAAACAAACAAAAATCCCAAAACCCTAAATTCCATCATAATCATCTAGATGGCACCATATCCTGCTTATAATCCCAACTAATCCAGAAGCAACAATAAATTCTCCTTATGAACTTCACTCTTATCCCTAGACTTTCCCTGCCTTAGTGTAATCCCACCCCTCTTATTTATAGCCAACGTAGGTTAATGTAAACAATATATGTTTTCCTTCCTCAATTTCTCATTATTAAAAATGCCCTTGGCTCTTGTGTAGCAGACATATTTCCAACTGCTCTCCAGCCCTGCTGCTGGTAGTTGTGAGAACTTGTCCTAGAACCTGGTCCTTCTGACTAGCATCTGCAATGGTCAATAAACCTTGCACTCCAGAGATCCTTCAATCTTAAGAGTTAGGCTTCAGGAGGCATTTCCAGAATGTGAAATTAGACAAAAACAAGTCCCCTAACTTGCTCCCTTTTTCAGGAAGCTCATGAAAGATGTGCTCCACATAAATAAAGGAATAATTCTAGAAAGAGGAAAGGTAGGATTTAATAAACACAGGTTTATTATATAAATATAGGAGAGGGCAAAGGAGAGGTCCAGAATAATCACAGTACAGCAGCCTAGATTGGGGCAAGAATATAGAGACCACCAAGGAACGTGCTGCCTAGAAATTCAATTAATCATTTATTGTATATGTATGACCATAAGAAAATAGTCTTAAGAGTAATTTTATTTTATTTTAATTTTATTTTTTTAGTACTGGGTTGAGCCCAGGGGTGCTTAACCACATCCTCAGCCCTTATTATTTTTATTTTGAGACAGGGTCTTGCTAAATTGGTTACAGCCTTGCTAAATTGCTGAGGCTGGACTTGAACTTGTGATCCTCCTGCCTTAGCCTTCCAAGTCACTGAGATTACAGGCATGTGCCAATGTGTCCAGCTTAAGAGGAATTTTAAACATTGAGTATATGGACTGACACTGACTTGTTTAAAGTGGCTAATTTTCTGTCGTGTGAATGTCATATCAATAAATGTTTAATTTATTTATTGTTTTAAAGGTATTTTAAGTCAGGCACAGTGGCATATGCCTATAATCCCAGCTGCTCAGGAGGCTGAGGCAGGAAGACTGCAAGTTCAAGCCCAGTCTGGGTAGTTTAGAAAGACTCTGTCTCAAAATTTAAAAATAAAAATAAAAACAAAGAAAAGGCTGTGTATGCAGCTCTGTGGTAGAGCACCTTGGGTTCAATCCCTAGTACCACAAATAAATAAATAAATAAATAAATAAATAAATATATATATATATATATATATATATCTTATAATTGTGTTGAACAATTGAAAGAATTATAAATTATTACATTGAAAACTATACAAATGAGGGGAAAGGAGGATGGGAATGGGAAAGACAGTAGACTGAATCAGACATAACTTTCCTATATTCATATATGAATACATGACCAGTATAACTCCACATCATGTACAACCACAAAAATGGAGTTTTACTCCATGTATGTATGATATGTCAAAATACATCCTACTGTCATGTATAACTAAAATTAAGAAATTAAAAAAAAAACTATACACATGAAAAATAAGTCACTTATTAACTCTAAGAACAAAAAGTTAAACAAGGAGGGCTGGTGTTGTGGCTCAATGGTAGAGTGCTTGTCTTGTATGTGTGAGGCCCTGGGTTTGATCCTCAGCGCCACATAAAGATAACTAAAATACAATGGTATTGTGTCCATCTACAACTAAAAAAATTTTAAATCTTTTTTAAAAAAGTTAAACAAGAAAGAAGATAAAACCATAATGGATAGGTGGCTTTGTCCATTTTGTTTTGCTATAAAAGAAGACCAGAGATTGAGTAATTTTTTTGGGGGGGGAGGGGGTGGATACTATGGATGGAACTCAGAGGCACTCGATCACTGAGCCACATTCCCAGCCCTATTTTGTATTTTATTTAGAGACAGGGTCTCACGGATTGCTTAGTGCTTTCCTTTTGCTGAGGCTGGCTTTGAACTTGTGATCTTTCTGCCTCAGCCTCCCAAGCCACTGGGATTATAGGCGTGTGCCAGTGCGGCCAGTGAGTAATTTTTTTAAAGTTTCTTTCTCACAGTTTTAGACACAAGGAATCTAATGTCAAGGTGCTGAAATCTTGAGAGGGCCTTCTTACTTCTTTACCCCATGGTGGAGGTTGAGAGAGAAATCAAGAGATTAAAATTTTAGCATTAATCCATTCATGAGTGTAGAACCATCATGGCCTATGGTCTCTCAAATGTCCCACTTCTTAACTGTTGATTTGGAAATCAAGTTTCCAATATATGTATTTGGGGCACAGGACACATTCAAGTCATAGTAGTAGGTAATTAAGCTAATGTAGTAAAAAAAGAAAATAAGGCAAAATTTTTAACAAAAAACAGGGGCTAGGGCTATAGCTCAGTGGCAGAGTGCTTGCTTAGCATGTGTGAGGCACTGAGTCTGATCCTTAGCACCACATAAAAATAAACAAATAAGTAAAAGGCATGTTGTCTACACACAACTACCAAAAAATTAAAACAAACAAAGCATGGGGGCTGGGGTTGTGGCTCAGCAATAGAGCACTCGCCTAGCACGTGCGAGGTCCTGGGTTCGATCCTCAGCACCACATAAAAATAAATAAACAAAATAAAGGTATTGTGTACAACTAAAAAACAAAATATTTAAAAAAAAAAACATGATTTTCTTAGTCTGCTCTCTGTCGCTATAACACAACACCCAACACTGGGTGATTTATAAAAAACAGAGGCTTAGGGGCTGGAGATGTGGCTCAGCGGTAGCGCGCTCGCCTGGGATGCGTGCGGCCCGGGTTCGATCCTCAGCACCACATACCAACAAAGATGTTGTGTCCGCCGAGAACTAAAAAATAAATATCAAAAAAAAAAAAAAAAAAAAACAGAGGCTTATTAAACTCAGTTCTGGAGGCTGGGAAGTCATTTTGGTGCCAGCCTCTGTGAGGACCTCATTCTACTTCATTTTATGTAAGACAATGGAAAAGCAAGTAGGTAGGTACATGTGGAAGAGAAAAGAAAAAAAGGAATAGCCTCATGTTACAAAAACTGACTCTGGAGATAACTAACCCACTCCTTCAAGAATTAATCCACTCCATCAAAAAAGGCATTAATCTCTCTTTAAAGCCCAACCACCTCATTCCCTCTCAATACTGTTATACTGGCAATTACATTTCAACATTTTGAAGGGGACAAACCATATTCAAACTAAAATGGGCAAATGGAAGGAGCAAGAGGGTAGTTGGTATTAAATTCACATCTTCCACAATAAATCATCAGATAGTGATTAATAGAAAAGTGTGTTACTTCACAGTTCTTAGATATGATAACAAAAAAAGCAGACACAACGATAGAAAAAATAAACTGAACTGCATCTAAATTAGAAGCTTTTGTTAAGCTTCAAGAAGCCGTAAAAATAATCATCATCATCATCATCATCATCATCATCCACAGAATGGAAAAACTTTTGCAAATCACACATCTGGTAAGGGACTTGTATTTAGAATGTATAAAGGACTCCTGTAATTCAAAAATTAAAGAAAGAGATATAAACCAATTTTTAAGGTGCCCTGGAATTTGAATAGACAAACAGCCAATAAGCACAAAAACATATATACAGTATCATTAGTTCCTAGGGAAGTGCAAACACAAACCACAATCAGCTATCACTTCATACCTACAATAATGGCTAAAGAAAAAAAATACTGGGGCTGAGGTTGTGACTCAACGGTAGAGCACTTGCCCAGCATGTTTGAGGCCCTGGGTTTGATCCTCAGCACCGTATACAAATAAATAAATAAAATATAGGTCCACCAGGCGTGGTGGCCCACACCTGTAATCCCAACAGCTTGGGAGGCTGAGGGAGGAGGATCGAAAGTTCTAAGCCAGCCTCAGCAAAAGCAAGGTGCTAAGCAACTCAATGAGACCCTGTCTCTAAATAAAATACAAAATACGACTGGGGATGTGGCTCAGTGATCAAGTGTCCCTGAGTTTAATCCTGGTACTCAAAAAAATTAATTAATTAATTTAATAAAATAAAGATCCATTGACAACTAAAAAATATTTTTAAAAAACCTAAAAATATCAAGGTTGGCAAGAATGTAGAGAATTAGAACTCTCATGTATTGCTGGAGGGAATATAAAATTGTGTAGATACTGAGAAAAACCAGTGGGCAGTTTCTCAAAAAGTTAAAAATAGGTACTATATAACCCAGCAATTTTTACCCAGTTTAAACTCAAAAGAAACAAAAATTTATATCTACATAAAAAAACTAGTACACAAATATTCGTAGTGGTATTATATCCAAAAAGTGGAAACAACTCAAGTGTTCACCAACTGATGAATGGATAAACAAAATGTGGTATGTCCATACAATGGAATATTAGCTATAAAAACCAATGAAGGAGCTGGGGTTGTGGCTCAGTGGTAATGTGTTTACCTAGCACATGTGAGGTACTGGGTTTGATCCTCAGCACCACTTAAAAATAAATAAATATTTTTTATTTATTTTATTGTGTCCATCTACAACTAAAAATATTTTTTTAAAAAGCAGCCTTGAAAACATTATGCTAAATGGAAGAGAACAAATATAAAAGGTCCCATATGATATGATTCTAACTGTATGAAATGGCTGGAATAGACAGATTCAGAGAGACAGGAAGTCAATTAGTGTTTTTTAGGGGTTGTTAGGAGGAGAGAGTGGGTGGTGACTGCTAATAGGTTTAGGTTTCTTTTTGGGGGAGATGAAAATATTCTAGAATTTGATAGTAGTGATAGTTGCACCTTGTGAATACAATAAACGTCACTGAATTGTAAACTTTAAAATGATGCATTTTATGGTAAAAGAATTATATCTCAATAAAAATGCAATGAGCTGGGTATGGTGGTGGCACATATCTGTAATCCCAGCAACTTGGGAGGCAGAAGCAGGAGGATCGCAAATGTAAGCCCAGCCTCAGCGACTTAGCAAGGCCCTGTCTCAAAATAAAAAAAAAAAAAAAAATTAAAAAGGGTTGAGGTTGTGGCTCAGTGGTAAAGCACCTCTGGGTTAAATTCCTAGTAACAGAAAAAAAAATGGCAAATGAGCAAGGATGCCAGTGAAATAGAAACATGTGGGCAGTAATTCCATTTAGATGTCAGGGGGCGGCTCTTGGTAAACTAATCTAGTTTTCAGTATGGGTCTCTGTACCTCTCAGCCAGAATAGCTTCTCTTTAAGTTCCACTTAATTTTTTTGTTTGTTTGTTTCTTTGAATAAGGGGTTCATCAGCTAAAGAAGAATGAAAGTTGCTGGATAAGGTGGTGTACACCTGTAATCCCAGCAATTTGGGAGGCTGAGCCAGGAGGACTGAGAGCTCAAGGTGAGCCTCAGCAACTTAGCGAGGCCCTAAGCAATTTAGCAGGACCCTGTCTCTAAATAAAATATAAAAAAGGGCTAAGGATGTGGCTCAGTGGTTAAGTGCCCCAGGTTCAATCCCTGGTACAAAAATTTTAAAAAAGAGTGAAAGTCCATATCCTGCAATGTTCCTCCTCAACTTCAAAGCACCAACAGAGAGTAGCCCAGACAGAAATGGAGTGCCACAAGCAGCGCTGGTGGCCCAAGTCCTACCTTTTGGCCTGGCATCCACTAGTGAGGCTCCCCCTGGCACAGCCTGGCCTCAGGATAGCACTGACACATTTGAGAAGTTCAGTTTCATTCATGAACTTTGACCAAGCATGTTCTCTGTGTCTGGCTCTCATCTCCAGATCAGTGAGTCAAATCCCTCTCAGGTGGCTCAGACACAGGATGTGTAAACATGATTAGTCCCTGATGGCTCTGCTCTCCTCAGTTGTAGAGATCTCTAGCTCATTGTTTCTCAAGGGACAGTAAGACAGCAGCAGTGGAGGAGAGAGTACATTGTGGGTTTTAGCTGGGGGAAGGGTGGAAGGACAGAGAACTATGCAGTACTTGCTTACTCTGTGCCAGGCATACAAGAGTATGCACATATAGGATTTAACTTCCTCTTCAAGACACCCTTGAGCAGTTAAGAAAACCTGCCCTAAGTACTTGGCAGGCAAGCTGCAGACCTGGGATTTGAACCCAGGACAATCTGATTCAAAGTATGTTCTTTAGAGATATTGGCACTTCACCCAAATGTTTCCACTGAACCATTTTTAGCTTCTACCATTTACACATTCATTCATTCCATAAATGTCCCCCCAAAGGCATTCAGTGCCTGGTAGATTGTTACGCAACAAACCTGAAAACCTGAATAAAGCACGGGCCCTAACCTCAAGGATTTTCAGTACAGCCAGAGCTGGGCCTGAACTGAGACATAAGATCAGAAGCTGAGTTCATTACACCACCAAGGGAGGTCCTGGATTGGTTTGGTCAGGTGGTAAGTGGTTTTAATATAAAAATATGATTCAAGTTTTGGCACACTGTGGGTGACTATATTATCAATTTTCTATTTACCCTTACCATATCCCAGAGGCATGTGAGGTTTAGGAGAATGAACAGCCATGGTCAGAGGGAGCTGAAGAGGAAGTGGTATTTTGGGGCTTGGCTTCTTCTCAGCCACAGCAGGAAGTGGAGGGAGGGCTTGCTGAACAGACCAAGGAGTAGGGGAGTTTATTGACTATACAACTTTGATCCGGGAAGGCTCAGAAGGGAAGGGTTCTAATCTCAGGAGAGGGGCAGTAGGTGCCCAAATAGGAGTGAATTTGGGAATGAGAATGGAGATAATCAGAATGGTCAAGAATGACAGGACTGTTAGACACAGCAGCACATACCTGTAATCCCAGGAGGCTGTGGCAGGAGGATTGTGAGTCCAAAACCAGCCTCAGCCAGCCTCAGCAACTCAGTGAGACCCTGTCTCGAAATAAAATACAAAATAGGGCTGGGGATGTGGCTCAGTGGTCAAAAGCCCCTGATTTCAATCCCTGGTACCACCCACCCCCCGAAAAAGAATGACAGGACTGAGAGACTTAGGTGAGTGACATTGCGGTGCTAACTGAAATTACAGGGTAAATACTACACATTTCATGCTCTGATTTCTGAAGCTAGTGGTAATGCTGTTTTTAATCCAGAGAACAATCTATGGCCTCTGCTCAGAGTACCAAAGAGAGGGCTGGGGATGTAGCTCACTGGTAGAGCACTTGCCTAGCATGTATAAGGCCCTGGGTTCAATCCATAGTACTGGAGGTGGGGGGATAAGATAGAGTACCAAACAGAATAAAGAGAATAAAGAGAAAATGTATTAGAAAGTGGCCCTGGGCTCACATGCCCATAGCCCTGGGTTCAATCCCCAACACCACAAAAAAAAAAAAAAAAAAAGGAAAAGAAAAAAAGTGGGCCTGGGGCCTGGGGCTGTAGCTCAGTGGAAGAAAACTTGCCTTGCACATGTGAAGCACTGGGTTTGATTCTCAGCACCACACAAAAATAAATAAATGTTTTTTTTTAAAGAAAGAAAGTAGGCCAGGGAAAGTCAGATTCAAACAAAGTTATTTGAGCCACCAGAATTGTTAAAATTGTGTGAGGAACTTAGTGTGGGGTGAAGAAGGGAGGTGACTACTAGGTTTAACTCAAAACTTAAGCTCTAGGTGGTTGTTCTTTCCCTCTTTAGTTGTACATCAGCCTGTCCCCAACTATGGTTTCCAGTTAACATTTGGTTTAACAGAGATGCCCCCATGATGCTGTAGAAAGAATATAGAATATGGTATCAGTAAGACTAGAATCTCTAACTACTAGATTAAAAGTCCACGTTCCATAGCTGGTCAGAGACAGAATCATCCAGGACTTGAATGCAGGATTTAGAACTCCAATGTTTCCCGCTTAACTAAAGCATAATACATAATACAGAGACTGACTTACTGTGCTTACCTGAGCTTCTGTTTCCTCGTGTGTACAAATACCTTCCTTAATAATAGCTATCCTACAGGCAGCTCTAAGGATTAATGGCTGAAGCCTCTAATACAGGATCTGGCATCGGTGTGACCTTGACATTTTTAAATCATTACATACAAAAATTATTGGGCTTTATGGTTGCACGTGAATGATGCTCAAATGATTATCTCACTACACATGGAATGTGTTAAAATGTGCCCCACAACTTATATGTTGAAGTCCTAATCTCAGTACTTCAGAAGGTTATTATAATCAGAGATAGAATATTTGAAAAAGTATTAGGTTAAAATAAGGTCCTTAGGGTGGGCCCTAATTCAACACCACTGGTGTCCTTATAAGAGGAAATTTGGATAGACAGCAGAGGGGGGAGACCATGTGAAGACACAGGGAGAAGACAGTCATCTACAAGTAAACGAGAGAAACTTCAGAAGAAACCAACCCTGCAGACACTAAATCTTAGACTTCTAGCCCCCAGAACTGCAAGAAAATAAATTTTTGTTATTTAAGCCACACACTCTGATGCTTTGCCCTGGCAGCCCTAGAAAACTAAAACATTAAGCATATACCATACCTTTTTAATTGGTAGCCCAGGGCTCGCTTGTTCTACTGCTAGAAATCTGCTTCTTGACTTGTCCTATCTTCCCCAACCTGAGGTCCCTGCTGAAAGCTTTACTGATGCTGGTCTGTTTGGGTTGACCTTGGAGAGGTCTGCTACGTGGCTCTTGGCTGCTAAGGTGACTGATGACTTACTGACCAGAGGTGCTTGTCATAGGGACCTACATGGGGAAAGGTAACCGGTGGGTGGTGTGGAATGAAGGAGGACTGCTGTGTCTGAAGTGACCCAGTGTTCTCTGACCCCGGAGAAGACAGGAGAAAGAAGAGACATATAGACAGGATTAGAAGAGAGAGGAGAGGTACCCGATGTGAATCTCAGGACACCAACAGAAGTGGAGAACTGGCCCTGTGGATCAGCAGGGATGGAATTCAGATCTTTTGAGGGTCGCTGCGCATCCTGACACCCAGGTGGTGGTCCCAAGTAGCCCCGAGAGCCATTTGCCCCATGGCCGCCTCAAGCGCACAGGGCAGAGCGGGCCGGCGGGCGCGTGCCCGACACGTCCTCTGGGCACTGCCCCTCCGGGCGCGCGTCCGTCCCACCGCAACCCGCCCCCTGTCCCGGGCAGGGTTCAGTGGACCCCGCGCCCGGGGCCGCGCACGCCCCCTTGGCCAACCGGGACCCCCGGCCGCGCGCGCCCGTCGCCTCCTCCCCACCCGGCAGGCGCGCGCGCTAGCTCCCGCTCTAGCTCCCGCTCCCGCTGGCAGTGGCGGCGGCGGCGGGGATTGTTTTTGTTGTCGCTGAGGCCGGAAGAGCCGCGGGAGCCGGGTCCCTGTCCCCAGGCCGGGCGCCGCCGCCGCCCCCTGCCCAGCGCCCGCGTCTCCGCGGCGCCCCCCCAGCGCCAATATTCCGGAGATCAAGCGTTACGCGGCGGCGGCGGCGGGGCCCGGAGCGGGAGGCACCGGGGACCGGGGCGAGGCGGCCCCCGCCGCCGCCATGGAGGCGCTGGGACCCGGTGAGGAGCGCGCTCGGGCCGGGGCCGGACCCGGGACCCGGGGCCCGGGACTGGCGGACAGGTGGGCGGGAGGGACTGTCTCTGCCCTGTCGCCCTCACCGGCCCGTGCGTACCCGGGTTCGGGCCTCCAGGCCTCGGGGAAGGGGACCCTGCCCTTCTGCGCAAGGCGGAGAGAGCTAACCCGGGCCGCGAGCGGGCGGGCGAGGGCGGGGAGGGCGGGGACCGCGCCCCAGCCTTGGGCTGAATCTTGAGGTCTAGGGGAGGGAGGCCCAGGAAGGTGACCCGTGCCCCCGGGGACAGCGGAGACCTGACCCTATCTCAGGAGAGGATCTGTGCTCCAGGGCTAGTTTGGGCTTCATAAATGACAACCTGAGCCCGGTGCATGCGGAGGCCTGGCCCAGCCCAGGAAGGACCCCCCCCCCCATCTACTACTAAGGGTGTTCTTGGTTTGGGGCCGCACCCCTGTTTTTCTTTCTATTGGGAGATGGCCCAGATCCTTCAGATGAAGGAGAACTTCCCCAAAACACTTCTCATGACGCCTGAAGGCTAAGGGACAAAATGTCCAACGCGAAGTTTGGCTTCTGTCAGTCTCAGAATGGTGTGGGTTAGCCTTGAGTGACAGGGGAATTTGTAGCCAGTGCACCCCAGTACAGACATCAATAACCCGAGTTCTCTTCTAATGGGTCATGAGAGGTTATGAGGATCAAATAAAGGAGAAAGTGCTTTGGAAACTGTAGCTCCAGGTGGGTAGTGATGGCCTCTGGTTATCTCCCTCACTCAGCCCACCAGAGGGACCATTCCAAGATGCACTGTGATTGGAGTCTGATGCACCCACCTCAAACCCCCAACAGGTTTCTAATGCGTTGGCTAAGTAGGGCAGGTTTAGGGCCATGGTGGAATTAATTTTAATATTCAAACCTTATCTGCCTAACGACTTAGTTGTAGAATGTTTAATTTTGTTTTTTAGTGCATAGAAAATTAGACTTACCATTGGAGTTTGGAAACTTTGCAAGTTTGTTTACTTAGAACTTGTTTGCATAGCTGAGTGATTAAACCATACCTTAATTTGCTGCTTAAAGTTTATTTTTTTAAAGTCTCTCATAATCGAATTTCATATGCCTATAAAAAATAAATTAGTTTGCCACATTCACATTATTTGATAAACTTCAGTATGAGTGTTATGCTAAGTTACTTCACATATGGCCCTCAGCTAAAGGCATGATCAGGACTTCAGAATGTAATAGACCTCTGTTCAAATTCAGTCTAGTAATTTAATAGTTGATGACCCTGGGCAAATTACTTAATTCCTTTGAACTTCCATTTCCTCATCTATAAATGAGGGTAATAATAATTATGTGGTATAAGATTGTTGTGAGAATGAAATGAGATAATGTATGAGAGAAATTTTATTGTAAAGACTAATGCATTAGAAATGCTCAACAAGTGTTTCTTCCCTTCCTCCTATGAATAATTTGTAATTGAAACAACTGTTGCATTTATGAGATGATATGGAAAGAGACTATGTAACTGTGTCACAAACTGAGTTTCATGGAAAGGATCAGCCTGGTGTCCTTAGAAATTGCTCAAGAGACATCTTTCCCTACTTGGTTTGATTTCAGCTTTTGCAGGTTTGAAGACTAATCATTCACCCAGGATTGTTAAGGTTGTAGAAAATTCTCACTAACCACAGATCAAACCCAGTGCCAAACACATTTATTTTGGTTCTATTGATTATAACTTATTTTTGCAGTGCTTTTGGAAAGTGCTTTCATAACTATTAGCTGTTTTGATCCTCTGGGAGGTAGAAAAGATGGGTATTTTCCCCATTTTACAGATAAGAAGAGTAAGGATTGGAGAGTATAAATGACTTCATCAATGTCTCAAAGCTGAGTGGTCAAGCGACCACCAGAGTCTGGGACATCTGACTCCTTGTTTAATATTCTTCTCATTTAAGGTTAACCTCACTATTCTGGGTTAAGTCACGTGTTTCCTTTTTGGGGAAATCTTTTACCAAATTTTGGAAATGCCACCAATATAAAATTCAGGAGTTTGAGCACTATCTATAATCTTTTTAAAAAAAATATTTTTCTTTACTTGTAGATGGACACAGTGACTTTATTTTTATTTATTATTTTTATGTGGTGCTGAGGATCAAACCCAGTGCCTCACACATGCTAGGCAAACGCTGTCCCACTGAGCTACAACCCCAGCCCACTAGCTCTAATCTTTATGCAAGTGCAATAATAATAGCTAACATTTATTGAGCACTTACTGTTGCAAGGCACTATGGTAAGCCTTTTATATACATCATTTCATAGAATCATCACTCTAGCCTTATGAAACAGATGATATTATCACACACTCCTACCTTATAGATGGGAAACTGAGGTGCAAGAAAACCAAAAACTGGCCCCAGGTCATGAGGTTAGGAAGTGGTAAAACCAGAACTGACACCCAGGTAGTTTGGATCCAGAGCCTTTAGCCACTGTGTTTTACTGCTTCACTAAGTAAGTAGACAGTTTACCAATTTCAAAAATATCAGATGTGGAATAAAGATTTTAGCTGGGTGAGGTGGTGCACACCCATAATCCTAGTGACATGGGAGGCTGAGGCAGGAAGATCACAAGTTCAAAGTCAGCATCAGTAATTTAGCAAGACCCTGTCTCAAAAAATAGAAAGGGCTGGGGATGCGGCTCAGTGGTTAAGTGCCCCTGGGTTCAATCCTCAGTACCTCCTCCCCCCCCAAGTATTTCAAGTTTATTAAATATTAATTTATTAATTATTCCAAGTTTATTAAAAAATGATCACTCTGTACATTTTCTTATAAAAAAAAAAACAGGGGCTGGAATTGTGGCTCAGAGGTAGCTTGCTCACCTAGCACACGCAAGGCCCTGGATTTGATCCTCAGCACCACATAAACAAATAAATTAATTAATTAACTAGTAATAATAATAATAATTAATAAATAACATATAAACTAATTAAAGCCACTGTGTCCAACTGCAACTAAAAAATTTTTTTAAAGAAAGAAAAATTAGTATGTGTATATATATACATATATATGTATACACATAGATATACATATATGTGTGTGTGTGTGTGTATATATATATATATATATTTTTTTTTTTTTTTTTTGGTGCTAGGGATTGAACTCAGGGCCTTCTGTGTCCTAGGCAGATACTGTCCTAAGCTGCACTCTGACACTCTACTTTTTTTTTTTTCCAAGTTTTAGATAGACACAATACCTTCATTTTATTTATTTATTTATTTATTTATTTATTTATTTATTTGTTTATTTTTATGTGGTGCTGAAGATCAAACCCAGTGCCTCACACTGGGCAAGCGCTCTACCATTGAGATATAATGCCAGCCCCGAGCCTTCTGCTTCTTAATTCCTTTTCTTTAAATCCCTCTGCCTCTGTTCCTTAGACATCAGGCACTTCAGTGAAGTATCCAGAGGATTGTGAAGAACACTGGAGGGAAAATGTACTGATTGGGAGTTAGGAGACCTAGATTCTAGTCATTATTTAAAATCAAAGTCATAGGCAAGGTACTTGATGTAAGTTTCTTTTTCCAAATTTTTACTATAAAGCTGGATTTCTTCTAATTTGTTATAATGATTGCTTAAATGTGTCTTGGAAAATGCAGCGATGGCTTATCTGATTTAATTGGGTTGATTTAGTATGCCTGCTGCTTCTGACATTATTTATTGCTTACTTCTTGCCTTGATCACAGTTATCTTATCACACCCAAATAGATCCCCTTCTACACCAAAAGTGGAACAACTTTAAGCAATAATGCTTTTGAGGGCTGGGGTTATGGCTCAATGGTAGAGTGCTTGCCTAGCATGTGTGAGGTATTGGGTTTGATTCTCGGCACCACATAAAAATAAATATCCAACAACCACTAATAAAATTTAAAAATGCTTTTGATATAAATTATGTGCTTTTGCCTTATTGAAAAATAATTCATGAATGTTAGGGATGAGTTTTCTGTTTAGTTTCTATTTGGATTTATTGACATTGTTCAGTTTAACATTTGTGAGTTCTTACAACATGCTAAATGTTGAATTAGATGTTGAAGAGATTGTGAACTGCAGATCTGTTTCTTCTAAGAATTTACAGACTAGAGGAGGAGACAGGGTAATTTAAGAAGTGGTTTCTTATGCTTGTGCTAAGTGCTACCCTGTACAGAGAGGCGTGGGAATATAGAAGATGGAGCCTCTAGTCTGGAGTGATCAAGAAACACTTTCCGAGGAGGTTGCCCCTGAACTGGGAGTGTTTGTTTGGTTTTGTTGGTACTGGGGTGTAAACTCAGGGGTACTCTAGCATTGAGTCACATCCTCAGCCCTTTTTATTTTGAGACAGGGTCTTGTTGGGTTGATTAGGGCCTGGATAAATTGCTGAGGCTGGCCTTAAACTTGCGATCCTCCTGCCTCAGCCTCCCAAATAGATGGGATTACAGATATGAACCACTATACCCAGAACCTGAACAGAGTTTTGAAGAACAAGTAGAATTTAGGAGAAAAATGAACAATGGGTATAACGGGTAAAAAAATTTTAGTGGTTTATTAATATATGGTGATCAACCATTACATATTTCATTAAAATATTAATTATTCTAAGAGATGTTGCATCAGAACAGCTTATCCTGCCAAAGCTTTCTCTCCTCACTGAATTCTTTGTTCTTAGTGAAATGCCATTGCAGAAAAATTTGGATCTTTCCATTGTCACCATAGCCCACTTTGCTTCACACCTATTCAGAGCAGAAAAGATGCTCAATTTTAAGGCCTGAGTTCATTTGATATTCTCATCAAAGGAAGTAAGGGTTTATCTAGACAAATATTTCCCAGATTGTAACACAAAATCCTTTCCTGCTGAAAAGTTGTAGATGTTCAGTTGAGAGAGAGGAGAGGGGAGAAAGAGAGGAGAGAGGAATTCTGTGGAGATGGGGTGATAATAAGCATACTAAATAATCATCTTCTATGTAAACCAAGAACAAACATTATAAGCATGTTACTTCAATATTTAGAAGTAAATACCAGTAGACAGCAAAAATGGTTTAAAAGTTGACTTTTTTTTTCCCCATACCAGGGATTGTACACAGGGGTGCCTAACCACTGAGTCACTTCACCAACTCTTTTTAATTTTTTTATTTTGAGACAGGGTCATGCTAAGTTGCGTAGAGCCTCACTAAGTTGCTGAGGCTGGTCTTAAACGTGCAGTCCTTCTACCTCAGTCTCTGGAGACTCTGGGATTACAGGCATGTGCCACCACACCTAGCTATCTAATTTTGATGACTCCTATATTCAAAATAATAGCAATATGGTAAAATATTTAGAAATCTGGAGACCCTTAGGTGAACAAACACCCTAAACTCTATATCAGAGATGTTCAGTGAATAGTAAGATACTGGTAATTACAACTATCATGATGATGATGATGAAAGGAATATTCTCCTTCTTAACCAAATAGCACAGCAAATATCTTTCTGTCTCTTTAGGACCTCCGACTAGCCTCTTTCAGCCACCTCGTCGTCCGGGCCTTGGAACTGTTGGAAAACCAATTCGACTGTTAGCTAATCATTTTCAGGTTCAGATCCCTAAAATAGATGTGTATCACTATGATGTGGATATTAAACCAGAAAAACGGCCTCGTAGAGTCAACAGGTAAGGATTAGAAAGAGTATATGTTCTTCACATATATAAGTGCATATGATTTGTTTATTATGTATCGTATTGCTATCTGAATTCTTTCAACAGATATGCTTTGTTTGTAATCCAAGATGGTAAGTTTCTTAGGTAGTTATCCTCTTTGGTTCTAACAAAGTGCTGCATATTTCATTAGTCAATCATTGAATGAAAAAAGATAGCTCTTTCTTTAACCAAGGGTAGCAGAAATTTTATTTACATTTTTTTTCTGTACTGAGGATTGAACCCAAAGATGCTACCACTGAGCCCTTTTTAATTTTTATTGAGACAGGATCTCACAAAGTTGCCTAGGCTGGCCTTTAACTTGTAATTCTCCTGCCTCAGCTTCCCAAATCATTGGAATTACAAGCGTGCGGCACCTTGCGTGGCTTATTTTATCTTTTCATTTTGAGACGGTTCTTGCTAAGTTTCTTAAACTGGCCTCAAATTTATATTACTCCTACTTTAGAACAACACATGTCTTTGGGATTATGAATGTGTGCCACTCTGCTTGACCTAGCTGAAATTTGTAAAAAAATAGATGAAGACATTCATGTCTATGGAAAATAGAAGTATCTGGAAATTCAAATTTTATTTTTAAGTGTTTTACTGGACATGAGAAGTATTAAGTGAAAGACAGAATTATCTTGTAGCACTAAAAAAAGTAAGCTTACAGAGATATCTGTTTCCTTGCATTATCCAAGAGGGGGTCTGATTAGGTGATATAAGTTTTATTGTTGGTATCAGGAATTTACCAGATATGAATATATACCCTGTAGCAAAAATTAATCTATATCCACTTTACTTTTCTTTATTTCCATGTAGTGATATTTAAGCAGTCTTTGATTTGTTGAGTCTTGCTTTTCTAAGAATGCTTTTGCTGTCAAGTGAAATGTTTTGTGCTGCTTAACTTTTTTTCTCATTATAGATTAATCATGTGGCTTTCTGGTACAGTTCAGTGTTATGTAAGACCATAATTATTCAACTATGGTACAGCAGAGATCAATGGTAATAGAAGTGATGACAATGGCTAAATTTGGTCCGTTCAACAAATATTGTCAGGAGTGCTTACTCTGTACCGGATGTTTTTCTGTGCTGTGGGAATACAATATGAATAAAATAGGCACAGGCTTGGGATGAAGCTCAGTGGTACAGTACTTGCCTAGCATGTTCAAGGTCCTGGGTCCGATCCCCAGCACTGCAAAACAGATGAACAACAACCACAAAGGCAAAAGTTTTTATTCTTGTCTTTTGACCAGAGCTGCAATGTTCCAGTAATTTGATAAAGTGATGAACACAGAGGGAAAGAAGAGAGGTACCTGCTGTATGTTCTCTAGGCCTTTTAGAAAACATGGTATCATTCCATTGGTCATATACATGTGAATCTATAGAAAAGGTGTTGCTATAAACATCAAGGGAATGGATCCTGTTCAAAAAGGAATGCCCCAAAGTGTTTCCATGGTAAAACTGGAAGAGTCTCTGGTGTTGGCCAGCATACTCTTGGCATTGTTGTAAACAAACTCGTTAAGAGCAAACTTCCTGCCAAGAGAACAAATGTGCATATTGAGCATATTAAGCACTCTCTCTGTAAGCTGAAAATAGCCTCATGAAATGTGCAAAGGAAAATGATCACAAAAGGAAGGAAGCCAAAGAGAAGACCTGGGTTCAGCTGAAGTGCCACCTGCTCTGCCCAGAGATGCAAACTTTGTGAGAGCCCGTCTAAGCTGCTGTAACTTATGCCCTAGGAATTCATGGCATAAAAGGTGTAGAGAAAAGTAAAAGACCCTGAGTCGGTTAAAAAAAAAAAATCATACCCTTGAAGAGTTTCTATTCAGTTTCTCTTCTGATTGGGAAGAGCAAAAGTAGATAAATAAGATGTGATAAAAAAAATAAAGCAGAGAGGAAAGATAGAAAGATAGGAATAAGGTTGGGGGGAGCCACTGAGATGTATTCATATGTGTGTGTATAAATATGCTAGGAGGTAAGATTAGAGAAACTCTAGAAATCTAGAAAGCTCCCTTTCATTCATTCTCTTTTTTTAAATATTATTTTTAGTGATGAACACCAACATCTTTATTTACTTATTTTTATTTGGTGCTGAGGATTGAACCCAGTGCCTCACATATGCAAGGCAAATATTCCACTGAGCCACAACCCCAGCCTTCATGCATTCTTATAGGCCATACTCTACCACTGAGCTGCACCCCAGCCTATATTTTTTTTTCTTTTTTGAAGCACTGGGGATTGAACCCAGGAATAGTCTACCTTTGTGTTATATCCCCAGCTATTTTTGGGGGGGGGTATGGGGGATAATCAGGGATTGAACTCAGGGACGCTTGACTACTGAGCCACCTTCCCAGCCCTATTTTCTTTTCTTTTTTTTTTTTTTTAGTATTTATTTTTTAGGTATAGATGGATACAACATAATGTGTTTATTTTTATGTGGTGCTGAGGATCGAACCTGAGTCCCGCCCGTGCTAGAGGAGTGCGCTACCACTGTGCCACAATCCCAGCCCCCTATTTTCAATTTTATTTAGAGACAGGGTCTCACTGAGCAAAAGCACCTTGCGTTTGCTGAGGTTGGCTTTGAACTCGAGATCCTCCTGCCTCCCAGCCTCCCTAGCCACTGGGATTACAGGCATGCACCACCTTATTTTTTGAAATGGGGTCTTGCCAGTTTCCCAGGCTCTTTGATATGTGATCCTCCTGCCTCAGCCTCCCGAGTCCCTAGAATTCTGGTGTGTGCCAGGGCACCTGGCCTGAGTTTGGTTATTCTTAAAAGTTTGTCTCAGGAGAGGAGTTGGGAAAGAGGAGTTCGATAGGATGCCAGAAATGTTGTGCTCTTTTTCCTTTTATTCTCCCCTTGTGTTATCATCTTGCAGTTACCTTTGTTCATTTGTTGCTACCTTTCTTTAGATAACTAATTTTTAAAAGTTATTTGAATCAGTAGAGACTGACTCTTACATTTTCCAAGTAGTATTAACTGAATTTAGCTGATGAAGGTACAGTGATACTTTCCTTACTGTTCACCATTTCACAAAGCTAACTACCACTATCTCCATTACTGTTAAGGGAGGTAGTAGATACAATGGTGAGACACTTCAAGATGCAGATATTTGGTGATCGGCAGCCTGGCTATGATGGCAAAAGAAACATGTACACAGCACATCCACTGCCAATTGGACGGGATAGGGTAAGTGTTAACAGCAAGAAACACTTAGGTCAAGTAGTAGTAATTACATATGGCAAAAATGTTTTTTTTCATAGTAATGATACATGTGATATTCTGTCCATATTCAGTTGTCTCTTGTTTACTGATAATTGAAGATGAGATGAGCATTAGAATTTAGGTTGAAGCCAGGTGCAGTGGTGCATACCTGCAATCCCAGCTATTTAGGAGGCTGAGGCAGGAGAATTGCAAGTTCAAGACCAGCCTCAGCAATTTAATGAGATCCTGTATCAAAAAATAAAGTAAGGGGCTGGGGTTGGGGTTCAGCAGTAGAACACTTGCCTTGCATGTGTGAGGCACTGGGTTTGATGCTCAGCACCATATAAAAATAAACAAAATAAATGTATTGTGTCCATCTATAACTAAAAAAAAAAAATAAATAAATAAATAAAGGGCTGGGGTTGTGGCTCAGTGGTAGAGTGCTTGCCTAGCATGTGTGAGGCACTGGATGGATGCTCAGCACTGCAAATAAATAAATAAATAAAATAAAGGTCCAGGGCTGGGTTGTAGCTCAGTGGTAGAGCGCTTGCCTTGCATGCATGAGGTGCTGGGTTCAATCCTCAGTACCACATAAAAAAATAAATAAATGAAAATAAAGATATTATGTCCATCTACAACTAAAAAAAAAAGTAAAGGTCCATCAACAACTAAAAATATATATATTAAAAGATGAATAAATAAAGTAAAAATTAGCTGGAGATATAATTTAGTGGTAGAATGCTTCTGGGTTCAATCTACAGAATAATATTAATTATTATTAATTGATTTTGTCACCTTATCTTTTTTTTCCTAATATCTTTATTTTGTTTGTTTATTTTTATGTGATGCTGAGGATTGAACCCAGTGCCTCACATGTGTGAGGCAAGCGCTTTGCCACTGAGCCCCAACCCCAGCCCTGTCATCTCTTCTTTACATATATCTTATTTAAAATTTCTCGTATTAATAATGTACTTTAAAGAAATACTATCTAGATCTGAACAGTGGAGTTTTTATAATTCTCACTTGTGAAAATACATTAATAATACCATAGTACTTTTTTAAACACTTATTTTTTAAAATTAAAACAGTAATATGTGAATATATGTTCATTATAGCTTATCTAGACAGTCTAGAAATGTTGTGGCTTCTTGCCTCTTCCTCCTATTTGCACCTCTCCATTCCATTTTCCTTTTTAAAGGATATTGCTATAATAATTTGGCATATATCTTTTAAAATATTTTATATGTATTAATTATTCGTGCATATTTATAGATATGCTTTTTTCACATATATTTTGTGATTTGTTTTTCCATTCAGCAATATGCCTAGGAGGTCTTTTCATTTATATGCATTTAGATCTATCTTATTATTTTTTTCAACTTCAATTATTTTATTATGGCAAAATATATATAACATAAAATATATCATCTTAGTCATTTTGAAGTGTACAATTCACCATCATTTAGTGCATTCACCCTGTTGCGCAGTCATCACCACCACCCATCTCCAGAACTTTTTTTTTTATCATCTCAAACAGAAACTCATCAAATGGTAACTCCTCATACCTAACTGCCCCAGTCCCTGGTAACCACTATTTTACTGTTTCTCTATGAATTTGAGTATTCTAGGTACCTCATATAAGTGGAATTACATAGTATTTGTCTTTTTGTGTCTGACTTTTGTTGTTGTTGGTGGTGGTATTAGGGTTTGAACCCAGGGACACTTCACAACTGAGCCACATCCCCAGTCCTTTTTATTTTATTTTATTTTTTATTTTGAAACAGGGTCTCTCTAAGTTGCTTAGGGCCTTATGAAATTGCTGAGGTTGGCCTCGCTCTTGTAATCTTCCTGCCTCAGCCTCCCTAGTTACTGGGATTGTGGTGACGCATGGCTCTGTCTGGCTTATTTCACTTAGTGTAATGTTTTTAAACTTCATCCACGGGCTGGGGATGTGGCTCAAGCGGTAGCGCGCTCGCCTGGCATTCGATCCTCAGCACCACATACAAACAAAGATGTTGTGTCTGCCAAATACTAAAAAATAAATATTAAAAATTCTCTCCCTCTCTCTCACTGTCTCTCACTCTCTTTAAAAAAAAAAAAAAAAAAAAAAAAAAAAAAAAAAACTTCATCCATATTGTAGTATCTACTTATTTTTAACTATTGTATAGTAATCCACATTAAATTATTGATGGATACTTACATTGTTTCCAATGTTTTATAATTACAGAAAATGTTAAAATAAAGACATTTATGCATAAGTCATTATTAAATATTCTTGAAATCTTTCCCACAGACTTTGTAAACATGTATATTTGTACATATGTATTTTTTCTCCTAGGTTGATATGGAAGTGACCCTCCCAGGTGAGGGTAAAGACCAAACCTTCAAAGTGTCTGTTCAATGGGTGTCTGTTGTAAGCCTTCAGTTGCTTTTAGAAGCTTTAGCTGGGCACTTGAATGAAGTCCCAGATGACTCAGTACAAGCACTTGATGTTATCACAAGACATCTTCCCTCTATGAGGTCAGTACCTTGGTTTGGATTCCTTCCCGTAGATGTTCAGACTTTTTGGTAGGTTACATTTAACCACTGAAAAGTTCTGTATAAGTCATAATTCAAACTTAATTTCAGCTCACAAAGTTCAGAGTGAAATGAAAAGTCTTTCAAGGTTTTTTTTTTAAATTTTTTGTTTTAGTTGTTGATAGACATTTATTTTATTTATTTATTTTTATGTGGTGCTGAGGATCGAATCCAGGGCCTCACACATGCTAGGCAAGCACTGTACCACTGAGCCACAACCCCAGCCCCTTTCAAGTTTTTGTTATGAAACATGCACTCTTATTTCTCCAGGTATACTCCGGTGGGTCGTTCCTTCTTCTCACCTCCTGAAGGTTACTACCACCCTCTGGGAGGGGGCAGAGAGGTTTGGTTTGGTTTCCATCAGTCTGTAAGACCTGCTATGTGGAACATGATGCTCAACATTGATGGTAGGATGGAACTCTCTTTATTCATTAACTTTTTGGCTGTTTTTTGTTTGCTTGTTTGTTTTTTGGCCCTTCCCTTCCCCCTAAAGCTAAACATCTTTCCTCTCTGTTAGTATCTGCAACTGCTTTCTACAGGGCTCAGCCTATTATTGAGTTCATGTGTGAGGTTTTAGACATTCAGAACATCAATGAACAGACCAAACCTCTAACAGACTCCCAGCGTGTCAAGTTTACCAAAGAAATCAGAGGTAGGTGTTTCCATTAATATAGTCTTGGTGAGGCAACTATGTATGGTGTAAGTGGCCTTGGCTTTGAAGTCAGAAAAGGTTGGGCTTCCATCCCAGCCTAGTTAGTTGGGCAAGTTCCTTAACCACCTACCTAATAATTTAAATAAACTAACACTGTGAGTCCTGGTTTATTTAAATTATTCATCTCAAGGAACAGGCAATAATATATGTCTGCAGAGTTGTGAGAATTAAATGCAATTAGGTTTACAAAGTTTCCTGGTACAATATCTGTCATGTGTCAGTCTCTCAATAAAATTATCCTTACCTACTTAAAAACTTTACCAGCTACATGCAGTGGCACACATCTGTAATCCCAGTAGCTTGGGAGGCTGAGGCAGGAGGATCACAAGTTCAAAGTCAGCCTCAGCAACTTAGCGAGACCCTGTCTCAACATAAAACATAGAAAAAGGGGCTGGGGATTGGTTTGGTGGTTAAGCACTCCTGGGTTCAATCCCTGCCCCCTCCAAAAAAAAACTTTACCTTTTAATAAAATAATGCAAGTTTATTTATTATCCTTTTGGAATTTCTTTTCTTCTTCACTTATAGTTAGCTATATTCTCTCACTATAGTATAAATTTCATGAGGGTTGTCTCCAGAGCTGAGAATAAATTTCAGAATGTAGTTAATACTTATTAAATATTTACTGAATGAATTAACAGAGTATGTTAAACATCTTAGATCATCTGAGTTCTAATTTATTATGCTTAGTTGAGGGGTTTTGCCTGTTAATGATTTTTATTTCTATTTATTTATTTGGTACCAGAGGTTCCTCAGCCTTTTTATTTTGTGAATTCCTGAGGGTCTTGCTAAATTGCCAAGGCTGGCCTCAAACCTGTGATCCTCCTATCTCAGCCTCTTGAGTCTGTGGGATTACAGGTGTGCACCACCTGGCCAGGTAATGTCATGATTTTTTAAAAAAAACAATGTTCAACAAGTTCCAGGCCAGCCACTGCAATTTAGCAAGTCCTTGTTTCAAAATAGAAATTGAAAATGTCTGGAGATGTGACTCAGTAATAAAAACAAAACAAAACAAAAATGCTCCTGGGTTTGATTCCTAGTATGGCAAAAAAATAAAACGAAACAACACTTGAATCAGTTTTTGTAACGTTTTGGCTTTTTTTTTTTTTTTTTTAACTTTAGGTCTCAAAGTTGAAGTGACTCACTGTGGACAGATGAAACGAAAATATCGAGTTTGTAATGTGACTAGACGACCAGCCAGTCATCAAACGTATGTTAATCACATCTAAAATGATATAACATTTTTGGTAACAAAGGAAGCTACTAAAATTATTTGTGAAAACTGTAGTATAATTTTTTAAATATATTTTTTTTATTTGTAGATGGACACAACACCTTTATTTTATGTTTATTTTTATGTGGAGCCAGGGATCCAACCCAGTGCCTCACATATGCTAGGCAAGCATTCTATCACTGAGCCACATGTAGTATAATTTTCAAGATTACCAGAATCTTTATTTTAATACCAAAGCTTTAAAAAATGTTTGAAATATTTTTCATAGAGATATTTGTTTCTTTTTCTTTTCTTTTGAGTTGGATCTTGCTTTTTTTGCCCAGGCTGGTCTAGAACACTTGGGCTCAATCACTTCTCCAGCCTTAGCCTCCTAAGTAGCTGGGACTACAGCTATGTGCAGTTACACCCACCTTGGACAGATTTTTATGAAACATATTTCCTGCCTTCAATTCCATTCACCTTTTAAAATTAGCATGTTAAACATAGGTCAACTTTTATTTAACAATGCAGAGCCATATTATCAGCATCATTTATCATACTGTTGTAGTTCTCAATACAGGGCCTGCAAGTTCTGTTGAAACCTAGAAGTCATATAACCCTGTCATGGGAAGACTTATATTGTTTTGTAATTTTTTTGTTGTTGTTGGGAAGGGGGGTGCCAGGGACTGAACTCAGGAGCCAGGGATTGAACTCTTTCTGAGGGTCAGCAGTAGAGAGCTCACCTAGCACGTGTGAGGCCCCGGGTTCAATATTCAGCACTACATAAAAATAAATAAATAGAATAAAGATATTGTGTCTAGTGAAAACTAAAAAAAACAAATATAAAAAAAATTCTTTCAATTTTTGAATTAAATTTTTTTGTAATCATAGTTTAACAAACAGATCATTTCAATTGAATTCTTTTCTTGTGGTTCACAACTAAAGACTAAAGAGACAACTGAAAATACTCAAAGATTGATCTTGTTTGTTTGTTTTGGGCTGGGGGTTTGGTGATGCAAAGGATTAAACCCTTGTGCAAGGGCCTTGTGCAAGGGCCTTGTGCAAGCTTAGCACGTGCTCTGTCACTAAACCACACCTGCTGCTCCGATCTTTGTTTTTTAAGTGACTGATCAAGGTAGGAAAATGTTAATAGGCTCTATTTGTTTACTTATTTAGGAAAATTTGAATTTCTAAAATTCTCTCCCATAGTTTTCCTTTGCAGCTAGAAAATGGTCAAGCGATGGAATGTACAGTAGCTCAATATTTTAAGCAAAAGTATAGTCTACAGCTGAAATATCCCCATCTTCCCTGTCTCCAAGTGGGACAAGAACAAAAGCATACATACTTGCCACTTGAGGTAAGCTAAACTACATTTTGTTTTGCCAATCTGCCAATCTCTTGTGTTATTATTATTATTATTATTATTATTGTTATTATTATTAAAGATACCACTCTAAAGTGGTGGTAGGATTTAATCTTTCTGAAGTATTTTGGGTAGATAACTTCACTGTCTCACAGTTTTTATTTTTCTAGAAATGGAGGATATAGGATAATTTGGCAAAAGCTTACAATGAAGAAACCCATTACTGCACAGACTAATTTCTCTTTGTCTCTTGGCAGGTCTGTAACATAGTGGCAGGACAGCGATGTATAAAGAAACTCACAGACAATCAGACTTCCACGATGATCAAAGCCACAGCAAGATCTGCTCCTGACAGACAGGAAGAGATCAGTAGACTGGTCAGTAAGGCCTGGTCTTCAAGATCAGCCAGCTCTAAGATGAAAAAACAAAAAACTAGAAGATTCCTGATGGGACACAGTTACTCTGGTTTTTATATATGCAAACTTTCTGGGTTTTTTTTTTGTTGTTGTTGTTGTTGTTGTTTTTTTAGGTGAAGAGTAACAGTATGGTGGGCGGACCTGATCCTTACCTGAAAGAATTTGGGATTGTTGTGCACAATGAAATGACAGAGCTCACAGGCAGGGTGCTTCCAGCACCAATGTTGCAATATGGAGGACGGGTAAGCTTTAAAAAAAAAAAAAAAAAAAAAAAATCCCAGCAAGCTTCTGCCACGCCGGTCAAAAGAAGATTATAATCCAGAATTTTTCTACTTCACCACATTGAATTTACCCATAGTTGTGCTTATTATTGCTTTTTGTCTTCTGGCTTATGCCAGATAGAATTTTGTTTATTCCCTCCTCAACATTAAAATGGCCTTAGATTGTAATGTCTTTCTCTTTTCTTTTGTTTCTTTTTTTTGTTTTGTTTTGTTTTAAAGAATAAAACAGTAGCCACACCCAACCAGGGTGTCTGGGACATGCGAGGAAAGCAGTTTTATGCTGGCATTGAAATTAAAGTTTGGGCAGTTGCTTGTTTTGCGCCTCAGAAACAATGTAGGGAAGATTTACTAAAGTGAGTATCTTCGTATTTTCAGCCTAGTAGTATCCCTTCCAGATATGAAAGTACCATCCTTATGTGAATGTGCTGTGTACACTGGCACTAAATCCCTGACTCCTGTAGTGATACCCTCTGGCTCTGTGGAAAAGACCTTGTGTTATAGTAAATTGCAAACGTGGGAATTACATTAAGAACCTGACTCAGTTTCTATATATTTAGAACAGAACTTTGTGAGTGACAATGCTAAAGCAACGCTACTTGGAGAATTCTTAGTTCAGATTCCTTTCCTGCTAATTTTATCTTTCAGCTAAGATAAAAACTCACTTATTTTTAGCCATTATTATTTACTAGTGTAGCCGGGTGTGGTGGCGCACGCCTGTAATCCCAGCGACTCGGGAGGCAGAGGCAGGAGGATCGCAAATTCAAAGCCAGCCTTAGCAATGGCAAGGCGCTAAACAACTCAGCGAGACCCTGTCTCCAATAAAATACAAAATAGGGCTGGGGATGTGGCTCAGTAGTTGAGTGCCCCTAAGTTCAATCCCTGGAACCCAAATAATGATGATGATGATGATGATGATGATAATAATAATAATACTTTACTAGTGATCCTGTTTGATGGCAAGATCACTAGCTGGAAGTATTGGCTCACATCTTACAGATGCATCTATCTACATAAAGGAAGTTAAGGAAAAGGTGAAAAAGTCAAGTGAGCTGAGATGAAAGAAAGGAATCCTACAAAATATTGGCAAAGAAATTATTGTAAAATCTTTATACATAGATTGAAATAACATCTTAAATTTGAAATTTAAAACTTAAAAGTGAATTTCAATTTTAAGTGATCTCTTTTGATACTATTATTGAAACAGATCTTTTACAAGTTAGATGGTAATCCTAAATACACTGGTTTTGTAATAGCAAGTTTCTGTGTTCTCAGTTGAGTACAAGCTTACCCAACTCTTCTTGTATGCCTTACCAAAATGTTTATTACCTGAAATTTTGATCCTCTTTTCTTCTGAATAGAATGACTAATTTCAATATTTTAAAAAATCTTTGAACAGGAGTTTTATTCTAGTCTTGGGGCCCAGCTGAGCCATAATCATTGAAAATTTCAAAATGATGGAGCTGGCAGTTTAGCTTAGTAGTAGAGATTTGTTTAGCATGTGCAAGGTTCAATTCCTGGGTTCAATGCTTGGGTTCAATCCCTGGCACTGGAAAAAAATCAAAACGATAATCTGATGATTTATTAATACAGATTCTTATCTACTATAATTGCAGTAGTACAACTGCCAGTCTATTTTGGCAACTAGTTAAAAAATTTTTTTGTTTGTTTATTTGTTTGTTTCTAATTTTGGCTAAGAATTTGCAGAACTGAAAGTATTTTAAGAGGCTATTCATGCTAAGAATGTGCACTGAAATGAAAGCACTATGCCACTGGTTTTTTTTCCAACAGAAGTTTCACTGACCAACTGCGTAAAATCTCCAAGGATGCAGGAATGCCCATCCAGGGTCAGCCATGTTTCTGCAAGTACGCACAAGGTGCAGACAGCGTGGAGCCCATGTTTAAACATCTGAAAATGACATATGTGGGCCTACAGCTGATAGTTGTTATCTTGCCGGGAAAGACACCAGTATATGGTATGGATCACTTTAATGCTGAATGAGGGATGATTTCAAGTAGTAGGTGTGACAGTCAGGATAAGCTAGGTAGGGCTAGCTAGGTCACAAAAAATCTCAAACTCTCCGTGGTTCAAAAGAAGAAAATTGTGGGTAGGGGTATACTCAAAGGTAGAGCCCTTGCCTAACATTCACAAGGCCCTTTCTTGCTCCTGCTTTGTATCTATTGAAGGTAGATGGTGACTTCTGCTCCTTGCCATCATGTCATACCCACTCTGGGACCCAGATTGGCAGAGCAGTCACTATTTGGAATGTTGCTAGCCCTCCACTCTCTTTTCTGTTTGCATCTCCTTGGCCATAACCAACCATATGGAGGACAGGAGGACAGGTGGGGATGTGGGCAAGAAATGCAGTACAATCCTGTCACGGCCTAGAAAACTGGGAGAACTGGAATGTGTGATGAAAAGCACTTAGAAATATCAGAGTGGGGATGAGGAGGGGGCGGAGCCTGCCACTTCCAGAAGAGGATCTGCTTAGTTTGTATCTATTATAACAGTGATACAAAGTTCTTTTGGTTATCATGGAAGTAAAGGTTGTAGGAGCCACTGACCAGCCCTTAGACTTTATAAAACTGTCTTCATCCCTGTCTGTGTTTGCTTCTTTTGTTATTTTCTGTTTATCCCTAGTGTTGGGAGTGGGGAGCAGAAAAGTAAAATTCAAAGGGCTGGGAGGGAGAAACAAGTGGGAGGAGATTGATTCCTTTGCCAGAGCAGTTATGTGGGAGAAGAAACCTCAAGGGACTGAGCAAGTGGTGGCAGACAGCACCAAAGAATAAGGGAAGCAGGCTGGCATCAAGGCCTGCAAGAAGGAGAAGAGGAGCCTGGAGAACCAATCCAAGGGAGGCCTACCTTGGAGGATGAGCAGATGAAATGACCATCTACTCCAGTGCTAAGCATCTTAGCACTATATAATAGTTGCTCTGTTAATGTTAATGTGTGGGGTCTTTTACTCTTGGTAAAGGAAATTAATTAAAATAATTAACTTATTTTTGTAGCGGAGGTAAAACGTGTTGGAGATACCCTTCTAGGTATGGCCACACAGTGTGTCCAGGTGAAAAATGTAGTGAAGACCTCACCCCAAACCCTTTCCAATCTTTGCCTGAAGATAAATGCAAAGCTTGGAGGAATTAACAATGTACTTGTACCTCATCAAAGGTAAGATTCTAACTTCTGTTTTTTCTACATTTGCTTAACATCTAACTTACATAATTTATGGTAAAGCATAGGTATCTCAAATATGTATCTTGATTATTATTTGTTTTATATGTGCACACTCATGTACCATCCACTACCCAGTTATGATGTAGAACATTTCCAGCACCAAGTTAGGCTTCCTCTGGCCCCTCCAAATAGATGAGGGGTGTAGTTCAGTGTTAGAGTACTTGCCTAGAACACTTGAGGCCCTGAGTTCAATCTCCAGCATCACCAACGAAAAGCAAAACAAAACAAAATAGATGTCCCCTTCGCAAAGGTAACCACTATTTTGACCTCTATCATCATAGATTAGTTTTGCCTAATTTTGACCTTGATATAAACGGACTCATATAGTATGTATTATATTGTGTATCTTCTTTTGCTCCACGTTATTATCTATGAAATTCATTTATGTTGTTGCATTTCACAGTAGTTCATTCTTTCTCATTGCTGTGCATTATTTCATTATATGAATAACTCACAAGATTTTATCTGTATGGAAGATATTCTTATACATTTATTGTATAATTTTGCATTTTTTGGTGAGTGTGAGCATTATTTCTTTTGTGTGAATTCCAGGTATGAGATTGCTGAGTTATAGAGAATACAGTTATAGAGAATATTTATGTTTTGCATCAATAGATACAATCAAGTACTTTTCCAAGTTTCTATACTGATTTACTTCCCACTGAGAGTTCTAGTTGCTTTATACCAACACAGGGAATTATCAGTTCTTTTGTGAATCTTTTTCACTAATACATCTTTGTGGTTTATGGAATATAAGTCCTTTCTAGGATATATGTATTACATAATGTCTTTTCCTATTCTGTGTTTTGTGTTTTGCCTTTTCACTCTGCTAAATAGTTACTTTTTTTTTCTTTTTTTCTTTTATTTTTTGGTAATACTGAATATTGCATCCAGGGCCTCAGGCATAGTAGGGAAGTGCTCTACCTTTGAGGTATAGTCTCATCCTTTAAAAAAATTTTATCTTAAAGCCAGCTGCAGTGACAGACACATACCTTTAATCCCAGGTACTCTGAAGACTGAGACAGGGGGATTGCAAAATGAGGCCTAGTACATTGAGGCCTGCCTCCTGTACTAGTCAAGAGCTCTGATACTGAGCTACATTCCCAACTTCTATAAACTTTAATGAAGCTGAGTTTATTTTAATTTTTTTTTTCCAGTTCTGGGGATTGAACCCAAGGCCTAATGCATGGTAGACAAGTTCTTTACCACTGAAATACATCCTCAGTCCTGCTCAACTTTCTTTTTTTTTTTTAAATATTTATTTACTTTTTAGTTATTGGCGGACACAACATCTTTGTTTGTATGTGGTGCTGGAGGATCGAACCCGGGCCGCACGCATGCCAGGCGAGCGTGCTACCGCTTGAGCCACCTCCCCAGCCCCTCAACTTTCTTTTTAATATTTATTTTTTAGTTGTAGTTGGACACAGTATCTTTATTTTATTTATTTTTATGTGGTGCTGAGGATCGAACCCAGGGCTTCACACATGCTAGGCGAGCGCTCTACCGCTGAGCCACAGCCTCCCTGATCAACTTTTTTATGTCCTGTTAAGTAACCTCGCTTGAGGGCTGGGGCTATATATAACTCAGTGGTAGAGCATTTGCCTAGCATGCACAGGCTGTGGGTTTGATCCCTGGTACCTTTAAATAAAGAAGGAACCTTGCCTGTTTAACCCCAGTGGCTTTTTGTTTAAATTTGAATTTGTCAGACCCATTCTAGAGTAACCAAATGCCAAAGCAAGACAGTGATATTATAAGCAAAGTACTGGCTAAAAGTTAGGAGATTAGCCAGGCATGGTTGTGCACACATGGAATCCCAGTGGCTTGGGAGGCTAAGGCAGGAGAATCATGAGTTCAAAGCCAGCCTCAGCAACTTAGCAAGGCCTTAGAAATTCAATGAGACCCTGTCTCTAAATAAAATATTAAAAGGGCTCAGGGTGGGGTTGGGGATATGGCTCAAGCAGTAGCGCGCCCGTCTGGCATGCGTACGGCTCGGGTTCGATCCTCAGCACCACAAACAAAGATGTTGTGTCTGCCGGAAACTAAGAAATAAAATATTAAAATTCTCTCTCTCTCTCTCTCTCTCTCTCTCTCCTCACTCTCTCTTAAAAAAAAAAAAAAAAAAAAAAAAAAAGGGGCTCAGGGTATGGCTCAGTAGTTAAGTGCCCCTGGATTCAATATCTGGTACAAAAAAAAAAAAAAAGGGCTGGGGTTATAGCTCAGTGGTAGAGCACTTGCCTAGCATGTGTGAGGCACTGGGTTTGATTCTCATTGCTCATTATAAATAAATAAAAATAAAGGTCCTTTGACAACTAAAATAATTTTTTTTAAAAGGAGATTTGAGTATTGGTGCCCGTATGAACTTTTTTCGTTCTTTCTTTTCTGTATTGCTAGGGATCAAACCTAGACCCTCACATATACCAGCATCTTTCAAGATAATAATATCTGCCTTATCAAATCTAAAATATTGTTTTTAATGTGAAATCCTATATGTGAAAATGATTTGAAAAGTTAAATTTAGGACTGTAGCATTAGTCATTGCTGTATTTGAAAAGAGGGTGTGATGTTGAGTGACTTGTACTTATGCAATCTTATCACAATTCTCATTTCTGTTCTTGAGTGAAACATCTGGGTAAATAAATCTTTTTTGAAACATTGGTGATAAGGCATACAGGTCATAGGGAAAGAACCTAAGATCACTTAATTTTTACTTCATTCTTTTGAGATAATACAGTGGCTTAGAGTGCAAACTTCGGTGTCGATTTCTTGGGTTTGTATTCTGGTTTTACACTTCCTAAGTCTGTGATCTTGGGCACAGTCTCTATTCTCTTATGTCTCATCTTTTTTTTAAATCTAGAAAATAGAGAAAAATTTTACCTTTTTCATAGAATTGTTGTGAAGACTAAATGAGTTAATACAGGTAGAGTAGCAGGGTAGCTCTCACATAATATACACGAGCTGATACTATGTTGTTCATATACATGGCACATATGTTTGTTGTTATTAATTGTTCTATGCTGAGCCTGTGTTTCCTGATGATAGAGAAATAAACAGCACACAGCCTCTGTCTTCATGGAATCTCATCTTTAATACCTGTTACATGAGATTGTTAGATTTGGGATGCTTCCTAGATGAAAAATGAATACTCACAGTCCCAAATCCTATATTTAAGAATTTTAAAACTTCAATCATATTTTTTTCTCCCCCCCCTTCTTTTGGCTAGCTTTAACCAGAGAAACATGCAAGCCATTTTTTTTTCCTTGATTCCTTAGATAGAGAAATCAGTGCCAAATAAATGAGTTCATTCTTTCGATAAATATTTATTCAGTGCCAAGTATGAGCTAAAGCAGTGTTCTAGGCACTAGGAAATAACAGTGACCAAAACGAAACAAGACATCATTCTAAACCCTTATAGAGCTTACATTCACAGGCGTGTACAGACAAAAAGATAAAATAAATAAGTGAAAATATATAGTATAAGTGATAAACATTATGGAGAAAAATAAAACCAAGAAAAAGATAGGCTTGATTCTGTTCCTGAGTTGCACATTTTAAAGAGAATTGAGGTTTGGGTACTTTTATGTTCTCTCCTTGTAGGCACAGATTCTCTCTTAAGATTATATCTATGATCATGATAATGATACAGTTTTTCGAGACCCAAACATTTTCACCCGTATGTCTGAGTGGCGCTGTTTCCTTGATTCTGAGCAGGCCCTCGGTGTTCCAGCAACCTGTCATCTTCCTGGGAGCAGATGTCACTCACCCTCCAGCGGGAGATGGGAAGAAGCCCTCCATAGCGGCCGTGGTGGGCAGTATGGATGGCCACCCCAGCAGGTATTGCGCCACGGTTCGGGTGCAGACTTCCCGGCAGGAGATCTCCCAAGAGCTCCTCTACAGTCAGGAGGTCATCCAGGACCTTACTAACATGGTTCGAGAACTTCTGATCCAGTTCTACAAATCCACGCGCTTCAAACCCACTCGCATCATCTATTACCGCGGAGGGGTATCCGAGGGACAAATGAAACAGGTACTCTCATTAGCCCATTGTTGCCATCTGGAGCTTCTAGGAATCTAAAGGGGCTTCCTCCCATGGGCTCCTCAGTAAATCAGCTCTGAGAGATACTCTCTGAGACATGATTCCATTTCTGTCTCCTAGGTAGCTTGGCCGGAATTAATAGCGATTCGAAAGGCATGTATCAGTTTGGAGGAAGATTATCGGCCAGGAATAACATATATTGTGGTGCAAAAGAGACATCACACAAGACTGTTCTGTGCAGATAAAACAGAAAGGGTAAGAAGATGGTAGTGTAAAGTTTCATTATCTGACTCTGTGGCAAGGGAATCTGGTTTTGGTTTTGGTTTTGGTTCTGGTTCTGGAGATTGAAACTAGGGCCTTGTGCACACTAAGCATCCTGCTCTACCACCCAATGCCCCTGAATGCCTCCTTCTCCCTCCCTCCCTTCCTTTGCACTACTAGGTATTAAACCCAGGGTGGTGGTTCTACCACATCCCCAACCTTTTTTTTTTTTTTTTTTATTCTGAGACAAGATCTCTCTAAATTGTCCAAGCTGGTCTTGAATTTCTGATTCTCCTACCTCAGCTCCTACCCCACAGAATAGCTGTGGGGTACAAGACTGTGCCATCACTTCCAGCCAGATCTGAAGTGGGCATATTTATATTTATTTCCCTCAAAAGCACAAGTACCTAATAATAATTTAATAAACATAGTAATTGCAGTTGAGTTTACATAGCTAATTCTGAATGGTACAAATTTCAGGAATGAATTTTCTTTTGTGTGATAGAAATGCTGTCTTCTAGAGCTTTATTGGGGAAGGGGAGTAAGAAACACACCAAGTACATTAGGGTGACAAAGATAACCTTAAGGGGGAGTTTATCTGTTTGAACTTCATTGCCACTTGCTGTTTTTTACTGCCAATGCCTGGACCACAGTTGGAAGTAAAGAATTTCTCTTCCTGGGACTGGGTTGTAAGTGAGTGCTAGAGCACTTACCTAGCATGTATGAGGCACTGGGTTCAATACTCAGCACCACATAAAAAGTAAATAAATTCAATAAACGTCTATCAACAACTAAAAAATATTTTAAAAAGTTTTCTCCCCAAACTATTTTATATCAGTGTAGAGAATTCCTTATTTTAGCATACAGTTTTCAAATTGGTACAAGAGGGCTGGGGTTGTACCTCAAGGTGGAGAGCGTACCTTGCACATGTGAGGTACCATAAAAATAAATAAATAAAATAAATGTGTCCATCTACAACTAAAAAAATATTTTTTAAAAATTGGTACAAGAGTCTTATTATGTTGCCCAGGTTCGTCTTGAACTCATGAGATCAAGTGATCCTCCTGCCTCACCTTTTTGACTAGCTGTGACTATGGTCCTGAACCACTGTGCCCCCACAGTTTTGCTTCTTTGATATTTTATGACATTACTTCATTTTGTCCAGACCCTCCCTGATCCATCTCCAAGAGATCAGACCTTTTCATTGCCTTATCATGAAATCTGGTTGGCCACATTCCCACTATTTTCAAGTACACCCTTTGCTTCTTGTCTAATCCAAGAATGAGGTGTTTCTTTTTGTCTCTTTTCTTTCTTTATTTCCCCTCTTCCCCTTCTTCCTCCTCCTTCTCCTTCTTTTTTTAAAAATTCTTACAGGCTAGGCAAATGCTCTACCACTGAGCTACATCCCCAGCCCTTTTCATTTTATTTTGAGACAGAGTCTTAACTAAGTTGCTCTTGTGATCCTCCTACCTCAGCCTCCTAAGTAGCTGGGATTACAAATGTGAACCACCACACCCCACTTGTTTTTATTTCTGAATCTTTAAAGAACCAAGGTTGGCTGGGATGATGGCACACACCTGTAATCCCAGTGGCTCAGGAGGCTGAGGCAGGAGGGTGGTGAGTTCAAAACCAGCCTCAGCAAAAGTGAGACACTGAGCAACTCAGTGAGACCCTTTCTCTAAATAAAATACAAAATAGGGTTGGGGATGTGGCTCAGTGGTCAAATGCTCCTGAGTTCAATCCCCAGTACCCCCATCCAATTAGAAAATTTTAAAAAGTAATAGAGAGCAAAGGTTTTTTTTTTTTTTTTTCTCTCTGTGGGCCTACCAATCAGTTTAAATTAAAAATATTGTCTTGCCAGGTGCAGTGGCACAGGCCTTAATCCCAGTGACTTAGGAGGCTGAGGCAGGGGAATGGCCAAATTCAAGGCCAGCCTCAGCAATTTAGGAAGATGCTCAACAACTTAGTGAGACCCTGTCTCAAAATAAAAAAGGGCTGGGGATGGGGCACAGTGGTAAAACACCCCTGGGTTCAATCTCCAGTACCAAAAATAAAAAATAAAGGGGCTAGGAATGGAGCTCAGTGTTAGAAGGCTCCTGAGTTCAGTCTCCAGTACCTTAAAAATAAATAAATAAAATAAAAATGTTGTCTTGTAAATTTCCCAAACTCTGACTCAACAGGACTTTTTAGATTTTGCTAAAACTTTGTTAATACAAATTTTCTGAACACTTACCTGAATGCTGGGCACAAAATATCCTGCCACCCATCCTCAACAGCTGTGGTCACCTCTACACACTTCTATGAACTTGCTGTCCTTGTAGCCTTAGGACTTTCCAAAATCCTAGGCTATTTCCTACTTCTGTTCTTTACCATCCGGTGTCACTACACTCCTTGTAATACTGATAGTTGCAGTTCTTGGTTTACTTCATATCACTGATCCTTACCAACATTTCCAGTTCTCTAAACGTGCCTCTTGCCATCTCTAAATCTGAATTAGTTCACTTGACATTTCCTTTGCTTCTACTCTCTAGCTGACAAGAGTTACTGGAGGGAAAATAATTTGTTCAATCAGGAACCATATTATAAGTACATGATAACAAATTGCAAATCTCAGCCAGGGGCTGGGGATGTGGCTCAAGCGGTAGCGCGCTCGCCTGGCATGCGTGCGGCCCGGGTTCGATCCTCAGCACCACATACCAACAAAGATGTTGTGTCCGCCGAGAACTAAAAAATAAATATTAAAAAAAAAATTCTCTCTCTCCTCTCTCACTCTCTCTTTAAAAAAAAAAAAAAAGTTAAAAAAAAATTAAAAAAAATCTCAGCCAGGCCTTAGATTCTGTAATTTTAAAATGTATACTATTCTCCCTAGCATATGTTCCAAACCTTTATATTTTTTTTTTCAAGTCCCCTACCTACCCATGTTGTTCTCACCGTCAACTAAGTCCTACCTTCTATTTCCCCAGAAAATAAGATCTGGAAGATGTGAGTGTTCTCAGATGGCTCTTTTCTAATTTAGTTAAATTTTGTGTTTTGTTTTTGTTGTTTTGTGGTGCTGCAGATCAAACCCAGGACCTAGTGCATGCTAGGCAAGAGTTCTACCACCAAGCCACATCCCTGTCCCAAATCTTCTGCTTTCTTATCTTCTTCTAACATCCCAGGCTAATTCTCCATCTTTATTTTTGGGTTTTCTTTTTTCTTTCTTTCTTTCCTTTTTTTTTTTTTGGTACCAGGGATTCAGGGGCACTGTACCACTAAGTAACATCCCTGGCCCTATTTTGTAGTTTATTAGAGACAGAGACTCACTGAGTTGCTCAGTGCCTCAGTGTTGCTGAGGCTGGCTTTGAACTCATGATCCTCCTGTCTCAGCCTCCCAAGCCACTGGGATTACAGCCACCACACCGGTTCCGTCTTTGCTTTTGACCCTAATTCTTTCTGCGTTCTCTAGAGACTCAGTTCATTAGTGACCCTTTCTGTTTTTAGAATTTCAGTCTTTCTCATCCTGTGACCTCTTTTTCACCCTATACACTTGCCCCTGCCTTCCTCGATTCTTCCATTAAACATCCCTTAGTCTACCTGATACCTTATTTTTCTTTCTTTCTTTCTTTCACGGCTTAACTTTTTGCAAAAACAATCACTTGGCTTTCTGTCCTTACCTGCTCTCATCAGACTTCAATTCTCTAGACTGACTTCAATTTCAGGAAGTCCAGAGATCAAGAGGTGTTCCTTCCCTCAGTGCCTTGCTCATCTCTAAGGGGGTCAGATTCCCTCACTGACCTCTTCTTAGAACTTCACACAAAGTTTGCCTCCTTTGGACTTAGCAGTCTGACTGTCTAGGTTTGCTCCCCACCTTGTAATCAGGTTTCTTCTGACTCTTCTTCCTCCTGTGTCCATGAAACACTGCTGCTTCCTGGCATTTTATACTTCTCTCTTCTCAACTTCAACTCTCTCTTTAGTCTCATCCCCTTTTCTAGGCTCATTTATTTTCTTATCAATTCCTAAATCTGTATTTCCTGCCCCCAAACACTCTATGCAACTCCTGATCTGTATTTCTAATTATCTACCAGACATATTCACTTAGATGCTTTATAGGCTTTGAATCAGCCAAGACAACCTAGACTGTGCAGCAGTAACAACAACAACAAAACAATCTTACAGGCTTACCAAGATTTATTTCTTGCTTACATTACACATTCACTGGTTGTGCTACAGCTGTGACCCTGCTGTCCTCCCTTCAGAACCCAGGCTGGCAGAGACGCATGTATCTGGAACATTGCCAATCATCGTGGCAGAGGGGAAAAAAGATACGTGACAAGCCATGTGTGGCTCTTAAAGCTTCTGCCCAGTAGTAACACATTTCAGGACACATTTTCTCTGCCAAAGCAAGTCACATGGCCCCTCCTGAGATAATTGGGTGCGGATGTCTAATCTTTCCCCAGGGAGGGGCACAAGAATATTTGGCACCAGCGATATAACCTACCCCAGGCATTTCAAGCAAAACACGTCTAAACCTTCCACTTACTGTTTCATCTCCATCCACAACCTCTTTCTCCTCTAGTTTTTCTTTGATTCTGTTATTTGGCATCACTGTGTATCAAATCGGCCAAGCTGGAAAGCTCAGAGCTGAGTGTAAATTGTTCTCCTCCCTTGTTGTCCCCATGTCCAGTAGGTCAAATAGCCCTCTGTGTTCTACTCGAAGTTCTCTCATCTCAGTTTTTCCTCTTGTGTATCCCTGCTGCCCGAGGCAGAACTTGTCTGTCTCGTAGGAGGCTCCTACCAGTCTCCCTGTCTCCATTTCTCCTTCACAAGTGTCTTCTCCACCCTGCTGTCAGGGCTAGGTTTTTAAAACACGGATCTTATTGTGCCACTCCACTACTCAGAACTCTTCAAGCATTCCACCATTGCTTACAAACACTTTCCTCTGCTGTTTTTCCAAGGGAGCCAAAACAACATTTTCATTTCCTCTTTTGCCATGACTTCATATCCCTCCCATTTTCCATATTCACTGCACATTCTTTTTTGTGTGTGTGGCACTGTAGACTGCACCTAGGGCTTCACACATGCTAGGAAAGCCCTCTGCCACTGAGCTACATACCTGGCCCTTTTTATTTTTACTTTTGAGACAAGATCTCACTAAGGAGCACAGGCTGGCTTCAAAATTGTAATCCTTGGGGCTGGGATTGTGGCTCAGTGGTAGAGCGCTTGCCTAGCATGGGTGGGACCCAAGTTTGATCCTCAGCACCAAATAAAAATGAAGGCATTGTGTTATGTCCATCTACACCCAAAAAATAAATACTTTTTTAAAAAAATTTTAATCCTTCCTCAGCCTCCAGAGCAGCTGGGATTACAGGTGTGGACCACCATGCCCAGCTACGGTGTGCATTCTTATCCTTGGGATGACTATATCCATTCCAATCTTGTAATTATTTTGATTAAGGTATAAAACACACACAGTAAAACTTACTGCCTTTAGAGAATAGTTTTGGCTTAATGTATAGTTTTGACGTGTCTGTCATTCTGTCACCACCACCACAGTAAAGATTTATAAATCTCAAAAAATTATCACCTGCCCTTTTGAAGTCATCCTTTCCATTACCCTTAATCCCTGGCAACTACTGATATGAATTTTGTCCTATAACTTCACCTTTTCCAGAATGTCATGTAACTAAAACCACATAGCCTTTGATCAAGACTGTCTTCTTTTAGGTAGCATAATGCATTTGAGATTCATCTAAGTTACTGTGTATATGAGTAATGTGTTTCTTTTTATTGCTGAGTAGTATTTCGTTATATGGACAAGCCACAGTTTATCTGTTTCTTGTTTTAGGGATACCTGGAGTGGTTGGAGTCTTTGTTCCACCTTTCTTTTCAACTCCTACTTACCCTAAAAGGCATGGCTCAACTATTCTCTCCCCCAGATTTTCCTAGTGCTTTACACATGCCCTTATCACATTGCATTACAGTGCTTGCATTGCATATTACTTTAAGGAAGGCAAGTTCATTAGTTCTTTCTGCCTCTGGCTCTCATCCCCAACATCTGCTGCAGAGCCTAGCACATGGGTGCTCAAGCAATAATTGATGAATTGAATGTGCCTGAATTCCCTTTTCCCCAAGATACCACCTCTATCGGTAGAACTTAAAAAAAAAATTGAAGAGGCTCTATGTGAAGTAATTTTGGGAAATTTTTATCATCTTCTTAAATATTATACTTTAAGAATGCTTCTGAAAAATTATACAGTAGAAAAGCCCCCCATCTTTTTCTGTGCTGGGGATTAAACCCAAGATCTCACACGTGCCAGCCAAGTGCCTTGTCCCTGAGCTACAACCCTATAGCTAAAAAGGAAAACTTTTTAAACTTTGGTTTAACCCTCACGAGGCTGAGGCAGGAGAATTGCATGTTTGAGGCCAGCCTTGACAACTTACCAAGACACTGACTCAAAATAAAAATTAAAAAGGGCTTGGGGATATAGCTCAGAGGTAGAGCACTTGCCTAACATTTGCAAGACCCTGGTTTCAATTCACAGTACTGCCAAAATAAATAAATAAATAAACATTAGGCACAGTAAGAGATTAACAACAACTACTACTGAACAAAATAGAACCCTATACTGTAATTAAAGTTATGTGAATGTGGTCTCTTTATTTCTCTCTCTAAAAATATCTTAATCCCTCATTGTACTTTAGTACTATTTTTGGATCCTGGTTGACTTTAGATAACTGAAATTTGGAAAGCAGAACCTGGGATAAGGGGGAACTACCATAACTCAATTATACTACCTTTGGTACCCAAGTTTACACATGAATTTGATGGAAGGAGGTTTTTCTTTTCTTCTTTTTTAAAAATATTTTTTAGTTATACATGGACACAATATCTTTATTTTGTTTATTCATTTTTATGTGGTGCTGAGGATTGAACCCAGTGCCTCACACATGTGAGGCAAGCACTCTGCCACTGAGCCACAACCCCAGCCCAGAAGGAGGTTTCTCTATACTCAGAATTATTACATGCATTGTTGTATGATCTTTAACCCAAGGTCACAGCAGTTAAAAATGGAGCCAACGAAACTCCCATCAGATTTATACCTCTATGTTAAATACACTTCCTCATGTTGAACTCTGCTATACAGCTGAAGAGTGTAACCAAATAGCAAGATTTAATTCCATTCCTTATAAATGCATGTCTGAATGTCCCTGCTCTGCTTTTCTAGAAGTTTGATTTTAGAAAAACTAAAATCAAACTTCTAGAAAAGTTTGGCCATAGAAAAACCTTAGAATCTTAGAAACACAAAAGATCATCTCTAATTTCTTAGCTGATTATATTAAGGCAGAGAGATATGCTTTATTCAAGATGTATAGTAGCAAGGCTAAGCCTAGATCTGAAACTGATTTCTTAACCCCATTTCAGTACTCTCTTCCTGAAAGAGTGAGTTATTTTAGTGATCCCATGTAAGTATTAGTTTTGTTGAACCTGGTCAATCAGTTGAAAGATTCCTTCATCTTAACTTTTACTAAAAAATTGTGGATTTTTGTTTTAATTTTTTCCCAAGTAAGGTATGAAACTGATTTTTTTCCTCAAGAAACTTATCCATAATTTTCTTTTGTTTTTGTTTTGGCACTGGGAATTGAACCCAGGAGGCTTTACCGTTTAGCTACGTCTCCAGTTCTCTTTACTTAAAAAAAAAAAAAAAAAAAAAAATATATATATATATATATATATATATATATATATATATATTTCCTTTTTTAGTTGTTAATAGAACTTTATTTTTATTTGTTCATATGTGGTGCTGAGAATCGAACCCAGTGCCTCACAATTGCTAGGCAAGGGTTCCACCACTGAGCTAGAACCCCAGCCTTCTTTTCTTTTTTTTTTTTTAATTGATTTTATTTTTTATTTATTTTTTAAACTAATTTTATTTTTTTAATATTTATTTTTTAGGTGTAGATGGACACAACACAATCCTTTTATTTTTATGTGGTGCTGAGGATTGAACCCCGGTCCCACCCGTGCTAGGCGGGTGCTCTACCGCTGAGCCACAATCCAGCCCTGATTTTATTTTTTAAATACATGATAGTGGAATGCATTACAATTCTTATTATACATATAGAGCACAACTTTTCATGTCTCTGTTTGTATATAAAGTATGTTCACACCAATTCATGTCTTCATACATGTACTTTGGATAATGATGTCCATCACATTCCACCATCATTGTTAATCCCCTGTCCCCTCTCTTCCCTTCCCACCCCTCTGCCCTATATAGAGTTCATCTATTCCTCCCATGCTCCCCCTCCCTACCCCACTAGGAGTCAGACTCCTTATATCAGAGAAAACATTTGGCATTTGTTTTTTTGGGATTGGCTAACTTCACTTAGCATTATCTTCAGCTTCATCCATTTACCTGAAAATGCCATGATTTTTTTTCTCTTTTATTGCTGAGTAATATTCCATTGTGTATATATGCCACATTTTTTTAATCCATTCATCTACTGAAGGCCATCTAGGTTAGTTCCACAGTTTTAGCTATTGTGAATTGTGCTGCTATAAACATTGATGTGCCCAGCCCTCTTTTTACTTTTTAAGACAGGGTTGCTGAGCTGGCCTCTAACTTGCAATTCTCCTTCCTCAGCTTCCCAAGTAGAATAGATGTGTGCCACCATGACCAGCATTATCCCTCTTGAATGTTAAATTTTTTCCCCCCAGTGCAGGAGATGGAACTCATGACCTTGCATGTGCTGAGCAACTGCTCTACTACAGAGCTACATCTCTAGCCCTTAAATACTCATTTTCCTTCCTCTGGGAAGATATCAGCATGTCATTTATAAATAGATGACAGTATGAAGCACAGAGCCACAGGTAAACTAATTTTGTGTCTAGACTTCCCTAGAGAGACCCTGGATAGGTATTTGTGTCAGAAAATACTTCAGGATGAATGGTTGGGTTAAGAGAAATGTAGGTGGAATTCAACATCTTGGACTAAACTGTTTTTCAAGATTCCACTTAAGAGCAGTTTATCAACATGTTACCAATTAACACATCAAAGAAGAAAATGGCCTGGGCATAGCTTTCTGACTAATTACTTTTTTTATATTTAGGTGGGGAAAAGTGGCAATGTACCAGCAGGCACTACGGTGGATAGTACCATCACACATCCATCTGAGTTTGACTTTTACCTTTGTAGTCATGCAGGAATTCAGGTAATTTGAAAACTGATTCAGATCATTGGCCTGATAGGAAGATGTTTGCAAAATTTAGCAACTAGCTTGAGTAGACTTGTTATTAAATATTATGCTTAACTTTTTAATACTTATATTCTAAAATTGTTATCTTTTGGTCTGGGTATCTGCTTGTAGGTGTGCTAGGGAGTAATACTTCTGAGTATGAGGATTAGGTTTCAGTTTTCCTCTCAAGTAGTCCACCTATGTTAGAAATACATTAATCCTAAAACTCTCTCTCCAGGGAACCAGCCGCCCTTCACATTACCAGGTCTTATGGGATGACAACTGCTTCACTGCAGATGAGCTCCAGCTACTGACTTATCAGCTGTGTCACACCTATGTGAGGTGCACACGCTCAGTCTCTATTCCAGCCCCTGCATATTATGCCCGGCTAGTAGCATTTAGGGCAAGGTATCATCTGGTGGATAAAGATCATGACAGGCAAGTTTCTCAGGCACAATAAAATCTTTTTCTATTTTACCAGCATGTTAAAAAAAATGAGCTACTACAGAAAACTCTGAAAGATTTAAGTTTCCTTTTAGGGCTTAAATTGCACAGAAGAAATAAATTTGCCTAAGCCTCTGAGAGCTCATAGTGTAACTTCTGGTCCAAGAAGTGCTCAGTCTTGTTTATACTTGTATTGTGTCTCTACAGGAGTCTGATTTGGAGCTGCCTGTGGGTTTCCCATATAGCAAATACATTTCAGTTCTGATTAGGTCCTGAGTAACCTCCAACAGTACCCAGCACAGTGCTCCTATCAGAGCAATCACAAGCCTGTGGATTCTACTTCATGTAAGGGGGTGCCCTGACTAGATCACTTAAAAAAAATTTTTTTTTTAGTTGTTGATAGACTTTTATTTATTTGTATGCTGAGAATCGAAACCAGTACCTCACATATGCCAGGCAAGTGCTCTACTGCTGAGCCCCAACCCCAGCCCTGACTAGTTCACTTTGTTTTTGGTACCCTCTGGAAGAATGCACCAGAGTGAACCTGGGTGTCTGTAGGAGTGGAGCCAGACCTTCTCACCCCCAAATAGGGATCCCAAGAGAATCAGACATTTTGACCTGGTACTGAGCTACTATTAAATAGCTAAACAAGCCCTTTGCATTAATTTTCTTTTCCAAATGACCATCTGTGAAGTGTAGCCCTTTCTGGGCTCTCCCCCAAGTCTGAATTCAGCTGCTAAATAGTAGACATTCCACTGCAAGTCTATTTCTGTAAGGGTTGAAAATACAGTATTATGGAAAATGCCCAGCTGTGGCTTTGTACCTTTCATTCTGTAATATACACTCATTCATTCAACACATTTATTAGGTATTGACTGTGTGCCTGGTACTCTGCTAGGTGCTAGAAATACCAAGATGAGTAAGACAGGCTTCCTGTCTATGGGGATTTTATATTTCAGTGTGGGAGACATACAGGCAAATATAGAAGTGCAGACAGTCTGAATCAATATAGATAAAAGTGCAATAGGAGATTTATAGCTAGCTGAGTATATAGCTGGATTTGGCTCTATGAAGAAGAGAGAAGGATTCTTCCAGGCAGTGAGAACAATGGGCATAAAGGAGAGAAATCAAGTGACATGTTTGTCTGGAGCATATTAAGGGGAAACAGCAAGCCTGAGGCTGGAAAAGTATGTTAGAGTAAGATTGTCTTGTTAAATGTAAAAAGGTCTTCCTGGGATAGAATACACAGGATTTAACAGTATTGAGTATGAGTGGCAGAGGAGAGGATAAAATAAAAGAGGAAAGATTTTGAACCTAAATGATAAGAATAATAATGTGAAGAGAAGTTAGAAGAGAGCTCTTTCTATCACATGATATTCTTAAGGAGTATATTTACAAGTTGTTGGTTACCCCCCAAAAAAAACAAATTTCAGGGGCCTCTCTACTTGTCCAAGGTTGTGTAGCTAGGAGGGGAAAGCAAGAAAAGATGGCTGTGCAGTAACATTTGCAGTGTCTACTATGTTCCAGCACTGTGCTAGGCACAGAGATTCATTCATTCAACCGTTATTGAGACTATATTATGTGGTAAGCCTTACAGATACAGTGGTGAGTAAAATGGACAAAGTTCTTACTTTCTTTGAATTTACATTCCTGTGGATAAAGAAGTAATTACTCAGTTAATAATTTCATTTCAATTGTGTTTAGTACCCTAAAATAAAAGTACAGGATTCTATAAAACCATATTCCAGAAGATCCTGACCTGGACTTAAGAGGCAGGAAAGATTACTATGTAGAAAATGACATGTAACCAAATGAAGCCTAGTAGGAATTAACCAGACACAATGGTCATAGAAGTCCTTATATAGGTATCATTAAAGATTTGATTCTTATAGACATTATTTTATTTAATTATTGTAACCACTCATTAAATAAGTTGCATTACATTTTTTTCAGTTGATGTTTAGAGAGACATAAATTATTAAAGAAACCCCAGGCTTGAATCTAAGATCTTCTTGGATCCAGTATCATTTGTGCTGTTTGAAACAGGTGAAGTTTGAAGCACTGTTCTGTCATATGTGTTTTTTTTTTCCTTTATTCTCGTTACAGCGCGGAAGGCAGTCATGTGTCAGGACAGAGCAACGGCCGGGATCCTCAGGCCTTGGCTAAGGCTGTGCAGATTCACCATGATACCCAGCACACAATGTATTTTGCCTGAGAGTCTCAGAAAAAAAGAACTCAACCAGTTTGGTACCCCATACAGCCTCAAAATGTTTCAAATGCCTACCGCCTCTAGATAGAGCCAAGTTGACTTCAGTTGGTCTTCTACCAGCAGTTCGGAATAGTTGCACTGAATCTATACTTTGCAGCACTGTCTGATGCATCAACAAATTGAGCCATTTTTTTTAAAGTAATAGATACTCATAGATTATCTTTTCTGATGCACTGGACAGAATTTTTACCTCAATGTGCAAAGGCTGATCAGCCTGAACTTTCTAAAGGACTTTACAAGAAAGGTTTCTATGGAATATTTTGCTAGCTGTGGTGTTCACCGCATCCCTCTAGTCTTATAAGAGAAGATTATCCCTTTTTTTCTGTGTTTATTGAATGGGGGTGTATGCATAAGTGGGAAAGAAAAACCAAACAAACTACTTCAGTTCAGTGTAACTAATTGGATGAGCCCATAGACTTTTTAATGGAGATTTCTGACTTTACCACTGTAAATGCCTTTAACGAGCATTAATTTTTGAAAGTTTTACAGAGTTTTATTAGTTTTACTACTTTATCTTATTGATCTCTGCAGACTTGTGCTGGTGCAAGTATAGACTGCTAGGCAATTGCACTATATTTGGCTGCAGATTCAAACAGGCACTTCTCTTATTCAGTTGACTTTAATGAATGTGTGACATAAACAGATGAAATGCATGTCACAGTGACAGATAATACTGCCATGGAAAAAGTACATGTTTCTCCCTATTTGAAAAAAAAATTAGCTTTTAGTATTTTTCCAAGTTTTCAAAAGTGCCCATTTTATGCTGCTACGGTGTGATTTGTTAGATCTAAATGATTTTTAAACTTTTCTCATAGAAAGTTAACTTTGGCAATAAACATTTTTTAAGGTCCCTCCTCTTCTTCCCCCAATGATGTAGTTTTCTAGATGAGATTTCGGTATGATTTTATCAGCTATTTCTTATATATCATAATCTGGCAATTTCTGAAACCAGTCAGAAAAGACATATATTTCCATGCCTTTTGAAAGAATTGTTTTTTACTTGTTTTATAGTCAGAATCGGTGTCCTGTCATTTTGTTCTAAAATAAGCTAGAACCAGGATGCTTCCTTATTGGATAGGGTTTGCCAGTGATGTTGCACTTGCAAAAAAAAAGTACCAGCATTGAACATTTTTTTCTGGAAATCAAGTTTATTTACACAATTACTTGCAGTGCATTTTTTTTTCCTTTTTCTTTCTCTTTCAACTTGAAATGTACTTGGGTTTTCCTTCCTTTTATTCAACTAAAACTGTGTAGAAAAGGTTGATTTTTCTGAAGATTCTGGAATCCACTCACAGGGAGACAGGATTCCTTTCTTGCCCAAAAAAGGGAGTTGATCTAATGCAAGCATCAATTAAAATGTAAGGGAAAATATATTCTGTATTTAGTGTAGATAATACTTTGTAATGGACGACAGTTACATAGAGTCTTGTTAGTTCCAGCCAGTGTTTCCCAGCCCACATTTTACTGATTGATTTATTCTCCATCCTGGAACCACTGGAGTGAGAGATTAAGGGCCCTCGAGGAGCCATACTCCATTGGCTGAGGAAGATGCTGGGGGAAGAGACAGACACAATGTGGTGAAAACAATTTTGCCGCTTGTCTGGAAACTGCTGGTGGGAAACACTGGATCAGATGGTGAAGGATGTTTGCTTGAACTCATTAGTTGGTCCAAATCTCTTAAACTGGCCTTCTCAAAATCCCAGCAATATAAAGCACTGTTTTTCTTCAGTCTTTTAAACAAGCTTGTAAATACATTGAAGTTTACATTTCCATGTACTGTTGCTCAGCGGCGCCACCAGTGTTTGCTGAGACTGGTCTCTGAATGAGAGTTTTATAATGTCTATCAAGTCCTATAGCTAATTACCATGAGTGCAGATGTCCTTAATCTCTGCAGATAGTGGGAAGAAAGCAAGTTCTGTGACTGAAGCACAACATAGGCATGAGAGAAGAGATGGCAGACGTTAATTTCTTAAGATTTTTCCTTTTTTGCAAATACCTCACTTGGTTAATACAAATCAGGACATGTTGGTGAGGGGCTGGCTGCTGCTTTTATTCACACTTGTTCAGGGAGAGCACAGAAAATACTCTTCAGCATGGCCGCTCTGGACCCAAGAGGAGGAAAAAAATGGAAGCTTTTTAGGAGAAGAAGGACTCTTGGTGGCTGACTGGCTGGCCAGCAGGCACCACACCTGCACTTGAGTGCCTCGGGCTTGCTTCTTAAAAAACGCACAGAACGCTCACCATCTCCTGGCATCTACGGAGCAGGGAGCAAGGCCGAGTGCCCAGAAGCCCTGATACGCTTGCCTGCAGTTGGGCTGTATGCTCAACCTTGAACTATACCTTTTGTAGACCTCAGTCAGTCCTAGTACACTGGGGCCAATCAGTGTGGTGGTGGAGGAAAAGCCGGGAGGCCTATTTTTATAGGAAAACAGTACCAGTAAGCGTGCAATGCTGTCATTTTGGACAAAAAGAAGTAGGATTATTGGGAAAAACTTGCTGAGGGGTGAATCTTTAAAAGATAATTACTGCACAATCAGAATTGCAGCAATTCCATTGCAAGCAAGTCTGAATGCATAGTTTTAATTTAATTTGGCTTGACCAGCCAATAGGTAAACCCCCTTGGGACTGACTGAATCGTTATGCATGTGTCAATCAATGGGAGGTGTGCATTCTCTAGAAGTAGTGTTAGGCTGTTTGGTTTTTAAAAATGCAGCCTGTTTAGGCTCTGTCATGTGGTGTGAAAGATTTAAATGTAGCAATGCTAAAGAGTAACAATTTGAGGATAAGGAGCAGGACATTAAGAGAGTGGTGAAGACCCAAATGTTGAACTAATTATGTTTTGTTGTTGTTATTGTTAGCTGTTATAAAGCGAACCAGCTGGTGTAATGCAGCCAGCATTCTGGGCAGGCAGAACATATTCATTCTTACTGTAAATTCTATTTGCTGCTTCCAAAGGTGATGATTTACATGCAGACATGTTCTATATGGTCTGTATTTTAGGATCTGGTGCCCAGCCTATATCAGAGCTTTCCTATCTGGCTGAGCTACCTACCCCTTCCCATGGGCAAAGGTTTAACAAAGCTCACCCTCTCCACCCTGTCCTAGCAACCTTTTATGGTGTGCTGTAAGGTTTTCTTGCTCAATAGCAAGGTGGTTACTCTGCTTTCATTTTAAGAAGGTGGAGGCTGAGGGCATTGTATCAATACTGCTTCAACTCCAAGAATTTTTCCTTGTAAAATTAAAGGAAAGAGCTTGTTATCTACCAATTAACCATTTTCTTATCCCTTGCTATTGACATATTCATGCTTTTTCATGTCTAGTGGCTGAAAATGTTTGCATTGGTTCATTTGACTAATGGTGTGATTTTTGTTCCTCTACTGTTAGACTTGTAATGTTTTAAAATGTATTTTATTAAATTTGGACTGGATGTATGTCTCTAGCAATACGAGGTACTTTCTAAGCTATTAAGGGAGGGGTTGTATCCCCATGTGGAGATAAAATAATGGTTGTTTAAATTTGCAAAATTTTTTTTTTTGGCCTGCAGGGATATTTTGTGTTCATGTGTCCAAAAAAAAAAAAAAAAAGGAGAATAAATTGGCATTCTTGTGCCAAAAGTTGTTTTTCTTGTCAGTTTTCTAATAACTATGGAGTACACTGTATGGCAACACACATGTTGCTTTTTAAAACCAATTTCCTCAGCTTGAGAAATTCGACAAAGAAGAAAAATGGGAAAACTTTGTTTTGAACTTCTGGGTCACCGTAATTTAGGAATTGCTATATGAGAATTTTAGAAGAGTTTCTCAGCAACATTTCACAAATGGAAATTTTTATGATTCATCAGAATTCTGGATTCAGCTCTCAATGAGAAGATCTATTTCAGTGAGGCCTTAAGAAAAATTTAAGTCCCAAGACAGGGTGGTATCCACATACTTACATTTAAAAGACTAAGTTCTCCAGGAAGTTTCTAAATCCAACCAACCTGGGGTTTTCCAGTCTTATGTCTTTTTTTTTATTTAATTAATTTACTTATTTATTTTGAGATAGGGCCTCACTATGTTACCCAGTCTGACCTAGAAATCTCTGCCCTCCTGCCTCAGCCTCTCAAATAACATGTGCCACTGTGCCTAGTTCATTTCTTTTTGGAATTCCTTACCAGCAAAAAACCCTTTTGCTAAGTCATGGTAAGGAAATGTAGAAATTTTCAGATATGGCCCTTACTCTCATGGAACTTTACAGTACCAGAAAAGAAAGACTTGCATATAACTAACTCTACTAGAAGGTGAGTTTTTCTTTTTTGTTTTTCTATCAGCACAATATTTCCTTCATATTTGTCACTTATCAAACATTTATCATGAACTCGATACATGCCAAACTGTACTTAGGTTCTGGGAACACAGAAGAGCAAAATCTCATTTTTTATTTTCTTGTAGTATCGAACATAAGGCGCTCTACTGTTGAGCTATGTCCCCAGTCCTTTTTTCATTTTTTATATTGAGATAGGGTCTCACTAAGTTGCCCAGGCTGATGTCGAACTTGCCATCCTCCTGCTGTTCAAGTATCTAGGATTATAGGTGTGCACCACCACACCCTGCTGAAAAGAGTTCATGCTAGCCTTTTTCCAGCTGTGGTGCTATGGGCTGAGAAGCTCTCCTCTAAACTCCCAGCCATGCAGTTAAACCACTCACTGCCGTCATTGCAAGTCTTTTGATGCAAGAAGACTGTCAGGATCATGGAGCATTGCAAGCATAGCTCATAACTGGGCTCAGCAAGGTTAACTGAGGTCTGCTGGAGATGTTCGAGCCACGTGTGCTGCAGTCCGTTCCTGGAGCCTTTTCTGCTTCTGTGCAAGAAGCTATTTGCTGGATGGACATCTGGTCCATGTGAAGGGTGGTGGTGATGTGGCCCAGATTTACACTATCAGTAAATTCATCTCCAAAGCTCTGGTGGTCTGTTACCAGAAATATGTGGATGAGGCTTCCAATGAGGAGATCAAAGACATCTTCATCTAGTATGATGGGACATGACAAGCGGCTGCCCCTGTTGCTGTGAATCCAAAAAGTTAGGGGGCCCATCCTCCCTTCTACAAACCCATGGGCTAGCCCATCACAAGGATCAGGATTCATCTTTGTAATAATGTAGAATTTTAAGGTTAAAAAAAAAAAGTTCATTCGAATATGACATGGGGTGGAGGAAGAAGCACTGAGATTAACAGTATTGGAGTGCCAAGTGTATGTCAGTCACTTTATGTTGACACACACACATATTGTGTGTGTATATATATATATATATATATATATATATATATATATAGTTGGATACAATACCTTTTTTTAAAAAATGCTTATGTGGTGCTGAGGATCGAACCCAGTGCCCCGCATGTGCTAGGCGAGCACTCTACTGCTGAGCCACAACCCCAGCCCCTCTATTGGCATCTTTAGTCCCACAACAGTTCTTTGAGTCCTGACAGTAGTATCCCCTTTTAAAGATAAGGAATCATGAGGCTAGAGGTATAGCTTGGAGATACAGCATGGGGCTCCCATGTGTGAAGCCCTGGGTTCAATGCCCAGCACCACCACCAACCCCCCAAAAAGAAAAGATCTGAAAGTATCCATTAGAATTTACAGGAGGAAAATTAGAGGTGACCCTGGGGAAAGCAATGTCTGTGCTGAAGGGGGCAGACCTTGACTTTAGAGATCTGAGGAAGCTATAGTACCAGACCCTCTAGTTGGGGATAACGGGAAAGAATGAATTTGAATGTTAGCTGGAGTGGGAAGTAGTTCATTTTTCAGAATGGGAGAGATTTCAGCATATATATGCTGTGGGGAAGGAGCAAATAAAGAAGTAGAAATTGGAAATACTGGAAAGGAAAAAAAATGATAGAGGGAGAACTTGAAGGAAATTAAGAGGGAAAGATCCAACACATAAGCAGAAAAACTGAGAAAAACAAAAGTGGGAGGAGGCTGTATGTCATAGCATTTTCTAACTTTTTTGAAGTATAATGTACATATAATAAAGTATCATAAGTTATCAGTTCAAATTTTCTCAAAGGAAAGACATTCATGTAATTCTTAGCCAAATTTAAAAACAGAAGCTTATCAGTGCTCCAGAAGGCCCCAGGACCACTAGAAGTGGTAAGATAGTCACTACCTAAACCTATTCTGCCTAAAGTTAATCACTCTCTTTTAAAAACAGTTTTAATGAGGTTAATTGATATATATATATATATATATATATATATATATATATATATATAAAGCTGCACATATTTAATGTATACAATTTAGTAGATTTGAACATACACCTGTGAAACGAATACTGCAGTCAAGATTATAAATATATCCTTCAATAGCCACAATTTTTTTTAAGATACTGGGGATTGAACCTAGAGCCTGGTGCATGCTAAGGAAGTATTCTACCACCGAATTATATCCATAACCCTTTTAATTTTTTACTAAGAGTCTTGCAAAGTTGCCCAGATTGGTCTCAAACTTGTGATCCTCCTGCCTCATCCTCCTAAATTGCTGGGATTACCCTTCAGGCCTTTGTAGAATCCTCTCCCATTGAGTGCAAACAGGACTTGCAATTTGGTTTCTAACCAACAAAATATGGCAAAGGTGATGGAATGTCCCTGTGATTACATTGAGTTCTATGAGACACTCTGCCTTACTCACTCTGGAGTCTTTCCTCTCCCTGTCTTTCTCCTTGCTGGTCATGTTAAAGAAACCCATGTGGCAAGGACTTGTGCGGAGGTTGTAGGAGTTAAGGATGTCCTCCAGCTACCAACCAAGAAAAAAACAAGTTCCCAGTTACACAGCTGTGGAAAACTGAATGCTGCTAACAACCATGTGAGCTGGAAAGTGGATTCTTTCCCAGTCAAGGCTCCAGATGAAAACCAGTTCTGGCCTTTGACCACTTGCTTTACAAAACAAGTTCCAGGTGAATTTAAAGTAGGTCATCTTTTCAACAATTGATGCTGGAAACAATTAAATAAAGCTAAACCTTTATTTCTCACCACACTAAAACATTAGCTCAAAATGTATCATAAACCTAAATGTAAAAGGTAAATATAAGAATATCTTAGTGATCTTGAGTTTGATATTTTTAAAAATGTAACACAAAAGCATCAACTATGAAAGTAAAATATCAATACACTGGATTTCATCAAAATTATTTTTTGTTCTTCAAGAGACCTGTTATAAGCTGGGCAAGGTGGCTGTAATCACAGCAACTCAAGTGGCTGATAAAGGAGGATCACAAGTTCAAAGCCAGCCTCAGCAATTTAGAGAGAAGCCCTGAGAAACTTAATGAGCTGTGTCTTAAAATAAAAAATAAAAAGGGCTGGGGACGATGGTTAAGTGTCCCTGGTTCAATCCCTAGTATAGAAATAAAAATTTAAAAAGTTATGCACTTACTCCTAAGACATTTTCCTCCTAGGTGTTTACCCAAGAGAAATTAAAATATCCAAAGACTTAGAGACAAATGTTCATAGCAGTTTTATTAGTAATGGTCCCAGAGTAAAAACTATCATATATCCATCAACATGTGAAATACATAAATTGTCATGCTGTATATCCATACAATGGAATACTACTCAGCAATAAAAAGAAAGGAACTATTGATACACCCAAGGGTGAATCACAAAGTAAAGTAGCAAGTGAAAGAAGCCAGGCTCTCCTGCCCCGCCAAAATGTTCCGGTATGAAAACAAACCAATGGCAACAGAAAGTGTATCAGTGGTTGCAGAAGAGAGGAGGAGGAGGAGGAATAGGAAGCAAAGCGACAGAAGGAAACTTTAGGGGGCAATGTGTATGTTATTATCTTGATTGTGGTGGTGGTTGCTTGTGTGCACACTTATGGCAAAACTCATCAGACTGCACATTTTAAATACGTCCGGTTTACTGAGTGGCAATTACACAGCAATAGAATTTGTAGGGTTAGGGAAGAGTAGGAGTTCTACATTTTTGCAGACCTAGTATCTCACAGTAAGAGTGGAGGGAGGGAGGTCGCGCATGCTCAGATCTTCCTCGGTGCTCACCAATCAGATACTTGTTGCGCGACGGGGCGGGGCTGGCGCGGAATGCAAACCCACGAGGACTCTATGCGAGCCCGCCCACCTAGCAAGTCCCTCTGGGTGCCCTAGGGTTCACAGGACTTTGTGGCTTTAATTCTGAGGGCACAGCGATTGAAGGACTCTATGCAGGCAAGTGATTTAATCTGGAGTCAGAAACATTTTGAAGTTGCGTGGAAAATGGACTCAGGTGGGTGGGAAACGACCTCAAGGCAGGCTGAGGAGCTATATTATTATTATTATTATTGTTATTATTAGGTGCCTGGGATTGAACTCAGGGGCACTCAACCACTTAGCCACATCTCCAGTCCTGTTTTGAATTTTTATTTAGACACAAGCTGGCTTTGAATTCGCAATCCTCCTGCCTCAGCCTCCCGAGCCTCTGGAATTACAGGCGTGGGCCACCGCGCCCAGCCTAATATATTATTAATTAATTAATTTTTGTCAGTCTTTCCATTCAACCGTGAACCCTGCAGAGAAAGGACTATCTCATTTTTAACCTCCAAAGCATCCCTTCCCTACCCTTATCTCTCTGCCCGCGCCTGTGGTTCAAACTTTTTTGTCAAGGAGTTGGCTAAATCTCAGGTCACACAGTTTGTAAAAGTCAGGATTCAGATATAGGTCTTTTTAACACCAAATCTTGAGGTCTTTGACTTGCTTCTTGCACAATGAGAATCTAAAAAGATTTGGTATTTATTTTAGAATTCATCAGTTGGCTCCACGCAATGATGTTAGCCCTAAAATATCCGGTGTAAGTAATGGGGGATTTCCGAGGTGCAAGGAGGACTTTGTGTGTTTTCCAAAGTCACACAGGATCAATTCAATAAATGTGACCCACTCTTTTATAAGAACTGTGTTTGGCACAGGATAAATTATGTGTGGAGGGTGAACATTGTACCTGCCCTTGCATAAAACAGACAACAAAAGAGTGTACTTAGTGCTCTGATGGGAAACTTCTGAGATCTCCAGTTTTAATTTTTTTCCTAAAGTTTTGATATTTTGGGGTGGAGAGCTTGCCTGGCATGAGGGAGGCCCTAATTCATCTCTAATCCCACAGTAAATAAATAAAATAAATAATAACATTTTGAAATTTTGTGATGAGCTTTTATATGTATGTGTGTATATTTTCTTCTTAATGTGCTAAAGTGCAGAGTGTAGTCTCTTTCTCTCTAGAAACTTTAGTTTGAGCAAGTTTTTTTGTATTAGATCTTTGGTAATTTTTTTCCTCATTTTCCTCCCTCTGGTTAATTGGATACTTGGCAGGGAGTGTACTGGGGATTGAACCCAGGGGTGCTTTACCATTGAGCTATATCTCCTACTCACTCCCCACCTCATTTTTTTTTTTTTTTTTTTTTTTGGCGAGTGAGTGGGGGGATAGAGCCTTCTTAATTTGCTGAGGCTGGCTTGGACTTGTGATCCACCGGCCTCAGTCTCCCTAGTAGCTGTGTTTAGTTGTGCACCACTGATCCTAACTCCAAATTGGATCTTCCACTAGTCAGATAGGACCTAGTGAATGGCTCCTATAATTTTATTTTATTTTCTCTTCTACATTTTCCATTTCTACTTTTTGTCCTACTTTCTGAGATAATTTCCTCAATTTTGTTTTTCATCTCATTTGTGAATCTAAAATCTTTGCTATTTTATTATTTTCCTTTAATTGAAATTTAAAATCTATTATTTTCCTATTGTCATAGTCTCTTTTTAAAAAAAATTTTAGATGTCGTGGACCTTTATTTTTTTCATTTATTTGTATGCAGGGGTTGATAATTGAACTCGTGCCTCACCATGCTAGACAAGTGTTCTACCAATGAGCCACAACCCCAGCCCCTGTCATAGTCTCTTGTTTAATGAAACCAGCATCTTTCTTTTTTAAATTTTTTTTTAGTAGTTGGACACAATCCTTTTATTTATTTTTATGTGGTACTGAGGATTGAACCCAGGGCCTCAAACATGCTAGGCAAGCGCTCTACCACTGAGCCACAACCTCAGCCCTGCCCCCCCCCCCAAAAAAAAAAAAAAAAAACCAGCATCTTTTCTCTTTCTTTTTTTTTTTTTTGGCCTCTGCTAGGGATGGAATCCAGGACCTTGGGCTATACTCCTTTTTTTTTTTTTTCATGGTATAGGGGATTGAACCCAGGGATGCTTAACCACTGAGTCATCTCCCCCCTTTAAATAATATTTCATTTTGAGACAGTATCTCACTGAGTTGCTGAAGCTGGCTTTGAACTGCAATCTTCCTGCCTCAGCCTTCCTAGCTGCTGGGATTATAGGTGTGGGCTACTGAGTGTGGCTTCTTTTTTATCTTTTTGAGGCTCTAAAATACAGTTTTGGGAAGGAAAGAATATTTCTTGTATTCTCTGAGCAGCTGTATTTCCTCTGAGTTGTATTAACTATTGGTTTTCTTTTCTGATTTTCATGTTGGGACTTTCCTCAAATAATGTTAATAGCCAACATTTATCGGGGATTTATGTTGTGGGCAAACGTTTTTCAATATTAATTTATTTAATTCTTATAACAACTAATGAAGTAGGTGTTGCCATCTCCAGTTTATAAATGCTGTAATGGAGGAAGTAGAGCTTGAGGAATCTAACAAAGGTCACACAAACATTACAGTTGGTGAAGCTTGCTAAGTGCAGTGACACATTCCCATGATCCTGATGATTTTGGAGGCTGAGGTGGGAGGATCATTTGAGCCCAGATCAGTCTGGGCAATTGAGAAAGACCCCCCTGTTTGAAGTAATATAAGTAAATAAATAAGCTAAGATATTACTTGGTGTGCTTTGAGACTAGGGCATTTCTTAAAATATATTTTTAGTTGTAGATGGGCACAATACCTTTATTTTGTTTTATTTGTTTTTTTGATGGTGCTGAGGATCAAACCCAGTGCCTCACATTTGTGAGGCAAGTGCTCTACCACTGAGCCACAACCTCAGCCCTAGGGCATGGTTTTAACCAGTATTCTTCTTCTTCTTTTTTTTGTTGATGGACAGAATGCCTTTATTTTTTTTTAATATTTATTTTTTAGTTGTAGTTGGACACAACACCTTTATTTCACTTATTTATTTATTTATTTATTTATTTATTTTTTTAGACAAATTAACTTTATTAAGTTACTACTTCAGTTCTTATATTGATTTGTTAAAAAAATATGTTTGGAATATATTACTGAAAGTGAATACATGCAATAAATAGAAAACAGGGATGCAAAGTGCTGGAGATATACCAACCAACTTATTTTCATCTGTTGCTTACTGTGGTAGACAGAATTTAACACGTGATTAGCATTATTGAAAGAGTAGACACAAAACCTGGGAGAAGGCTGCAAACTACTACTCAGTATCATAAAGCTCTGGACCACTTACCCAAACAAAACAAAACAAAACAACAAAACTAAACAAACACCTTCAGTGTTTACCTGGGAGCTAATCTCACAATAACAGTGAATTATCAACTACTACCCATATGAACAATCAAAGTTTTTCACTTTGAATATATGATGATTACTCAAATATTCTAGGTCATATTGCAGGCCCTACAGCAATAAGTTACAAACACTCTGAATATAATAACTTAAACATGATATGGTTAATATATATAGAAGTGCTCCACAGAGGGAGTATTCTTAACTAATCTCTTTCAAGTAAGGTGATAATTAAAAGAATTAAATTTACAGTTTCAACTTCCATACAGAAGAGTAATGTCAATATTCTGGCAATAATGATGACATCCCATTATTATAAATGCAGAACCTGCTGATGTACACATTACTTTGAATTATACTTGATTGAAGAAATAATTCTATTTACAAGTGGGTCCATATTCTATGTGCAAATTTTCAATGGAGCAGGTTTATAATCAAAGTTGGGTTTAGCAAATGCTTTCTGACTTCTGAAAATAAACCACGAAAGCACTTCCTAAAAGTGAACTAAAATTAAAAGTAGGTGACACCAGTTTTTTTTTTCTTTATGTGTGATGAACTTCATGAAACATTAACTCCCGAGGTATACTTGTTTCTGGACCATACAGCTTACATGCTCTTCTTTCAAAGGCAGCTACCATCTGTTTTACAACTTCATCGAAAAACAGAGTAGCAAGCTGCGAGTGTAGAAGTGAGCGGAATTCAAAAGAAATTGAAAAATCCAAGGTACAAGTTCTTGGGTAGCCAGGAAGACCTGGTCTAAAACGCCAAATGGTCTCCAAATGATTGAAAAGTTTCCCATCAGTACAGGATGCCTTTACCAAATGTGGTTTCACCAAGGTTACTACTGACGTGTATCGCTCCAGCACAGGTGGAAATCCAATTTCTAATCGTGTTTTACAATATCCAGATCTCTTTAATATTACATCTGATTTTTTGCACCAAGGAACGAAATGCTTGTAATCCTCCATTTCTGATACTACATCATACATTTCCTCCATCGAATATCCTATAATTCTTCTCTCTGAATATTCTTTTCTTTTGTTTATTAAGGGTGAAGCAATTTTGAAGAAAGTTCTTGAATATATCTCCTTAGGCAAAACTGAGTTATGTAGTGGAAGAGTTCTGCTCATCAGTATACCACAGGAAGCTAAATATCTACTATTCCGCGCTGACCCTTGTGCCGGGACTGCGGCTGACGTCCCCAACCTCGGACGGCACTCTGAGACTACCCTAGTAAAGGCCTTCTGACCGGCTCGAGCTGCCATGATCGTCTCTTGGAAGCCGGTCGCAAACACCGAGCCAAGTCCGCGGCACCGCCCTCAAGCCGCTCACTTATTTATTTTTTTATGTGCTGCTGAGGATCGAACCCAGGGTCTCACGTGTGAGACGAGTGCTCTACCCCTGAGCCACAATCCCAGCTCCATAAATGCCTTTTATTTTATTTGTTTATTTTTATGTGGTGCTGAGGATTGAACCCAATGCCTCACTCATGCTAGGCAAGCGCTCTACCACTGAGCTACAGCCCCAGCCCCTATCCAATATCCTGTATCTACACTGCCTCAGGTTTAAGAGTGAGACCTGGCATCTGGTTAAGGGTGGTAGATTATACACTACCTTTATCTCTTTTAACTCCAATAACCCCATAACAACAATAATAAATGGATTTGTTTTTCAGGAAAAAAAAAAAAAAGGCCGGGGGAGGGGTCACAAAACCTTAAGGACATAGAACAAAGGAAAGGAGAAAGCAAGAACAAATTTTTTGGAAGTTGGAAAGTCTATGGACCAGCAGTAACTGACTTAGCACATTCCAGAAAGCTAAGTCTTAAAATGACCTGGGAGAAAGCCAAAAGGCAAAACAATTTTTCCTGTAGACTATTTCCCGCCCATACATAGACACAGGCTCAGGCTCAGACTCAGGCATAAACAAATTTGGAACTGAGGCATGAAGAATCTCTGGACCTGGTCATGAAGCTAGGGCTGAAAACAGGAGGATGTCCTTCATCTTCACAACATTCAGATGACTGACCATCTCTGCTACATTTAAACGGTTAAGAGGATTCAAAATTCAAGACTGGGGATATGGCTCAGTTGGTAGAGTGCTTGCCTTGCATGCACAAGGCCTTGGGTTCAATCCCCCACACCACAGAAAAAAATATATTTAAAAGATTATGAGAGATATTTAGTTGAGGTCAGGAATATTGCGCTGAAAATAAACATTAAGTGATTTTTTTTTTTCAGTACTGAGGAGTCAGTTTCAGGGCTCTACACATACTGAGGTACATTTCCAACCATTTCTATCTTTATTCTGAGATAGGCTCTTGCCAGATTGGGCATAAATTTGCGGTCTTCATGCCTCAGCCTCCTGAGTAGCTAGAATTAGAGGCCTGCACCAGTAGGCCTGGTTAAGTGACTGTTTCTACACTTACGTTGAGGTACTGTTCTAAGCACTTTATATGTGCTAAGCAACTTAATTCTCCTAAAAATCCTATAGGGATAAGTTATCAATTTTTTTTCTTCCTGATTTAGAGAGAGAAAACTGAAGTCTTGTTGAAGTCTGATGTAAAGAAAAGACCACTGACTCCAATCTTAAATTAAAGCAAGCTTGTATTGTGTACACAAAAAAAGAGCTGATCAGTGGCTGTTTCTCCCAATCTGGGCTAGAGATCAGCACCCCAGCTTTCCAGGAACAAAGTTTTATAGCACAAAAAATTGCAAAGGGGGGTGTCTTGAGAACTTAGAGATAACAGGATTTTGACAAGCATAAGGCAAAGGCAGATAGTAAGTTAATGATTTACATGGCATGATATTTCAAGGTAGGGAGTAAATTCAGATCCCAACATCAGAATTTATGAGGTGCCACTAAGGTTTCAGAGAGGATTGTTATCTGGTCAGGGAAAGCCAGGCATGGGTGAGTTCAAGTCATGGGCCAATTCTAAACAAGTTTAGAAATCACAGTAATTTATAGTAAAATAGTGTGGAGAGCCATTCTCACACGTGACTGGGCAACTCCTGGTTTGGGTCTGAGGCTCTCTGGCTAATCTGTGTCAGAGCTTTCCCCGGCCCTCTCCTGATGAGAGAACCCGTGCGTGTGGGGGTGTGACTGACCACTGACCCCGGGGCCCACTGACCCTGACCTTGGAGTGCAGCCCCCCTCAACCTTCATTGGATGGAATTCTCCCCTGAATTTCTTGTTCCCCAATAAAAGGCTACTCCCTGGTGTGCTCACTCTCTCTCTCTCCTGCTAGCCCTGAGTAATCCCTGCTGCCCTACGGGTGGTTCGAGGTGGGAACCAGAGAGGGGAGCCCTCTGGGAGCTGGTCATAGAAAAAGGTAACTGAGTCTGTGTGTTTTATTTCGATCTCGCTAGTTAACTTTTATGCCAAGAACCTCTTTAATGAAACCAGTGCGCTGGTCGCATGGTGGAAAATAGAAATTAACTTTTCATGACTTTGTGATGAGATGGCTTCCAATCTTAAAATGGAATTAGGTGGGTTCATCGGTCTAAAGAGGTCATAGACAGTTAAAAGAATATTTATAACAAATGTGTACTATTAAGAAGAATGAAGTAACAAACTACCATAATCTCCTGTTCACTTTACCATTTACTTTTACCTTTGTTTTGTTTTATTGACTTTATCTTTTGAAGTGTTCTGTGTATTCCTTCATAATCTAGTCCCATTCTTTTCCCTCCCAGGTATAACTACTATCTTAAAGTTTGGGTTTACCATTTCCTTGTTTATCTACTTTGTGGGTTTTCCTCCTCTACCTTGTGGTACTGGGGAGTGAACTCAGAGGTGCTCTACCACTGAGTTTATACCTCAGCCTTTTGTTATTTTTTATTTTGAGACAGGTTCTCACTAAGTTGCTGAATTTGCAGTCTTCCTGCCTCAGTCCCTCAAGTCTCTGGGATTACAGATGTGTGCCACCTCTGTCCTGATTTTGTGTTGTTTTATACATATGTTTGTATTCTGAAACCATATTTTCTTTTGCATATTTATTTTGAGTACTAGAGGTTGAACCCTGGGGTAGTTTACCCCTGAGACATATTCCCAGCCCTTTAAATTTTTTGTTTTGAGATGAAGTCTTGCTTACTTTGAGATGAAGACTTTTTAACATTGTCCAGGGTGAACTTGAACTTTCAATTTTCCCACTTTACCTCCTGAGTAGTTGGGATTATAGGTGTTTGCTAGCAAGCCCAGCTGTATTTTTGAATTTTATATAATTTGAGTCATACCATAAGCATTTTTTGAGATTTATGTATATCACAATTTCATGTTTCTGAGATATATATATATATATATCAGAATAATATATAATCACAAATTTTCAGTTCTATTATGGATGGATTTAGTGTTGTTCTGTCTTTTCTGTGTGTGGGGGGCGGGTACTGGGCTTTTTCTTTTTCTTTTTTTCTTTTTGTAGTACTGGGTAGTGTTGTTCTCACTATCTTTGCAAATAGTGCTGCTTAGATAATTTCCATGCATGTCTCCTCTTGGCAATAGCAGAAGTTTTTCTATAGTGGAATTACTGGGCCATAGAGTATGGGTATCTTCAACTTTATAGATTATGTTGGTTGTGACAATTTACTCGATTATCAACAGTATTTAAGAGTTCTTATTATTCCATATCCTTAATTTTTGTTCATTTTAATTATTGTATTGATGTCTAATTGTGATCTTCTTAGTAATGAGATTGAATTAAAAAAAAAACAAACCCAGGGGCACTTAACCACTGAGCCACATCCCCAGCCCTTTTAAAAAGTAATGTTATTATCTTTTTTATACCTTTATTTTATTTATTCATTTAACATGGTGCTGAGTACTGAAGCTAGTGCCTCACACATGCTAGGCAAGTGTTCTACACCTGAGCTACAACTGCAGCCCCCTTTCTTATTTTTTATTTTGAGTCAGGGTCTCGCTATATTGTTGAGGCTGGCTTTCAATTTGTGATCCTCCCGCCTCTGCCTCTCAAGCTGTTGGGATTACAGGGGTGCACCACCATGCCCATCAGAACTTTTTGTTTTTTAATGTGGTGTTTTACCCTTTGTGTTTCATCTTCTTTGAACTGTGATTTGTAACTTGTAATATATTGGTTACATGCCCTTTGGTGGTTGTATATATATTGCAAATATTTGTTTCTGCCTTGTCTTCATACACACACACACATACACACACACACACACACACACACACACACGTGTGTATGTGTGTATGTGTATGTGTGTGTGTGTGTGTGTGTGTATATTTTTTTGGTACCTGGAATTGAGCCCAGAGGCTCTAAACCACTGAGCTACATCCTCAGTCCTTTTTTATTTTGTGACAGTGTCTCACTAAATTGCTTAGGGCCTCGCTAAATTGCTGAGACTGACTTTGAACTCACTTCAATCCTCAGCCTCCCAAGTTGCTGGGATTACAGGTGTGTGCTACCTACCGTGACTGGTTATAGTATTTTTTGATGAATTTAAGTCTTTAATTTTAATCTACTTGTATTAATAGTCATTAATTGTCTGTTCATCTGTCTCTGTCTCTCTGTTTCTCTCTCTCTCTCTCTCTCTCTCTGGTACTGGGATCAAACTCAGGGTGTTTTGCCACTAAGCTACATCCCCCAGCCCTTTTATTTATTTATTTTATTCCGAGACAGGGTCTTGCTAATTTGCAGAGGCTGCCCTCAAACTTGGAATCCTTCTGCCTCAGTCTCATGGGTCACTGGCATGCACCACTACTACTGTTTAAGTTTTTTTAAAGTTTAGTATGTTTTAGTGCTGAAAAAATTCTTTCCTATCTCAAATCTTACGTCTTTTTTTTTTATATATGTTTTTAAGACCGCCCACTACAGGAGTTAGTTTTCATGTATGGGATGAGGCAGGGCTCCAGTTGAATTTTTTTTTTTTTTTTTTTTTTTTTTAGAGAGAGAGAGAGAGTTTTAATATTTATTTCTTAGTTCTCGGCGGACACAACATCTTTGTTGGTATGTGGTGCTGAGGATCGAACCCGGGTCGCACGCATGCCAGGCGAGCGCGCTACCGCTTGAGCCACATCCCCAGCCCCAGTTGAATTTTTTTCATATCAGTAGTAAGTTGTGCTCAGTGCCTTGCCTCATGCATAGTAATCCCAATAATGCAGGAGGAGTATTGCAAATTTGAGGACAGCGTCAGCAATTTAATGAGACCCTAATACAAAATAAAGAATAAAAAAGGGCTGGAGATGACAATATAGCTTAGTGGTAGAGTATCCCTGCTTTCAATCCCCAATACTGCCCCCCACAAAAGATAATTAGTTGTCCCAGTTCCATTATTGATATTTGCCTAGTGGCCTGCATTGCCATCTCTGCCATGCCAGTATTGTTTCCACACATATAAAGGTCTGTTTTCACACCCTGTACAGTAGTACTTCCCCTGTCCCAGATCTCACTTTCCATAATGTCAGTTAACCTGTCATCAATCATGGTCCAAAGTAATAAATGGAAAATTTCAGAAATAAACAATTCATAGGTTTTAAATTGCATGCCATTCTGGGTTGTGTGATGAAATCACATGCTGTGCTGCACGGGCCGGATGTGAATCATCTCTTTGTCCAACCCTGTGTATCCATACTTGTATGCTGGGTACATTACCTGCAAGGTAGTCACTCAGTAGCTTTCCCAGTTATCAGACTGACTGTGGTGGTATCACAGGGCTTATGTTCAAGTAAGGCTTATTTTATTTAGTAACGTTCAGGATGTGCAGAGTTGTGATGTTCACAATTCAGATATGCCAGAAAAGTCATAATGCTTCCTTTATGAGAGAGATAGACCACATTCATATAACTTTATTACATACATTGTTAAAATTGTTCTATTTTATTATTATTGTTAGTCTCTTACTATGCATAATTTATAAACTTCACCATAGATATGTAGGGATAGAAAAAAAAAAACAGTACATAAAGGGTTTGGTAATATCTGCAGTTTCCAGCATCCTCTGAAGACCTTAGAATCTATCTCCTGAGGATAAAACAGGACTACTGTATTCTGTTACACTAGCCAGTTTAACACTATGCCACTACCCCACTGTCTTAATTATCATAGGTGTATAATAAGATTTGATATGAAATTAACAAATTCTTTCATCTTATTCTCTTTCTTCATAAGTATCTGCTATTCTTTGGGCTTTGGTTTATCTATTTACATTTTAAATAACTTTCTCAAGTTAAGTAAAGTTATACACACAAACCTGGTGGAACTTTTATGATGATTGTCCCAAATTTGTAAATGAATTTGAGAATATAGCAATGAGACTTCTTTCTTAGGAGCAGAACTTTTTCTCCATTTATTTACGTCTTTAATGCTCTTCAATAAAATTTTTATATATTTTTTTACAGGGATTGCACACCTTTGTCAAATTTATTCCTTGTGCCTTATTTCTGAGGCTACTGTAGATTTTTATAATGCATTGGATTTTTAAAAATATTAATCTTATATTTATCAGTCTTACTGTACTTTCTTATTTCATATGTAATGATTTGTCTATAGATTACTTTGAGTTTTGTTTGTAGACCATCTAATCATCTGTAAATAACAGTTGTGTTTCTTCCCTTTCCAAAAAACTTTTTTTTTCCTCCACTGTGATGGAGAAATAAGGTCTGAATTTGTTTTTCTCCCAATTTTGAAGAGAAAGCTCCTAATTTTTACAATTAAAAATAAAGTTTGGGGGCTGGGGTTGTGGCTCAGAGGTAGAGCACTTGCCTAGCATGTGTGAGGCTCTGAGTTCAATCCTTGGCACCACATAGAAATAAAATAAAAATACTGTGTCGACTATAACTAAAAAATAAATATTAAAAAAAACAATAAAGTTTGGAACTGGGGCTGTAGCTCAGTGGTAGAGCACTTGCCTTGCAGGTGTGAGGACCTGGCTTTGATCCTCAGCACTACATAAAAATAAATAAATAAAGATACAGTGTCATCTGCAAATAAAAAAAAATATTTTAAAAAAGAAAAAAGTTTGTAGTCTAGACGCAGTGGCACATGCCTGTAATCCCTGCTAAATTGCTGAGGCTGACTTTGAACTCGTGATCCTTCTGCTTCAGCCTCCTGTGTGGCTGGGATTACAGATATGTGCCACCGTGCCCAGCTCATTTACAAATTTTTAAATGTTAAACTACTCTTGTATTCTTGGGGAAAATTAAATTTGATTAAATTTTATTTTTGATACAATACTAAATTTGGTTTCCTATAATAATTAATTCAGGATTTTTGCATCCTTATTCCTGAGTCTGGCCTGTAATGTATCTTTCTTTATTGGTTTTGGTATGATGATTATACTGACTTGAAAAATAGTTCATCTTCTGTTCCCTGGAAGAAATTTGCATAAGATTGAAGTGATTTATTATTCCTTCAACATTTGACAGAACTCACCTGTATATTTGAATTTTTTGTATGTATGTATGGAACTATCTTTAATCATCCTAGGGATATTTTAGCTAATGGTTTGAAAGTTGTATTCCTATTTTTTCTATTCTATTTTTATTCTCTTAGTTGAATATTTTTTTGACATACCATCTATGCTTACCAAAATGTAAAGTGAATTAATACCTTTACTCTTTATTTTTTATTTTTATTTATTTTTTTATTTTTTTTTTTTACCTTTACTCTTTAATCTATCAGAAGATAGATTCTAAGTTCTCCAGAGGATGCTGGAAACTGCAGATATTACATTTTAAATAACTTTTCTTGTCTGAAAAGTATAAGGATCTTTAGAACACTTTAACTCTGATTCCCCTCCTCCCAATTAAATGTTCTGTTCACCAGTATTTTAGTTCTGTCCTATTAAAACAAAACAAAACAAAAAACAAAAACAAAAAACCTAAACCCGGCATGGTGGTGCATGCCTGTAATTTCAGCAACTTTGGAGGCTGAGTAAGGAGGATCACAAGATTGAGGCCAGTCTCAGCAATTTAGCGAGGCCCTGAGCAACTTAGTGAGATCTTCTCTCAAAATAAAACATAAAAAAGGGCTCAGGATGTGGCTCAGTGCCCCTGGGTTCAATCCCCAGTGCCAATAAAAAAAAAAGTAAATAATAAAAATTAAAAAGAGCCTCTACCCTTCTTGACCACTCATATCAAATAGTTACTTGCTGAGAGCCATTGCCATCAAAATGGAATGACGCATCAAAATTTCCTTGCCAGCATACCCCATGTTGCTTAGAGGAAGGACTCATGGAAATGGACTTGACATTGCATGTATGCTTGAAAGGTGACCCTGCTCAAGGACCAGGGTGGATCCGGGTTTAAGGAGGATCCTACTGGATTAGGGCGGATCAGGTTTTAGGGAGTATCCTGCTCCTTGGGTTTAGGGCGGTTCCAGGTTTAAGGCCTAACCCTGCTGGGAATAGGGCGTATCCTGCTGCCTCAGGCACGCCCGATTCTTGAGTTTCCATTGAGTTCTCATGGTATTCAGAGAGATCCGGGATAAAAAGCCCAGCAGAGTCCAGTGGATTTGGGCGGAGAACGTGATTTCCCCAGAACGTGTTTGTAGAGGGCCGGTGTGAGTTCGGGAATAAAGAATTGCTGTTTGAATCTACAAAGCTGTGAGTGGCTCGTGATTGTGTGCCCAGCCAGACTGCGGCAGTTACTATCTCCAATTATTGTCTGTTTCTGTCTCACAGCAAGTTATTTTTTAATCTTAAGATATATTTTATTTTTTACTTGTTATTGTCTGTGTCCCCTGCTAGCAGTACTGTAGTCTTCCTGAGGACAAGGGAACTATCTGCTTTGTTCACTAACTTGTAGGAATTTAGTGAATATTTATTGAATGAGTGTATGACTATTTGTATTTAGAAAGTTCTCCCCAGGGGCTGGGGATGTGGCTCAAGCGGTAGCGCGCTCGCCTGGCATGCGTGCGGCCCGGGTTCGATCCTCAGCACCGCATACCAACAAAGATGTTGTGTCCGCCGAAAACTAAAAAATAAATATTAAAAATTCTCTCTCTCTCTCTCTCTCTCTCCTCTCTCAAAAAAAAAAAAAAAAGAAAAAAAAAGAACTCCCCAAATGCAATTTTGGAATGGATCTGAAGGTGCAAAACTAGAGAGAGATAGGGAGTTAAGAGATTATTGTATTTATACTAGCAAGAATTAGTGATCTGGACTTGGATAATAGAGTAGGGTTGTAGAAAAGGGGAGAGGAAATTGAAAGATATTAAGAGGCAGAATCCACAAAATTTTATTACCATTTGAATATGGAGACATGAGTTAAATAATGCTTTTAAAAGGCTTCAGTTGATGCCTTTGTGATGTCTTGACCACATTCTCTGTTGATGCAATGCAACCTCTTTGAGATTTCTCTTTGATGCTCTTGGTTTCAGTTACTACATGTATGTTTGAAACTCTTAAATATGGATCACTATGTGAAACTTTTTTTGTTCTGGGTTCTGTACCACATAGCCAACCATGTAGACATCTACAATAGTAGGATATCTTGCAGATACCCCAAGCTCAGTATGTCCAAATTACATTTATTACCTTTCTTGTTGACTTCCTCCTCTAGTGATTTTTTTTATGGATTGTTCAAAACATTACAAAGCTCATGACATATCATCTTTCATACATTTGATTCAAGTGGGTTATGAACTCCCATTTTTACCACAAATACAAATTGCAGAATCACATCGGTTACACACTCACATTTTTACATAATGCCATATTAGTGACTGTTGTATTCTGCTACCTTTCCTATCCCCTACTATCCCCCCTCCCCTCCCCTCTCATCTTCCTTCTCTACCTCATCTGCTGTTGTTCAATTCTCTCCCTTGTTTCCCCCCCCCTTTACCCTCACAACCTCTTATATGTAATTTTGTGTACATTGAGGGTCTCCTTCCATTTCCATACAATTTCCCTTCTCTCCCCCTTTCGTCTCTGTTTAATGTTAATCTTTTCCTCATTTTCTTCCTCCCTGCTCTGTTCTTAGTTGCTCTCCTTATATCAAAGAAGACATTTGGCATTTGTTTTTTAAGGATTGGCTAGCTTCATTTAGCATAATCTGCTCTAATGCCATCTATTTCCCTGCAAATTCCATGATTTTGTCGTTTTTTAGTGCTGTGTAATACTCCATTGTGTATAAATGCCACATTTTTTTTATCCATTCATCTATTGAAGGGCATCTAGGTTGGTTCCACAGTCTAGCTATTGTGAATTGTGCTGCTATGATCATTGATGTGGCAGTATCCCTATAGTATGCTCTTTTAAGATCCTCAGGGAATAGTCCGAGAAGGGCGATAGCTGGGTCAAATGGTGGTTCCATTCCCAGCTTTCCCAGGAATCTCCATACTGCTTTCCAAATTGGCCGCACCAATTTGCAGTCCCAACAGCAATGTACAAGTGTACCCTTTTCCCCTCCTCTAGTGATTTTAATATCAGAAAATGGTACCATCAACTGTCTATGTGCTTAAGCCAGAATCTATTGAGGATGGTTCATAAAGCCCAGCCTAGGAGGGAGTAGAGACATAAGTACCAGCCCTTTAAAGAGTGATTAATTTGTCCAGGCACGGTGGATTATGCCTGTAATCCCAGAAACTCAGCAGGCTGAGGCAGGAGGATCATGAGTTCAAAGCCAGCCTCAGCATCTTGGTGTGGCCCTAAGCAATTTAGTGAAACTCTGTCTCAAAATAAAAAAATACAAAGGGCTGGGGATGTGGGCTCAGTGGTTAAATACCCCTGAGTTCAATCCCTGGTACCAAAAAAAAAAAAAAAGTGATTAGTTTTCTGGGTGTGGTGGCACACACCTGAAATCCCAGGTACTCAGAAGGCAGGAGGATTATAAGTTTGAGGCCAGCCTCAGCAATTTAGTTTGAACTTGTCTCAAAAAATAAAAAAGTTGTGGGGCATTAGGGGTGGAGGTTGCAGTGTGTATAACTGGGATGTAGTGGTAGCGTTCCTGGGTTTAATGCCTAGTACCCCCCCCCCCAACACATACACAGAAAGTAGGGGAAGGGAAATGGCTAGTTTGTTTTCTCTTCATTTTCTGTTTTTATTTACAATTTTTAAAATATTAAAGGAAAGTAAAACCATGATACTGGATGAGATGATAAATAAAAAATAAAAGGTCCTGCCCTAGGAAGAGAGTAGAGGGCCGTGGGAATTATCATGTCTATAGCACCTGTAAGTGCTCAACTCTGGGCTTTACCTTTTCCATTCATTCACCAATTTAATCTTCCCACAATCCTTTCAGATTCTTCTTGCTTAAGGTCTGCTGCATGTGATAGAGCTGAGATTTTACCCAGGCTAGTGTGATTCCAAGTGTTTCAGTATGTAACAGAGTTAAACTGTAAGTCTAAGAGCAGAAACATTGTTATGACTCTTCATAAATATTACCAAATTACTTTCTAGAAGAACATACTGGAATAAAATGCCAATGTACCAGTTTTATCTCCATATCTTGATCACTAGTATGCAATAAAATGATAATGATATAGTTGTACTTGTGCAGACTTCCCTTGTCCTTGGCTCATTGATATACTGAGGCCATATCTATCATAAATATTTTCCCATTGAGCCCCCTCATAGATATTTTTTGGGAGATAATACTGGGGATTGAACCCAGGGATGCTCTACTATGGAGTTCCAACCCCCAACCTTTAAAAAAAATTTAGAAATTTTGATACAAGTTCTCACCAAATTGCAGAGGCTGGCCTCAAACTTTTGATCCTCCTGCCTCAGCTTCTCAAACTGCCAGAATTACTGGTGTGCGCCACCATACCCCACAATGAACCCCCTCAGAGATTAGTAGATACCAAGGAAGATAATAGGAGTTAATTCTACACTAGTCAGCATCTCAGTAGATTCTGGGTTGAGAGTTGTTAGTTCACATTCTCTAAGACTTCAAGGTTGACTGCCGCAGTCTGGCTGGGCACAAAATCACGAGCCACTCTCAGCTTTGTAGATTCAAACAGCAATTCTTTATTCCCGAACTCACACCGGCCCTCTACAAACACGTTCTGGGGAAAATTCACATTCTGGGCAAAATCCACTTACTCCACCAGGCTCTAATCAGCAGGATACGCCCTATTCCCGGCAGGGTACACCTTAAACCTGGAACCGCCCTAAACCCAAGGAGCGGGATACTCCCTAAAACCTGATCCACCCTAAACCCGGATCCGCCCTGGTCCTTGAGCAAGGTCACCTTACTCAAGCATACATGCAAGGTCACCTTACTCAAGCATACACTGCAAATGTCCAAGGCAAGTCCATTTCCACGAGTCCTTCCTCTAAGCAACATGGGGTACACTGGCAAGGAAATTGTCATACCTACTTGGCTAATGGCTCTCAGCAGTTGACTACCATTTTGGGAGTTCATTTAGTATAGTAGATCTACATCTATCTCCGTTTTACAGAGGATCCCTTCCTGACCATACCTGGCTTTAAATTTTAAAATCCTAGAATTATGTTCCAGGATTTCAGTGTTCCTAAAATTCTCCAACCCATTCAGAGACAGCCTGTCTGAAGCTTCTAGGTTATTCTGTTCTGCCACACCAAATTTAGGGTTTGGGGTCTTCCATGTATGCTGCAGAAGATGCTAGAAACTAGACTTGCTCTGGGTTAGTTCAGTCCCAGCCTCGGTGGAAGTGAACTGTGAATCTGGGTGGAACTATATTGTGAATCTGCTTTGGGTGTCAGAACCAGGGACAGCTCCCCCTGTTGCCTTTGCTGCCCCTCCCCTGACTTAGGCTAGGGAGAGAATGGGTATATTTGGTCAGAGTCTTCTGTAGCCTCTGTTCTCACTGCTTCTTGCTTCCATCTTTATGCTAGAATATTGCTAATACTGACAGTTCCTGTCATGTGCTGTTTCTCACCTTATATCCGATGCTAATGCTGCTTTGTATACCTCTTTCTTCCATCCTTCCTTTGCTGGCTGATTCCTGGTTATCCTCACAGGACTCTAGGAAACCTATGCTGATTGCCCAAACTAGATTAGACATCCCTCCTCGGTTCTCATCACCTATGTGCTTATGTCTTTACACTCAAAGCTTCATTGAAATTATCTGTGCACAATGGTCAATAATCACATGTATTAAACCCTTGAAATGTGACTAGTCTGAATTGAGATGTATTGTAAAACACACCAAACTTCAATGATTAACAATATTACTAATTTTTATACTATTGACATTGAAGTGATAATATTTTGAGGTTAAATAAAAATTTAAAATTAATTTCACCTGTTTCTTTTTTACTTTGTCTTTCTTTTTGGCACCAGGGATTGAACCTAGGGGTGTTTTACCACTGAGATATATTCCTAGACCTTTTTATTTTTTATTTCAAGGCAGGATCTCACTAAAGTTGGTGAGATGGACCTTGTACTTGCAATCCTCCTGCCCTAACCTCCTGAGTCACTGGGATTACAGATGTGTGCCACCATGCCAGCTATAATTTTTAACTTTTCATAATATGGCGAATAGAAATTCTAAAGTTACATATGTAGCTCACATGATACTTTTGTTGAATAACACTAATCTATGTAATTGTCTTTTCTTAGGGGTAGAACTAGCTCAAAGCCTTTGAGGAAAGGACCAGTTCCTTTCCTTAAAATTAAGGATCCTTGTATCTTTGTTTTTCTGAGGTGCAGTACGTGGTAATGAATGAAAATACCTGATGCTCATTGTCAGAATTTGGTGGAGTAGCAAGAGTCCAATAGACATTACATTATTTCACTTTTCCATCAAGGAACTTGGCCTCTCTGTTACTCAGGTTTTTTGTAAGTCTTTTTATTGGTTCTTGGAGATTTTCTCATACAGACCACAAACATGTAATGAAGTTATTTTAAATCAGATTTTGTGTGTGTGTGTGTGTGTGTGTGTGTGTGTGTGTGGCTGGTGATCAAACCCAGGGCTTTGTGCATGTGTTGCAAGTACTCTACCACTGAGCCACATCCCCAACCCTAAGTTAGATAGTTTATCATTATCATTTTTAATTAGTTATACTCATACCAGCATGTGAATTGAGATGTGTTAATGATGCTATAGATTTTTGCTTATTTTCTCAAATCTTTCCACTTACTTTGTTAATTCTATTATATTGGTTTCTTTGTTATTTTTAATATTAAAAGAGGAAAGTATAGATGGGGATACAAATATTTTTAAGGACATTCTTATTATTTGGCTCCAGAAAATTCTGGGTGTATATAGAGAGGGCTCTGATCTTCACAGAAGAAACAGAGTGTTTTTGGTAATGTGGATTAGCTGTAGTCTGAGATGCAGCAATTATCTTCTCTTCTTCTTTTACCTCCTCCTTCTCTTCCTCTTTCTTTCTTTTTTCTACTTTTTGGTAGTAGGGATTGAACTCAGTTGTGCTTTACCATTGAGCTACATCCCTAGCCTTTTTTAAATTTTGAGACATTGAGCTACATCCCTAGCCTTTTTTAAATTTTAAATTCTTGCTTAATCTCCCAGACTGGCTTTGAAACTGTGATCCTCCTGCCTCAGCTTTCCAAGTAGCTGGGATTACAGGCATGTGCCATCACAGCTGGCCTGAGCCAATTAGTTTCTGGAAACATACATCAAGAGTTACTGAAAGAGGGGCTGGGGTTATGGCTTAGTAGTAGAGCACTTGCCTATCATGTGTGAGGCACTGGGTTTGATTCTTTTTCTTTTTTTAATTTATTTTTTAGTTTTTGGTGGACACAACATCTTTGTTTGTATGTGGTGCTGAGGATCGAACCTGGGCCGCAAGCATGTGAGGCGAGCGTGCTACCGCTTGAGCCACATCCCCAGCCCCAGGCTTGACTCTTATAGTCATTTTCTTTTTTTTTTTTTTTTTTAGAGAGGAGAGAGAGAGAGAGAGAGAGAGAGAGAGAGAGAGAGAGAGAGAGAGAGAGAGAGAATATTTTTTTTAATATTTATTTTTTAGTTCTCGGCGGACACAACATCTTTGTTGGTATGTGGTGCTGAGGATCGAACCCGGGCCGCACGCACACCAGGCGAGCGCGCTACCGCTTGAGCCACATCCCCAGCCCTATAGTCATTTTCAAGATGGGTCAGAATAGTGTCTAGTTTCTTTCCTCAAATTTAAGTAATGAGGCTAAGTATTTAGAACGGGGGATTCAAACTCTTATGGAATGCTGAGCTTCCAGTTCTCTTATACAAGGGCAAAGTTCTTGCTATTCTGTGAGTTTTTTGATGCCCTCTATTTGATTCAGGTTAACCCAAATTTACAGATCATTCCAAGCGCAGCTTGTTCCAGACACTAAAAAGGAACAGAAATACATCTGATATGGTCCCCATCTTTAAGGAACTTAGAAATTGAAGCAAATAATGATTATGACAGCAGTTAATACTTTGTTTTCATTCTTTCAAGCACTGTTCTACAGTCTTTTATGTATTAACTCTTGATCTTTGAGAAAGTACAGTGAGGTAAATACTATTATCACCACCATTTTACAGAAGAGGAAACAGATATAGAGAGGTTAAATAATCTGCCCAGTGTTACAGGTAGTAAATGGCAGGGTCAGGTTGAAACCAAGACAATCTTGCTTTAGAATCTTTGTTCTTAAACATTACTTTACACTGTGGATCAGTAGTTCTAAAGTATAGTCCTTAGATCACCAATATTAACCTCATTTGGGAAACTGTTAGAAATGCACATTCTTGAGCCTAATGCAAACTATGGAGGCAGTTCTCAGCAATGAGTGTTTTAACATGCCCTCTGGGTGACTCTGAATGTTGCTATTTGAGAACCTCTGCTGAAGAGAAGTTAGGCATGCTAAATAAGTGTCAGAAATTAATCTCCACATGGGTAAGGACTGGGTGTGATCCATCTCTTAAGCTCCCATATCCAGTATCTGGTGTGAAGAAAGCATCCAACAATATTTATTTATTTATACTGGGAATTGAACCCAGGGCTTTGTACTTGCTCAAAAAGCAGTCTGCCACTGAGCTACATCCCTAGTCCTTTTTAAATTTTTATTTTGAAACAGGGTTTTGCTAAATTTCTCAGACTGTTCTCAAACCTGTGATCCTTCTGCCTCAACCTCCTAAGTAGCTGAGTTATAGGCATGCATCAGTGTGCCCACGAAAAATACATATGAATGAATACATACAAATGTGTATATGAGAACGTGATGTTTAAGTTGAATCTCTTACTGTCACTATCCTATCAGTGCAACCAAATGGTTGGGGTGGTGGTGGTGGTGGTGGATGCTCCCAGACACTGTGAGATTAGCAAGGAAGTAGGTGTGATATTTCTAGCAAGATGTGATAAGGGTCTGCACCAGCACAAGGAACCATCAGAATGACAGGGGAATCACGTGAAAGTAGTTCATGAGGTTAAAGATGTCAAGATATCGTGAACAGCTTAATAGGGGAAAGGAGCAAGACAGAGAGAAATTGTCTTTTCTGGTGCGAAGATTCCATTCATTGAGACAGGAAGCACAGGACAAGTACATGTTTGTGGGGAAAGGTTTTAAAGGGTTTGGACTCCTTAAATCTGATTTTAGTAGAATATCCAGGTGGAGCTGTCCAGCAGACACTTGGAAGTATGAATCTGAGACGTGGCTGGAAATAGATTTGTAAGGATAGTTGGCCATAAGAATGAATGAGACGGTCAAGGGGAGAACGAAGAATGGAATAACAAGACACCTAGGTTTGGAACCACAGTGAACACATGCTTAATTGGAGCAAAGCAAGAGGGGCCTTTGAAGAAAACTGAAAAGGACTTCAGGAAATGCTGAAGCCAGTAGAAGTCTTTTTTTTTAAAAAAAAGGGGGCATAGTGTTACAGGTTTCGGATAAATAACTGAAAATTATTCTTTGGATTTTGACACACACAAAAAATCATTTAAGTGACATTGTGAGAGCAAAAGCAAACTGACAGGGAATGAGCTGTAGATGAGAAAGTGGAGGCAGGTGCTTCCCGGGTTCGCCAGATAGAGCTCTGTAGCCGCGCCTCGGTTGAGACTGTGACATCTTCCAGGGTAGGCAGGGTCTTTCACATATCTGTGGTCTAAGCGCCCTGCACACGGCCTGGAAGAGAGGGCGGCGTCAGTGAGTTCAGTGACTAGGGACGGAGAAAGACTTCGCGGAGGCAGACTCTTTGCAGCCAAGGCTTGAAGGATGAGGGTGATTGGGAGGAGAGGTGGGAGGCAGGGCCCCTGGGTGATGGGGTGCTGGAGTGTGAGAGGGTCTGGGAATGAGATTGGGTTCCAGTAGTATGCGCGCGGCTCTGCGCGAAGGGTGGGGGGCTGTGTGCAGGTTCGGAGGGACTTGCGTGGGGAAAAGACAGGGCCTGAGACTGCTGTAGGGGGTGTCGCCACGCTCCGCCCCACTTACGCTGCTGCGCGGTTCCCGGGCGCCTCTACCCAAGCACTCCCGCCGGGCTGCACGGCGACGGGTGACCGCCAGGGGCCGCTGCCTCCGGTCCCGGTGCCCCCGCCCCTCTCCGTTGGCCTTTGTTGCCGTCGGAGCGCCCCGCTTGACTCGTTCCCGTCCGCCCCCTGGGCCTGGCGGTCGCGCCTGCGCACTGGCAGCTGGCCGGGCGCTCGCAGGGGGAGCTGCTGCAGGCTCCGCGGCGGCGGCGGCAACGGAGGCTGCGGGGGCGGCGGCGCGAGCGGCCGGGCTTGGGGGGGGAGCCGAGCCCGGCCCGGGAGCCCGAGCAGCGAGAGCGCGGGATACGTAGGCCCCTCACGTTGGAGTCCACAGTCTCCAGGCCGCCTGACCTCCGCACGGGTATATGGGATGGAAGCGGGACCCTCGGGAGCAGGTAAGGGCCCCCGGGAGGGGGGAACGGTGCGTGCCCCAAAGACCTGGGGGTTCCTGCGTGAAGAGCATGGTTCCTGACTGAGGGGAGGGCTCCTGAGTGAAAAGAGGGTCTCTCATGGGATGGAGGGCCCAGTTTGAAGGGGGCTATGTGCAGTTCCGGGGGAGAACCATGTGAAGAGCCTTGAGATGGGGCTGTTTGTCCAAGGAGGCTGTATGCAGTCCTGGGCGTGGGAAGTAATCTGGGAGAAGGGCCTGAACGTATGGAAGGACTCCTGGAGAACCCGGGAGGCCTTTGGAGAGGCCCGGCAGGTGGCAGGGGGCGGGCTCCAGGTGTCCTGGAGAGGAGGGGGGCGACACAGATGGGCCTGGAGCTCCCGCATGCCGGGGGCGGGGGCTCTGCCTGGTTGGGCTGGGCTAAGCTAATGTCTCTTGGGAGAAGGCGCCAGAGCTGAGCTGTGAGCTCCGCCTCAGCCCGGCCTGACGCGGGGGCGAGGGTCAGGGGGCGGTGGGTGGGGGGGATCCAGCCCTGGGATTTCCCCCCCAGGAGGCTGGGGAGACTGAGAGGTGGCGCCGGAGCATGCGCGGAGGTGGCAGCTGGAAGGGGCTGCCCGACGTGGTGGGGGCGTGGCTGCCTGAATACCCCAACCCCTCCCCCGCCCTGTTTGGCTTAGAAAACCCAGCTCGCTGATGGGGTGCATTCTCCCAGGTTGTACAAGCAGAGTGCAAGTGGAAATTGTCCTCTCCTCTATCATGGGGGTTCTTATATTTGGCTCTGAAGCCCCTCCGGTCACAATTTGCCAAGACTTGTTTGAAGGAAACTGCCAAAATGCCTTTTTCTGCCACATAAGGAAAGACTGGGACTGAAGCCATGTTTTGGGGGCAGGATCTCTCTGAAGATAGGCTTCAGAAAAGGTGTTTGTTACTGAGGGACCAGGTCTACCTGGTTTGCAGGTTTCTGGTCCAATTCTACAGAGATGGGAGTTTTTAAACCAAGGATAATGACCTTTTCCATTGAATTGTTTCCTGAAGTTAGTTAATCACTTATTATGCCATAACATTTTCATGGCTCCTGTCTTTGGATAGATATCTTTCCTTTTTCATCTCTACTCCCCAGAAGTTGTCAGAGGCATGTCATTAGAACCAAGGTTGCCAAGCTAGTGTGATACAAATGAATCGTTGGGAAGGGGAGAGCTTATAGCATTGCCCTGGTGATTCCCAGGTAATAGCTTTATTTTTCTCTTTCCAGCTAAGAACAGAGGAGAAACTGAGTCAAGGTTTTTTCCCCCCAGAAGAGAAATCCTTTGGGGTGGGCTGTGGATTGCTTGAATCTCTCATGTCCTAGGTCTCTTTTACCTTGTGATTCAAGAAGCGATCTGAATCCAGGAATCCTTTAGGACATCTCTCACCACTACCTTTCCTTTTGATTTGAGAATGGATGTAGGATTTCTGTTTGGAAAAATCTTTTTGAGAATGGATGTAGAATTTCTGTTGGAAAAATCTTTTTCAGACTAGACCTAACAATGCCCTCCCCCCTCCCTTTCTTGAACTCTCTTAAGTCATTCATTGAGTGATCTATAAGTACTTCATGACTAGTTTCCTCCAAACAAAAAGCCCTGTAGGTCCTAAGGTGGATTCAGAGAGCAGCTAACCTCAGTGCAAACTGCTTCCTCCCTCTCTCCATCCCCCAAACCCTCTCAGTTTACTAGGCTGGAGAGTATTTCTAACAACCTGTGGACTAGAATAAGGTGAATAGGTCCCTGAGGTCCAGATGGATTGCTGAGAGCTGGCACCTGTTCCAGACTGCTAATGATTTTGTCCTGATGAATTTCTAATAGACTTTAGAGTGATGAACATTTTAACTTTTTTTATCTGTTAAAGGAAAAAACCTGGGGGAGGGGCTGGAACCTGGTGTCTGGAGTCAGCCTTGGGAAATTCAGTCTGAAAGCTGTTGATGGGGGAACCCCATAACTGCCTCCCTTTTAGGCCTAGACTTATTCTCTTGAAAGAACAGCATTTGGAGTGGTGTCTCCAGAAAGTCTGAGGACAAAAATACCCAAAACTAAGGCATTGTTACTTATATCTAGGTGTGCCTTCTATGCACGGGTGTGTCCCAAGCATAAGCTCTAGACTGGGAACTCCCTGAGGGTAGAGGTAGTATCAGATTTACTTTTAGAATCAGCAGTTGCTTAGTGTATAGTCCCTGACACAGAATACATGTTTATTAATCGAATTGAATCATGTTCAAGTGTGAACATATGGTTAAGCTCATATGTGCATATTTAATTACTTGTGTATACTCATGTGGGTATTTAATTTGTGGGGAAATCCTTTCTGGAGAGATTTGCCTCTTAGTCTTTACTTATCTACCACCTAGCTTTGAGTTCATGTCTTTTAAATAGGCAATCTGGATCCTTGGGAGGTATGTAGGCCTCTGAACTGCAAGGAAGGAATCCTGAGCCAGAGCTTTCAGCTCTGTTACTTTTCCTTCTCTGGGCTGGTTAAGGATAAGGGGAGGGGGAGTGTCCTTGCAGGACCCCTCCCTTCTTGCTTTTGTCTGGGGTGTGTGTGTGTGTGGGGGGTGGACCCCGCCCCTTTCTCTCTTGGCCCAGCTTTGTCCTCTGTGCTGGGGCCCTCATCTGCATCACAAAGTGGCCGTCTGTCCCTGTCTGAGTCTGAAGGGAAGTGTCTCCCTTTCTTAGACTAAAAGCTGGGGGCAGGGTTGGGTAGAGGGGGACTTTGTACAGTTGTGAGGCTTTCAGGGGGATAGAATGGGAGAGAGGTTTTTGTTTCTTTCTACCTTACCTAGTTTGGGTTTGAAGTGGATGTGTGGGCTCCCCTATTTTTCCCAAACCTTCCTTTGAGAGAAGGGTGCTCTAAAGGCAAAGTTTGGTGTGTTGTCTGTCCTGTTTCTAGGAAAGAGAAGACTTTGAGGCGAGTGTCTGCCCCATTCACTGTCATTTCTACCCAGCACCTAGCTCTAGGGCAATGTCTTCCTCCCAAAGCCCCTAACATTAGGCCTGGGAGTCTAAGGATGTAAATAGAATCTAAGAACTTGGGGAAGGGGAAAGATGTCTCTTATAATTTTCACCCACAAGGGTGCTCATTTGTCCTGTTCAGCGTTTATGATTGTTTTTGAGCATTTGCAGGTATTTATGTATTTGTGTGCTTGTGTGATTTTGTGATGTGTCTATGCATATGTTTATTCATTCATTTCACATCTGAATACTGAACATCTCTGTGTGTACATGTGCACACACCAGCACTAGAGATTCGGCTGTGACCAAGGCAGCTACAGACCCTGCCTTTGGAGAACTCTGTTCAGACCCTGCCTTTGGAGAACTCTGTTGAGAGTGGTGAGGGATATGTGTATAAAGGTGAACTGTCAAGGTCTAGGTTGTGTTTGGATGTGCGTGACAGGATTATGTGTCTTTGTAGGCCTGTGTAAAATTTCTGTCCAGCTCTTTCCGGGGTAGGTGGCCAGGTGTGTATAGTTCCCTATGTAGCTGAGTTCTGAAGGCCTTTTCCCTCCAGGCTGGGCCTCCAATTCCCTGTCTGCAGAGTGGGGTGGGCTTGACAGGTGGTTAGAGGGAGTCCAACAGCTTAGCTCTGGGAAGTATACCCCTCCCACAAATGATTCTGACCTTTTCCTGACCTCCTAGCTGAAGATACACCCCATCCCCCCAGTCTGTCTGACTGTGAAAGCAGAGCTCTGATAATGGGAAGTTCTGGGCCTGTTTATCCCTCTCTCCTCCCACCTGGGCTGGTCTTCTACTGGCAAGAACAATAGTAACTGGGGACAAAGGCTTATCTTAGGCAGTTTCCCTTTTTTCTCCCTTTCCCCCTATGCTAGAAAATAAGACCGAGGGTAGCAATCAGGCTGGCCCTGAGCTAGCCCTTTCCCAAGGGCCCCCTCTGTCTTGAAATTGATCCCTTCTGCTGACTGGACCCTCTGTTTGGAAGGATTTGTGGGGCACGGGGAATCTTATGTTCTCTTTCCCAAGAGCCAGTGTCTCCTCCATGGCATTGTAATTGCTGTCTTTCCTTCCCAGCACCTTAGTTTTTTTTTTTTTTTTTTTTTAAGTTTTTTAGCTGAAGCTGGACACATACCTTTATTTTACTTATTTTATGTGGTGCTGAGGATCGAACCCAGTTCCCTGCATGTACTAGGCGAGTAGTCTGTCGCTGAGCCACAACCCCAACCCCTTAGTTCTTTTTTATTTAGTTTTTTTCTTCATTGTTTCCTAAACTGTAACCTTGTTTCCTCCTTCCCTAGCTGCCAACTCTAACCTATCCTGCTCTATCCCCCAACTCCATCTATCCCTCCTTTCCTTGGCAAATTCAAGCCTTTTTCTGTTGCATCCTCCAGTTCTGGCATTTTCTTCAGCCCTTATTTTATCTTCTCTCCTCTGCTTAATCATCAACCAAAATCCATTTAGCCTTTTCTCTTTTTTTCCCAACTCTGGCCATTTTGTTGCCTTACTTTTGTCTCAAACACTGTCCTTTTCCCCTCAATCTGGCCTTCTTTGGGTCTTTCTCCTGCCTACATTGCAGAAGAACATCAAGATAATGTAGCCAAGCCTAATGACACACACTTGTAATCTTAGCTTCTTGGGAGGCTGAGGCAGGAGGATCACAAGTTTGAGGCCAGTCTGGGAAACTTAGCTAGAGCCTGAGTGGGGGGAAAAAGTGTCATCTGTGTTCAGGATGGTGTGATGAGTGCATCCAGGTGGCAGAGAATAGGACATTCTTGGTCTGCTAGATATCTGGTAGAGATGAGTGTCTTAATCTAGTAGAAGGAAGGAAGGGTTTTGTTACTGAGAGCCAGAGTTAGCCCCTTCACTTAACATGCATTGGGAACTTAGTAAGCATTGTCTTGATGTATTTAAGGTATTTATTTCTCTATCTGAAAGAGGTTTAAAAACTAAAAAATGAAAAGGGTGGGGGAACAAAAAAAAAAGACAGCCTAGGAATGATTGAACTTCCTAACCTAGCTTCCACTAGGTTAGGAAGCAGGAAAGAGGCTATATTCTTCTGTTCCTGTTCGGGAGGCCTTGTGTCTTCTCTGATCAGAATCATTAGGAAATTGCCAAACTCAGTCCTCACTGGCCTTTTTTTCTTATAGCTGCGGGCGCCTACCTGCCCCCCCTGCAGCAGGTATTCCAGGCACCTCGACGGCCTGGCATTGGCACTGTGGGGAAACCAATCAAGCTCTTGGCCAATTACTTTGAGGTGGACATTCCTAAGATCGACGTCTACCACTACGAGGTGGACATCAAGCCAGATAAGTGTCCTCGCAGAGTTAATCGGTAAGCGATGTACATCTTTGCCACCAAGTCCATGAGTCTTTGCTTTCTTGAGTCTCAGAACCTTGAAAGAGGGACCAAAAAGGTAAAAGAAAAATTTAATTGAGGATGGCACCACCAAATCCAAGAAGACATTTTGAGGGAGGGATGCCAGGTAAGGTAAATGCTGAAAAATACTGTTGGATTTGTTTATCAGGAGATAATTGGTAACATTCACCAATGCAGTTTCAGTGAAGTAGTTGGGCTAGTTAACCCAGTAGCTACAGTGAGTAAAGGAATAAGTGGAAGGTAATATGGTAGGAATAATTAGAACAAATGGCTTTTTCCAGATAGTTTGGCAGTGAAATGAGGCTATTGGCTAGAGGAAACCATAGGGGCCAAGTGATTGCCTAGCACATTTCATTATTTTTTGAAATGAATGAATGAGGAGCTTTTAAGAATGAGGCATGGGGTAGTTTATAGATTGAGGTGAAGGAGTTGGTAAAGAACGAGAGGTTAAAAGGTAAAACTCAGGAGGAATGTGGGTGGGATATCCTTGCTGAGGTAGGAGGATATTGCAGGATATATATTTGGGGAATTAGCTTTAGATAGAAAAAGTAAAATTTTTTTCTAAAATTAATTTATTACTATTTGAAAATGATGTGAACAATATAAAAAAAATTCAAGAACTACAAAACAAGTAATAATAAAAAAAATGTCTCCTTATTACCCTGGTTCCTGGAGGCCTTGATTTTTACCTTTCTTGAGTATGTTTCCAGATATTTTTTATGCATATGCAAGCATATATGCATACATAATATTTTTTAAAAATGCAGAAAATACAGTGTCTTAAATACCTTGTTCTTCATCTTTTATTTTTCCACTAAACCATCTATTTTAGAAAATAGTATGAATTAATACATGCAAATCTACCTCATTCTTTGCATTGTTCTATAGGTATTTCCTTGAACAACTGTATTTAACTTATTTAATCTATTGAGGAACTTTTAGGTTGTCTAAACTTCTGCTACATAAGTGAAACTGTTGAATATTATTATATATAGATACATATTTGCACTTAAATGTGAGTGTATCTGTAGAATAGTTTCCTAGGAATGGCTGGCATAACACATTTTAAATTATTAAGATAGCATCAGCTTTTAAAGATAAGTTGTAAGTTGTATGAAAGTGCCTGTTTCCCACACCCGCACCAGTCTTGTATATCCGCTTGTTTTTGTTTTTGGCATTCTGATAAGTAGATAATTACATCTTGGTCTAATTTAAAATTGTATCTCATTAATGAATGAGGTTGAACAGGTTTTCATATGTTTAAATGGAAGAAGCATTTCAAATGTGAGAGGAAGAGAGGGAAAAAGATGCTTGCATGTAGAAATATATTTGTGTGTATGTCTGGGAACTCAAGAGTAGCCTTGTCTGCTCTTTTCAGAGATACTAGAGCTGCTTTCTGATGGGAGGCAGGAGTGGGTTCTGGAGTGAGATGATAGTGGAGAAGGGTTGACACAGTCTATGAGGGATGGAAGTAATCAGGGAGGATGAAGAAGATTCCTGTGCAGCCCTGAGCCTAATTGGGATTGAAACCATGTTTTTATAGTTATTCCTAAGGTACCTTTCTGAGTGTGTTTTATACAATAGTAAGCAAGCTTTGATTTAGAAAGTAGAGAGATCAGGTGGTTGGATGGGCTGGGATTTTGAAAGAATGATAGACACTATGAGATTTAAGTAGTAGAGGTCAAGAAGGGAAATCAAGGAAGAGATGATAGTGGAGAGAAAACAGCATAATGGAACTAAGTGCATCAGAGAGAGAGAGAGGTGAAGTTCTACAGTTTATTCCTATTCCAGTTCAGATCTCTTTTTCCCTTATCAGACTGGGATTGGAGATTGGAACACTTGGATTCTGGATAGACCCTGGGATCAAGTCCTTTCCCCTCAAATTTCCTCTTCTCAGAAGGCATTCACACCCACTTTTTCAGGCCCTTGAGAAACAGGATCACCTTGGAACATGTTAGAAATGCAGAATTTCAGGCTGCACTCTAGACCTATTAAATCAGAATGCATTTTAATAAACCTCCAGGTGATGGATAGGAATATTGAAGTTGAAGAAGCATTTCCATAGACAAGATGTTAGGAGTAAATACAATTGATGGGACATTGCCTGACTTTGAATAACTTCCAAAAGCTTGAAGTGGTAGTCTCTCAGCTTCCACAGGCTACTCCTATCCCCCACAGGGAAGTGGTGGAATACATGGTCCAGCATTTCAAGCCTCAGATCTTTGGTGATCGCAAGCCCGTGTATGATGGAAAGAAGAACATTTACACTGTCACAGCACTGCCCATTGGCAACGAACGGGTAAGGTTGGGAGTCAGGCTAGGCCTATGTCAGGGGTCTGGAGTGGAACAGCTCATGTAAGCCCATTTGAAATCTGGAAGTCCAGAGATCCTTTTAGTCTTTTGTGCTGAGAAAATGTGTTTTAGGTTGAGGGATGGGTAGGTGCTTATGTTTATTTGGCCTATTATATGTCTGCCCCCTAAACAGACTGAAATTAGAATTAAAACAGACCTGAAGGACTTCCTACTGGGTTGAGAGGGACAGAAGCACCGAACCAAGGTAGCTGGAAACTGAGAAGCTGGATTTACTCTGGGGTCTTTATTGTGAGCCCCTGTTGACTTAAAAAGCAGATTTTTGGCAGATCTTGGGGGCATTGGGACAAGGTAAGGAATGCTGTGCTGTGGGAAAGTGATGTCAGTCCTTCACTCCTTTCTCTCACCCTCCTAAAGGTCGACTTTGAGGTGACAATCCCTGGGGAAGGGAAGGATCGAATTTTTAAGGTCTCCATCAAGTGGCTAGCCATTGTGAGCTGGCGCATGCTGCATGAGGCCCTGGTCAGTGGCCAGATCCCTGTTCCCCTGGAGTCGGTGCAAGCCTTGGATGTGGCCATGAGGCACCTGGCATCCATGAGGTACTGGGTGTAGTTGATATCTGGGCTATAGTATAGTTGGCAGAACTGCTTTGGAGGGAGGAGGGGTGTGAGCACATATTAAGGTCCCAGAGTGTTCAATGAAAAAAAGTTGAAATCCTACCATGTACCAGGCAAGTGTGCATATACATTTAGGTGGTTTAAATCCCAACCCTGTCCTTAGATGTCTTTGGGTCTCACCCCATCTGTCCCTGCAGGGCAGAGAAAAGTTAGAGACTTGCACAAGGTCAGTCATACAACTAGTAAAGGATCAGAGCTGGCATTAAAGCCCTGGTGTCCTGCCTTCCAGGCCAGGGCTCCTCCGTGCCCAGGATGCCTCACAGGGTGGGGGCCTGTGCCCGAGGGACCAGTTCTCTGCCTGTCCCTGCCAGGTACACCCCTGTGGGCCGCTCCTTCTTCTCACCGCCTGAGGGCTACTACCACCCGCTGGGGGGTGGGCGCGAGGTCTGGTTCGGCTTTCACCAGTCTGTGCGCCCTGCCATGTGGAAGATGATGCTCAACATTGATGGTGAGTGGGGAGAGCTATGGAGCCAGGGGCACCCCAAGTCCAGTCATCATACTCCCAGCCTCATCCCTCCCAGCTCTGCAACCACACTCCTAGTCTAAATCCTATAGCCCTGGCACCCCTTTGTCCCCTATCCCAGTACCCTATAAGGAAGAGGGTATTCATTACAATGCTTGCACTTAGTCTAGAAGACAGAACCTGAGCTGAGCTATCTCTACCCTGTCCCCACAGTCTCAGCCACTGCCTTCTACAAGGCGCAGCCAGTGATTGAGTTCATGTGTGAGGTGTTGGACATCAGGAACATAGACGAGCAGCCCAAGCCCCTCACGGACTCTCAGCGTGTTCGCTTTACCAAGGAAATTAAGGGTGAGGACTCAGCCAGGTGGGGAAGGAAAACAGTGCACCTTTTTCTTTAGCCTTAAGAGGAAATTCCCTTGGGAGAGGCCAAGCCTGGGCACATGAGCAACCTATTCCAACTCTGACAAGTAGTGTGTGTATCTCAGGCCTGAAGGTGGAAGTGACCCATTGTGGACAGATGAAGAGGAAATACCGTGTGTGTAATGTTACCCGCCGCCCTGCTAGCCATCAGACGTAAGTTGGCAGGGTTGCTTAGTCATACTCAACTGGTGGAAGAGGGTTGAGATTTCAAACACTCCCCTGAGTCCCCTTCTCCCACTGACCCTGAGAATGAGCCTTAGACTAGCCCTGTTTTTGAAGATAAGCTGTGGGAATTTGGCATCCCTCCTCCAGCCTTCCCAGATCCATTGATTGTCTCTACAGTAATTTTACCTTCTTGATCTTCTTTCTTTCTTGGGCCTTTACTATAGAGCAGGCATATTCCATTAATTCTAGTTATTGTTCTACAAATATTAGAATCTCTCAATTTATTCTTCTTCCTGAAGAAAGCAGTCCAGGCTCCTGGGCTTATCCTTGGGAAAACTATACTTTATTCCAGCTCCTTTCTTGACTGAAAGCTATGCTGGACTCTATCTACTCGGTGTCAGGCTTTATGTTCAATGTTAGAAATATGTAACGATCAGATATGCTCCTGACTGGGGTGGATCATAACCTTCAAATATTTGGCTTTTGCCATGGAGCCCAGCATTGCCTGTTTTCCCAAGAGTGGCAGTGCTCAAAGAGGTTGGGTAGGATGAAGCAATTTCTGAAACTTTTCATGGTTGTGGGTCTACAGAGGTGGGATTGAATGCTGGGTTATGATACCTCCTTTCCTTCCTTCAAACAGGTTTCCCTTGCAGCTGGAAAGTGGACAGACTGTAGAGTGCACAGTGGCACAATATTTCAAGCAGAAATACAACCTTCAGCTCAAGTATCCCCACCTACCTTGCCTACAAGTTGGCCAAGAACAAAAGCATACCTATCTGCCCCTAGAGGTAAGGCTGCCAAATAATGGCTGGGCTGGGAAACAGGCATTATACCAGAACACTGATTATCAGAGATCTGTTGATTCATTCATAATCTCTCATCCTCATTTTCAAGTTTAGAAAATTGACAAGATGAAGAAGGCATGTGAAATAGAGGCCTTTGTCTTACCTGCTGAATTCTTTTCTTATCCCTGGTTCTACCTTTGTGTTCTTTTAAGAGGTTAGGCAGAAGGGCAACATATATTTACTGTTTAATAAGTAATTAGTTCAGTTGGGCACAGTGGGACATGCCTGTAATCCCAGTGGCTCAGGAGGCTAAGGCAGGTGTATCACAAGTTCAAGGTCAGCTTGAGCAACTTAGTGAGTTCATAAGTAATTTAGTGAGACCCTATCTTAAAAGTTAAAAAAGGCTGGAGATGGAGATGTAGCTTAGTGGTAAAGCACATTCAAAAAAAAAAAAAAAAAAGAGAGTAATCAGCATTGAAACAGATTTTCAGATACTCATGTTATCTTTCATTTTTTTAAGTTGTAGATGAACACAATACCTTTATTTTATTAAATTATTTTTATGTGGTGCTGAGGATTGAACTCAGTGCCTCACAAGTACTGGGCAAGCACTCTGTCACTGAGGTATAACCCCAGCTCCTGTTATCTTAATTTCTTTTTTCCTGTTCTCTGGAGAGATCCTTCTTGACCTAGTGTACCTTATTCTACAAATGTGCATTATTCTAAATAAAATGGAAATGAATAGTACTAAATTCTGTTTCCCTGGTGGTTAATGTGTTCCTTTTGAAAAACCGTGAGCCCCAAGATTTGTCATACTTTTATACTTTGGTAGACGATTGAAATCCTGCAATTACAGAAAAAAATAGTAATGCTATTTAAGTTATAGAATACAGTGCAGAATCCCTGGGCTGTATTTGGTTTAGTATGTGCTAGACAGAATGTCTACTGGAAAACTTCTGCAGATGGCTTCATTGTTTAGTCCAATATTACTCAGAAAGTAAGGTCAGTACACCAACAGGATAGGCATCACTTGAAAGTTTATTTAAAATAAAGAATCTCTTTCCATAGTACTGAGTCAGAATCTGCCTTTTAACATCCAGAGGGGATTTATAATTATATTAAAGTTGGGAAGCAGTACCCTAGACTATTTTTGGTTTTCATTTATTTTTTAGTTGTAGTTGGACATAGTATCTTTATTTCTTTTCTTTTCTTTTTTTTTTTTTTTGGTACTGGGGATTGAACTCAGGGGCACTTGACCACTGAGCCACATCCCAGCCCTATTTTGTTTTTATTTAGAGACAGGGTCTCACTGAGTTGCTTAGTGCCTTGCTTTTGCTGAGGCTGGGTTTGAACTCTCAATCCTCATACCTCAGCCTCCCAAGCTGATGGGATTATAAGCATGTACCACCATGCCTGGCCCTTTATTTCATTTTTATGTGGTTCTGAGGATTGAACCCAGTGCCTCATCAATGCTAGGCAAGCACTCTATCATTGAGTCACAAACCCAACCCCTCTAGACTATTTTTCATCCTAGTAGCTGGAGTCAGATAGCTCAGACCAAAGCTCAAGCTTTTGTGAGTTTCTAAGATTCTGGAACTAACCCCTGGAAATGAGACTGAAGGGGAAAGAGAAGCCAAAGCCCATAATTCTGACTTGGTTAATAGCTGGTGATGCACAGAAAGTAGGTTGAAAGCATTATGTTCTTTGAAGAATAAATAGAGATCTTTAGGGATAGTTTCAGCTAAATTGATACTGGGTAATAATGTACTGTAAGCTGAAATTTACTAGCAAATTAACATTATTTCTGTTTAAACTATAGTTTTCAAGGTGAATAATTTTAATGATTTATATCTTGGTTTTTTTATTGTTGTTGTATAACAAGTAATTTATTGAGTTCTTACTATGTGTTGTGTACTCATTTATATCCTATGAATATAGAGATTAACAAGATAGACAATGTCCCTGCTGTCATGGAACTTACATTCTGAAAGGGGAAGAATAATAAGTTGATAAACAAATAAGATAGTTTCAGATGGTAGTAAGTGGTATAAAAATAATAAAACAAGTTAGGTGGGCTCAGTGATGCGTGCATGTGCTCCCAGACTAGGGAGGCCAAGGCAGGAGGATCACAAGTTTGAGACCATGGATGGGGACGTGATTCAGTGGTAGAGTGTTTACCTACCATGCATGAGGTCCTGGGTTTGATCCTCAGCACCCACTATTTAAAAAAAAAAAAAAAATCTTACATCCAGTGGACTAGGGTTGTTACTCAGTGGTAGAATGCTTGCCTAGCATGTGTGAGGCACTGGATTCAATACTCAGTACCGCATATAAATAAATAAATTAAATGAAGGTCCATCAGCAACTAAAAAAAATTTTTTAAAAATCTTATATCTGGCATCATCCAGAAAAAAAACAAAAACAAAAATGTGTTTGAAGCCAGCCTCAGCATCTTAGAACCTGTTTCTAAATAAAATAAAACGTAAAGGACTGTTGGTAAAGCACCCTTGGATTCAATCCCCAGCACCAAGGAGCAGAAAAAGGATAATAAAGCAAGTTAAGGGCATAGGGCTGGGGATGTGGCTCAAGCGGTAGCGTGCTCGCCTGGCATGCGTGCGGCCCGGGTTCGATCCTCAGCACCACATACCAACAAAGAATGTTGTGTCCGCCGAGAACTAGAAAATAAATATTGAAAATTCTCTGTCTCTCTCTCTCTCTCTCTCTCTCTCTCTCTCTCTCTCTCCCCTCTCTCTTAAAAAAAAAAAAAAAAAAAGTTAAGGGCATAGAAGTAAGGGTATGAGGGGTTAGGAAACTACTTTAGTTGTTGTTGTCAGGGAAAGCCTTTTTTAGGAACTATTGAACTAAGTCCAAAATTATGCTTACCAACCTTGTAACAGCCTGAGGGTGGAGCTTTCAAGGCAAGAGGACTAGCAAGTGCAAAGGCTCTAAAGTAAGGTGGAGTTTGGTTCTCTTTTGAGGGCCAGATAGAAGGCATGAGTGGTAGGAATGTGTTATATGATGTAATAAGAGATGATGCTGGAGAGAGGTACAAGTCAAATCATAAAAGATATTGTAGGCCAAGGGGGATTTTTTTTTTTTTAAGAATAGCTTCATCAAGATATGATTAACATACCATAAAATGCATCTTCTTAAAATGTACAATTGGGTGGTTTCAGTGTATTTACAGAGTTATGCAACATTTTACTAATTCCAGCTATTTTCTTTACCCCCAGGAGAAAGTGCACACTCATTAGCAGTCATGCACTATTCTTTTTTTTTTTTTTTTCCCAACAACCACTGGTAACCACTACTCTATTTTCTGTCCCTGGATATGCCTCCTCTGCACAAATCACTTAAGTAGAATCGTACAATATGTGGCCTTTTGTGAATGATTTCTTTTATTTAGTATAATTGTTTCAAGATTCAGTTTGTTATTTTCAAGGTTTATCTGTGTTGTTCCATTGCGTGGATATGTGTCACATGTCACATTTTGTTTCTCCTTCAGTTGATGGACATTGGGTTGTTTCCACTTTTTGACTATTATACATAAGGGTGCTGTGAACATTCTTTATACATGTTTTTGTGTGTGAACACATGTTTTTGTTTCTCTTGGGTATGTATTTAAAGAATGAAATCATTTATAACTGTGTTTAACATCTTGAGCTGCCAAGTGTTTCCAATATGGCTGTGTTGTTTTAGAATCCTGTGAGTAAGGGTTCTAATTTCTGGTTAGTGGAATTTTATTCTAATTAGAATAGGAATCAATTGGAAAGTTGTTTGTTTTTGCAGGATGGGTATCAAACTCAGGGCCTTGTGCATACTAGACAAATGCTCAGCCACTGAGCTACATCTTTAGCCCTGGAAGATTTTTTTTTTCTTAATGTATTTTTTAGTTGTATATGGACACAATACCTTTATTTTTTTTATTTGTTTTTATGTGATGCTGAGGATTGAACCCAGTGCCTCATTACATGCTCTGCCTCTGAGCCACAGTCTCAGCCCCAGCCCTGGAAGATTTTAAGTAAAAGAAAAACAACATGGATTAATTGAATTCCACAGCTAGAAACTAGTAATAGCCCAGTGCCTCCAATTCAAATGTTCAAATCAAAATTCATTTCTGCTTTCATTTTTCTATTTCAAATTGTGGTAAAATATATATAATATAAAATTTGCTATTTTAACTATTGAGTTTAGAGTTTCATAGCATTAAATATATATACATTATTGTAAAACTGTCATTATTCTCTATCTCCAGAAATTTTTCATCATCTCAAACTGAAACTGTACCTGTTTAATAACTCTCCATTGCTCTGTCCCTTTAGCTCTGGAGACCACCATTGTGCTTTCTGCATCTATGAATTTGACTACTCAAGAAACCTTATATGGGCTGGGGATGTGGCTCAAGCGGTAGTGCGCTCTCCTGGCATGCGTGCAGCCCGCGTTCGATCCTCAGCACCACATACCAACAAAGATGTTGTGTCCGCCAAGAACTAACAAATAAATATTAAAAATTCTCTCTCTCTCTCTCTCTCTCTCTCTCTCTCTCTCTCTCTCTCCTCTCTCACTCTCTCTTTAAAAAAAAAAAAAAGAAAAAAAAGAAACCTTATATAAGTTGAATCATAATATTTGTCCTCTTATTGGCTTATTTCACTTAACACAATGTCTTTAAGGTTTATGTTGTAGCATGTTAGAATTTCCTCTGCATTAAGGTTGAATAATATTCCTTTGTGTATGCCACATTTTATGTGTTCATCCATTGATGGACACTTGAGTTACCTCTACATTTGGCTACTGTGAGTAAAGCTGCTGTGTAAAAGGAGCACAAATACTTATTCATGTCTCTGCTTTCACTTCTTATGAGTACACACCCAGAAGTAGAATTGCTGGTTCACATGGTAATTCTGTGTTTAATTTCTTCCTTCCTTCCTTCCTTTGTTCTTCTTTTCTTTCTTTCTTTTCTTTCTTTCTGCTAGTGATTGAACCTAGGGCCTTGTGTGTGGGAAGCAAGCAGTATACCGACTGAGCTATATCCCCAGCCCTGTGTTAAATTTCTTGAATCACCATACCATTTTCCATAATGATTGTACCATTTTGCGTTCTCATTAGCAATGGTTCTGGTTTCTTTCCTGTGTTAGTTTTTTGCTAGTGTTAATTCTATAGCACTGGAAACAATGGAGAGTGCTACAACTTTAAAACATCTTTAAGAGAGCAACCAAATAAATTTTAACAATGCTGGATGTCCATTAAATTGCTGATATTGTGTGTTTGTTAAAATATGGAACTTAAAAGCAGGTGACCTTGGTTTGGTTTTCCCTCCCATTTTTAGCATGAACTCTGGGAATTAGAATGAGAACCAGCATGTATATCATGTTGGTCTTAGGGAGCGTGTTATACATTTCATCACATCTAAATATTTACAACAACATTATGAAACAGTGTTTTTTCCCATGTCTAAGATTGTAGAAGCTGAGTCTCAGGTTAAGGGACCTGCCAAAGGTAACATTATTTAGAAATGCAAAACTGGACTTTAAACCCAAGTCTCTCAAAACCTACTTACCCTTTATTCTGTTATAAACCTTCCCTCTCACAGTATCCTGAATATATTGGGAAGTGGCAGTCTTATATATCACTAGACATTTTTTTTTTGTCTTTATCATTTTTTCTTGGAGTCAGAACAGATGAATCACGTAGCAGGATGTTCCTCACAACAATGGTGGACACTGTTGGCTGACAGTGATTTCTGTAGTCTGGGGGCTCAAGAGTTTAAAAGCCCTCTGTAGTCCTCCTCAATTGTTGTAGGATGGAACAACTCACTTCCTGCCACTAGTGGAGACTGCTGTAGGAATTAATTTGTTTGAGTTTCAGTATTCAGAAGAGCTCTGTTATAGTTTATTGAGGGTTTAATGTGCCCTAAAGATGTGCTCAGTCCTTTAAATCCTTTATTTCCTCTCCATACGGCCCTATCAGATTGATATTGTTCTCATTTAATAGACCTGAGCTCTGAGTCTGGATCCCAAGGTTCTAATCACATAATAGTATTATTTTTTGTTTTGAATGTGAATATTTTGTAACATATATCAAGTGAAACTCAAGAGGAGAATACATGTATGTACAAGAGATTCTTTCCCTGGTTGACAGTGAAGGTCTCTTATAGGGTGGATTGAACTCAAGCCAGAGCTGTGTGTCCTTTTCATTTCCTCAGGTCTGTAACATTGTGGCTGGGCAGCGCTGCATAAAGAAGCTGACTGACAACCAGACTTCAACCATGATAAAGGCTACAGCTAGGTCAGCCCCAGACAGACAGGAGGAGATAAGTCGCCTGGTCAGTGGGGTTGCAGAGAAATGCATGCTCATTTACTCAGTTATTGGGGCCCTTGGTAGCATAGATGTTTTAATGCCCCAAAAGACCCTCCTTCAAGAGAACCCAAGTTTGGATTTGGTGCCGGGGACTCCACAGGGCTGTTCTTGCTTCTTGACACTATAGCTATTTTGATTTTCCCCTCCTGATAACTTTACTGTTGTCCACTGCTGCTTCCTTCATTTTTTATTCCTCCTCCCACCTTACCTTTTAGGGCTATTTCTTGCCAACTTCAGCTTCTCTTCAGGGCTCTCTCCTTGGGACCCAGAGGGTGAGTTACGGTATTACCAAGCTGCTGTTCTCCTAAGATGTCCTTCTTTGCCTGCAGATGAAGAATGCCAGCTACAACCTAGATCCCTACATCCAGGAATTTGGAATCAAAGTGAAAGATGACATGACGGAGGTGACGGGGCGAGTGCTGCCGGCGCCCATCTTGCAGTACGGCGGCCGGGTGAGCAGGGTCAGGGCCACACAACATCTCTGGGGCATATGTGGGTGGTTGGGTTGTTTAACCAGGGGCTTTTGGTCCCTACCCACTTGGTTCTACTGAGGCTCACCTGGGCGCCCCCCTCTGCCTATTCGCAGAACCGGGCCATTGCCACACCCAATCAAGGTGTTTGGGACATGCGGGGGAAACAGTTCTACAATGGGATTGAGATCAAAGTCTGGGCCATCGCCTGCTTCGCACCCCAAAAACAGTGTCGAGAAGAGGTGCTCAAGTAAGGAGGGTTGGTATGTGGGGTTGAAAGGGTGGGAAGAAACCCAGAGCTACTGTTCCCTGCTGCCCAGGGATCAAGATGGATCTATAGTCTGTTCTTTCTGTCTTGTCTCTGCCTGCCTTGTCCTTTCTGGCTGAGACTTCTTCCTTTTCCTTTTTTGTCCATCTGTGGTTAGGAGACTTCAATAAGGAGCCGTGTCTGTACCAGAGATGATGATTTTAGGATATGAGTCTCCTAAGGGAGAGTTTAATTATTTTGTTGTTGCAATTATTATCATTGGTAATAAGTAGTGGTAGTGATAACTATAATGTTTATGACACATTTTATTTAAATACCTAATTTATGTTCTCCCATTTCATCTTCATAGTGAATAGGTAGTGCTGTTTCCATTTTCAGGAGACTGTAGCTCAGAGAGGTTAATAAGCAACTTGTCCAAAGTTTGCACATCAAGAAAGTGTCAGAGTTGGGATCAAATCAGATCAGAGCTTCAAAACTTACGTTGCTAGTTGGAAACAAACAAACAAACATAATAAGCAGCTTGGTTAGCTCAGAGGTGAGCTGTCCTCTCCTATCCACAGAATTTGTTCTGTCAGGTCCAAGTGACCTGAATTAGGTGAATGTGACTAGTAAGGGTCTCTGCACCCTCAGGGCTGAGTGACTTGGAGTAGATGGCAGCTGTGGGGAAAGTGAAATAGCTGAATGGCTTAAGGAAACAAGCTAGGGGAATAATGACTTCAGTGAATGAATGAATAAGTGAAGTCACTGACCCTTTCTCTACAATCATTTGTTTTTAAACAAAAAAACTTTTATTAAGGTATGTTTTAAAAAAATCCCACAAAACTCATACTTAAAGTGTACTGTTCAGAGATTTATGCTGTGGGGTGTGTGTGTGTGTGTGTGTGTGTGTGTGTGTGTGTGTATATCAGTGAGTGACACAGAGTGAGAGAGAGAGAGAGAGAGATTGAGAGATTGAGAAGAGAAGGGGAAACGTATTTATGGTACTGGAGGATTGAACCCAGGGTGTTCTACAACTGAGCTACATCCCCAACACTTTTTTATTTTAAATTTTATTTATTTATTTTTGTGATACTGGGAATTGAACCCAGGGGGGCTCTACCACTGAGCTACAACCCCAGTCCCTTGTATTTTTTTTTATTTTGAGACAGGATCTCACTAAGTTGCCAAGGCTGGCCTTGAACTTGCTATCTTCCTGCTTTAGCCTCCTGAATTGCTGGGATTACAGGCATGTGCTACCACCATTATTTTTATTTTTATTTTGAGTCCTTCTTTATTTTTATTTTAAGACCAGGTCTCACTAAGTTGCTGAGACTGGCCTCAAACTTGTGCTGCTTGTGCCTCAGCCTCCTGAGTTGCTGGGATTTTGTGTCACCATCCCTACCTTTTGCTATCTTGATGTGGTGGCTCTCTGGATGTGGAATGGGGTCAGTGTACTCTGGGTATGAATTAGAGTCAGTGGAGCTGGTCATTTGGGGTTGTGATGAAGATAATGGAGACGTGCCCTTGTGGGTTCAGATGGTCTTGGAGTCCTCATAAGAATTAGTTCTAGCAGTTCCTAATAAATCCACTGACTCTAGACCCTGCCCTTGCTCTTCTGCCCTCTCCTTACCATTTCTAGATAAACAGCCACCACTGTCATAATTATGGTTTCTCTTAAATAGATTTTTTTGGGGGGGGAGGGTCCGCTTTCTTGGGTTCTTTGGATTTAGCTCCATTTGGGATAAGCTGCTCTTGCACTTGGCCTAGCATTGGAGGGTTGGCCCTTAGCAGTATTAGAAGGGCTCCCAATTTTTTTTCCTTTGAGCCTGATCATTTCATTGGTAGCTCTATTCTCTGTATACTTCTCTCTTACTTCCATCTTCTTTCATTGTCTAATTTTTTTTGTTTGTGTGTGTGTGTGTGTGTGTGTGTGGCAGTTTATTGTTTGGATCATTTTGAGGCATCAGGAATTGGTAACTACAATCTCAAGAGTTGGAAGGGGTCAATTTCATTGGGCATTTTCCTCTCTCAGTGACCCCCTAGGTATAGGGGGTGAGAATGTGATATGTGCATCTGGATCAGTGACACCCCATTATATATGTGATTGTGAGCTAAAGGTAAAGACTTCTGAGTCTTCAGCAATGGCACTGGGTGAGATTGTCCAGGGAAAATGTGCATACTAAGCAGAGGCTGAAAATAGAGAAAATAGAAAGTAAACAAAACAATGTCTCCAAATGTGGAGGAGGCAGTGGGATTCAGAAGCACAGAGAAAGAGCCCCCTTTTCATTTGAGAATGGGGGAAGAAATGAAGTGAAGTAGGAGAAATTGGTAATTGGGAATGGATGAGGAAGTTCTTTGAACCCTCAGGATTATTCTTCTGGCTAAGGAGACTCTATTACTGTTGGGTCAGATTTCAAAACCTTCCCCCTCCTAGATGTTTCTTAGTACTTTTTGGTCCCTAGCACTGGGTACAGTATCCCAAATGTGGTCTGTTATTTAGAGAAGATTGGGAATACCCCTTCCCTTGAAGAAGGGACTCATTATTAATGAAGTCTGGTAACTCATTGGCATTTTTGGTAGTTACAGCAAGTTGTGTGCAAGGCAGAGAAATGGAAGAAATGATGTTAGTGGACCTATGAGAGCCCTACTTCTTGTTTTCAGGAGACAATACTTAGGTTATATTTTTTTTATTCTAACATTTCTTTTTTTGAAAAAAAATTTAAATAATAAATGTAGAGGATAATACACCTTTCATATATCCATTATCCAGAGTTTTGTCAGTTACCTTATCCTTTTTTCAAAAGTAAATATAAATAACTTTGGCATTTTTTTATATTCTTCATTCTAGTCCCATTCCTCCCTTCTGATGTGGCATCTAAACAACTATTTTTGTTCTCTATTTGTACATTATTGCATTTTTGTGATGCTGTGGATTAAACCCCAGGCCTTTCACATGCTAGGCAAGCAGCACTCTAACACTGAGTGTGTTTGATTAATTTTTAAAAATTTGTTAGTTTTTTTTTTTTTTCGGTTTTAATTTTTTATTTGTAAATGGACACAATAAAGGTTTGTTTATTTTTATGTGGTTCTGAGAATTGAACCCAGTGCCTCACACATGCCAGGCAACTGCTCTACCACTGAGCCACAACCCAAGCCTGAGTGTGTTTAAAGATTTTTTTTTTAAGAATTTTTAAAAATATATTTATTTATTTATTTATTTTAGTTGTAGTTGGACACAACTCCTTTATTTGTTTGTATGTGGTGCTGAGGATCAAACCCAGGGCCTCACGCTTGCTAGGCGAGCATGCTTCCCCTGAGCCACAAAGCCAGCCCATGTTTAAAGATTTTTAAAAAATTAAATTCCCTGCGCCTGTTTCAGTCTGTCAGTTTATTTTTGTAGGTTGATTTTTTTTTTAAAACTATATTGCATGTGTACCCTGTCTACCAACTTTGTTTTCCTTTCCCAAGGTAAAGCCCTAAACTAAAGGAAAGAAGCTTGTTTAATTAGCTCAAGGTATCAAAGAACCAGTAGGGGAGAAGGAAGCTTGTTTTTACTGAGCATCTCTTGAGCTCCCATCACTTTGGAACCTCATTTATTTTGATCAAAAGGCCTTACAGTTAGACATCTGCCTATTTCTTTGCATATGTAATGAAGCACAGCTTTCAGCTGCTTGAATCAGGGACAAGGTAGGAGCCCTGGGAATACCTACAGGTCCTTTCTCTGGGGCTTTCTCCACTTTCTTGGTATTCTCTCTGTTGCACACTTGGCAAGCTCTGTCTTGTCCTATTCAACTATTAATGTATTTTTTTTCCAATGTCTGCTCATGTCTCATTCATGTGCCTTAATAAGTGCTTAGCACCTAAGATGGAGACATTCATTTGAGTTTTAAAGTGGGACTTACTGGCTCCTATCACAATTGTGCTTGTGCTACAGGAACTTCACAGACCAGCTGCGGAAGATTTCCAAGGATGCAGGGATGCCCATCCAGGGTCAGCCTTGTTTCTGCAAATACGCACAAGGGGCTGACAGCGTGGAGCCCATGTTCCGGCATCTCAAGAACACCTACTCAGGGCTGCAGCTCATTATCGTCATCCTGCCAGGGAAGACGCCAGTGTATGGTACAGTTCTCTTGGGACAGTGATAATGATGATAGGACACTTCTTGGGATAGCTCCCTGGGGGATTTTTGGTGGAGTTGATGGAGAGTTTTGATTTCTGCCAAAGGTGTCCCATGTTAGCATTCCTCTTATGAGAGAAATATCAGTCTATATGAGCTATTGGGTCATTCTAGATTTTATTTACCTGCTCACAGTCCCTTCCAGTAATATTTACTGGGGACCTTGTGTGCTGGTCTTTCTGCCAGGCTCAGATGGCCAGATACACAGATGGGTCAGTTGAGATTCCTGTCCTTAGGAGTGTGTAGTTTATTAGGACGTTGTGCAGCCCAAGCAAAGATATGGTGGTTCTGCTAATATTCTGTTACCTGATAATGATGTAGACTTTTTAAGAGATTTCTGTCTTCCCTTTTTTCTCTCTTTTAGAAAAGAAATGACTATGTATGTCTCTGTTAGCACTTTTCTCTTATTCCATTTGCTCAGCAGCTCTGTGCTCTTGCTCCCATCCGGTTCTGTTACCTTTGGTAATTCATATACCTTTCAAGCTTCAAACATTTTTAGATTTCCCTCTCCTGGAATATGTTACTACAACTGTGTGTGTGTGTGTGTGTGTGTGTGTGTGTGTTACTGAGGATTGAATCCAGGGCCTTACGCATGCTAACAAGTGCTTTACCACTGAGCTACATTCCAGTTTTCTTCTTTCCTTGACTTCTGGATGTTTTCTCCTATCTCTCAATTTTGTCATTATCAGGAATGTCTGGTATTCTCTGGCATTCTGTCCTCTGCTTTTACATTCTGTTGATACTCCCATTCATTCCAATTGCTTAGGTTATCACCTCTTGTTTATAAGTTATAGAACTAAAATCTTGATCCAGCCCTTGAACTCTCTGCAGTTCCTATATTTCCATTTGGCCTCTTTCTTCTGCAAGTTGTTGGTCATCTATTCTAACCTTTATTCACAAGTCTTTCTTGAGTAGGTTACCAGATAAGAATTTGTGACTGTCCTATAAAAAACACCTTCAGGGGCTGGGGTTGTTGCTCTGTGGTAGAGCACTCACCTAGCAGGAGTAAGGCACTGGGTTCAATCCTTAGCACCATATAAAAATAAGATAAAGGTATCGTGTCCACCTACAACTAAAAGTATATGTTAAAAACAAAAACACCTTCATTGGTCCCCATTCAGTACTATGTTAAGGGCTTTGTGGGTCCTGAACTTAGTTTAACCTCTTCAGTTTTATCTTGCACTGCTTACTTGCTATTCGTACTAGAAAGATCTGGAATTGGAGCTGAATTTAAGTCCTGGATGTACCAGTCAACTGACTTAGACAAATTACCTAACTTTTCTGAGCCTCATCAATTAATGATATAAAAATCATCTAGCAGAGTGCCTGGCACATAGTAGATGCATTTTAAATGCACGTTCCTTGTCTGTGCTTTCCACTCTCTGGTTTGGCTCTCATCATTTTGTCTTTGCCTGGCTATCTGACTACTCTTCTTGTTCTTCTCTCTTGCCCTTAAACTTCTCTCCATCCTTTGAGACCCAGTTTAAATGCTGCTTATTCCTTATTCCTATCATTCCACCTGGAGGATGAACTTGTCTTTCTGGATTCCTCTGATTTATCAGGCCGCTGATCAGTTACTACCTTGTTTAATTTTGAGTGTGGAATATATCTGACTCTGCTCTGAAACCTTCTTGCCTCTGCACATATAGAAGATACTATCTTATGTTGTTATGATACTCAATAATTTCTTATGAAGGGAAGTTGGTTGACCTTCAGGCTATTTCTCTCTTAAAGAGCCTTAAATTCATAGTCCTGAAAGAAAGATAAGGATGCTTTTTAGGAGAACTGCCTTGAGTAAGTATCCCTGTGTGTGGTTCCCTCTGTTACAGGAAAATCCAGTGTTTTGGCTTACTGGGGAGGCAGTACTTGATCAGAATTTTCCCCTTGCTGGGCTCAGTAATATTACACCTCTCCCCAGCCTTGTGCCTTTATTAGGTCCTTGGGTTTCTTCCATTTACATGGACATGAGACTATCTGCCTGAAAATTAAGCCAGCAGATAAGAGAAGCAGTCAGATTCTACTAAAGACCCTTCAGGATGCTGGGTGAAATGACACTCTCCCTGTGATGGTCAGATCAAGGTCTTGTTGGCTTTGTGGTTGCCCTGAGAGTGTAGACAGTGTCAAATTTGCTCAGTTCTGATGTGGTACTATATATATCCAGTTTTCATTATATTTTATATTTTCTATCCATTAAATTGATACCATTTACTTTTTAAAAAATGCAACTTCTTATTAAATTATAATAGATACATAGAAATCTGAAGTGTTTAGCTCAATGAATTTTCACTGTCAACAGTGTAATCAGTACTTAGTAGAACATTATCACCACTCAGCTACCAGTTACTGAGGGAACCACTATTCTGGTTTCTAACACCATAGATTAGTTTTGCATATTTTTAAAATTTCATGTAAATGTAATCACAGTGTATGTATTTTTTGTGTGTCTGGCTTCTTTCAGGCAATATTAAATTTGTGAGATTTATTTGTGTTGTGTTTAGTTGTAGTTTGTTACAGGTTTTCCATCATGTGAATATAACACATTTTACATGTATCTGTCCATTTTACTGTTAATACACGTTTGTATTGTCTTCAGTTTTTTAAAAAAATATTTTTAGTTGTAGATGGACATAAAATCTTTATTTACTTATTTATGTCGTGCTGAGAATTGAACCCAGTGCTTCACACATACTAGGCAAGTGCTCTACCACTGAGCTGCAACCCTAGCCCTAGTCTTCAGTTTTGACTACTATAAATAATGCTTGTACATGTCCTTTGAACACCTGTGCATATTTCTATTGAGTGTGTATTACCAACTAACACACCAATAGCAGTGTGTGATAGTTCTAGGAGTTTCAAATCCTTATTAAACTTGGTATTCTCTTTTTCATTTTAGCCATTCTTTGGGGTTTTTAATGATATTATTGCATTATGCTTTTAATTTGATTTTCTTGTAACATAAAGTTGAATATCTTTATGTCTTGACTAAGTCACTAGCCTCTTTTGTTAAGTACCTGATCAAGTCTTTAAAATACTAGATTTTTCCTTTGATATCATTAACTCCAAAGGACATTTCTGATCATCATTTTACCACTTTCTTAGATACATTTGACTTTTATTTTTGTTCTTTTTGGTATTGGGGATTGAACCGAGGGGAGCTTAGCCACTTCCCCAGCCATGTTTTGTTTTATTTTTTTTTTTTTTTTAAGTTTTAGACAGGGTCTCACTAAGTTGCTTAGGGTCTCACTATGTTGCTGAAGCTGATCCTGAATTTGAGATCCTCCTGCCTCAGCCTCAAGAGTTCCTGGGATTACAGACGTGGGCTGCTACACCTGGTTTGCATTTGACTTTCTTGTTCACTTGCTCCTTCTTGAAATACTGTCTTCCCTTGGTGTTCACCATGCAACACTGTCTTTTTCATCCTTAAGCTGTTTGGAATTTTGCTCCTTGCAGACCCATCTTCCTGTTCTGCAAATACTGGGAGTTCCTCAAGATTCAGATCTAAGCCCTCTTTTCACTCTATCTTCCTTAATGATCTCATCAAGATCATGCCTTCAGTTACTGCCTGTACTTAAATATTGTAGAAATTTCTTTTGAGCTTCCAACCCGTATGTCCATTTGCCTAGTTGATAACCTTAGTGGGATGACAAAAACACTTTAAACTAAACATGTTTCTCAAAGAATTTGTTAGAAAAGCTAGAAACTTTTTTATCCATAAAAATCTCTTCTCTTTCTCATGTATCTTGTCTGTAACTGAGTTCCTAAAATCAAATATCTTCTGAATCTGTTTCCATCTCAACAACTCAACTTTAATTTTTTTTTTTTTAATTTTAAAAGTTGTTTTTTGTTGAGGGATGGGCAGTGTTGGGGATTGAACCCAGGGCTCAGTGCATGCTAAGCACAAGCTTTACTACTGAAATATGTCTTCAGCTCCTTGACTTTATTCTTAACCCACTAAGTCCCAATTCTGTGACTATTTCAATGAAATTAACACATGTGCATTAAAATAGATTGGAAAACATAATCTAGTTCTCATATAATTTATTATTTAGTATTAATTACAATAACATTAATGAATATTATCACTAATCATTCATTTACTACTTTTCTCAAAAGAATAGAACTCTAGAAATATTTATTTCAAAGTTACCATGATACATTGTTTGCTCAATATAAAGGTTTTTTTTAAACATTTATATATTTACTTCAGTTGGACACAACACCTTTGTTTATTTTTATGTGGTGCTGAGTATCTAATCCAGTGCCTCACGCATGCTAGGCAAGTGCTCTACCTCTGAGCCACAACTTCAGCTTTCAATTTAAGTTTTTTGTTCCATAAATGGGATGATGGGACATAATGGGTTAATCTAAGCCACCCTCATCTTTTCCATAGATTAGCCTAATTACCACATTTTTTTCTGTTACAACATGGTCCCGTGCCTCTCCTTTTTAGCCAATATGGCCTTTCAATTTCTCAAATATATCGTACTATCTATCTCCTAGCAGAGTACGTGTTTCCTTTGCCTGAAATGTTTCCTCTCAAATCCCTCCTTTAAGCCCTTTGCTGCCTTCAGATTTCATTTTCATCATTTCTTACTCAAGAATATTTTTCTGACTAGTATATTACCCCCTATTATGTTCTCCCATAGCTCCATGTGGTTTTCTGTTGTAGCATTTATCAGTGTTAGAATTTTCATGGTTTTTAAAATTAGTCACAAAGTAAGCATTGTAAGAGCAGTGTTTATGTTTTCTGGTCACTATTATGTTCCTTAACACTTTATAACACTACCTAGCATTCAGTAGGCATTCAGTAAATACTTGTTAAATATGTTAATCATTTCTCTCCCTTCCTGTAGCTGAGGTGAAACGAGTTGGAGATACTCTTTTGGGAATGGCAACACAGTGTGTGCAGGTGAAGAACGTGGTCAAGACATCGCCTCAGACTCTATCCAACCTCTGCCTCAAGATCAATGTCAAACTTGGTGGCATTAACAACATCCTAGTCCCACACCAGCGGTATGCTCTGTTGACCATTTGATCTTGTAGAGGTACCTTGCTGGGGATTAATGAACAGACAGGCCCTTGGCCAGGCAGAGTGAATCAGACTTAAGAGGGAGAAGAACAAAGTGAGTGCTAGACGGTGCTAGGCAGAGAAGATCCAATTCCTCACCATTTTGTTTTCTCTTCTTTGCTCAGCTCTGCGGTCTTTCAACAGCCAGTGATATTCCTAGGAGCAGATGTTACACACCCCCCAGCAGGGGATGGGAAAAAACCTTCTATCACAGCAGTGAGTAATATGCTTCAGCTTCTTCATAAGGTTCTCCTCTTAACTCTGAGCCCTCAAGACTGTGCATGATTTCCTTCCCTCAGCCCAGGCTCTTCTTGACCCTGGGTAAGACCCTGCAGCTCACCATCCCTTTTACCCTTAAAGCTCTGCGTAATATCTTTTTTGGGGGGAAAGATTAGTGAGAATACAGCCTAAGGACAGAAACTGTTGCCAGTCTCCCATCACACTTGCTCTGCATTTGAACTTTTCTCTTTCCACACTTGCTTTTAGGATATGGGGAAGTATATACCTTCTCTGAAATCCCTCTTAAGGGAGTTACTTAGTTCCTGGGATTGTCCTTTCCTCTTCTCCATCCCCACCCTTAATCTGTCCAGTTGATTAGATATCTCTCCAATGCCTCTTCTGATTTTTTGGCTCCCTGTCTCTTAGAGGCTTCCAAATTGCTAGGGGTCAGCGATTACTTCATACTTCTATTTCTTCAGCTTTCTTATTTCTCTAGGTAGATTTGTCTTAATTTGGTAAGGCAGACAAAACCTATAATATGCTTATTCTGATTTGCTTGTGGCCATCCCTCTTAGGCTATGGTCATTCTCCTTTTTGAAATTGACATACTTCGGGGCTGGAGATGTGGCTCAAGCAGTAGCGCGCTCGCCTGGCATGCGTGCGGCCCGGGTTCTATCTTCAGCACCACATACAAACAAAGATGTGTGTCCGCCAAAAACTAAAAAATAAATATTAAAAAATTCTCTTAAAAAAAAAAAAAAGAAATTGACATACTTCCATCAACTACAAGATGGTCATGATTCCTGGGTAGATTATTAATTAAATGGAGAAAAGGTTAAACTTGCCCTGGATGAGTCATTGAGTTAGTAGTGCCAAATCTTCACATGTTCTTCTGCAAGGGATAGGGCCAGGCCTTGTGCACGATGCTTTATAGGTACCACACCACCATTGAAAGCAAGTATTCTTATCAGAAGGATTAAGTAAATTCTGAAAGTACAATAGAACAGACTTTTTGAATCCAAGACCCTGTTCATTTGGTTGCACAGTTTTTTTGCTAAAAAGCCTTTCCTCAAACCCACATTCTGACAGGGAAAGTGATATATTGGTGGCTGATCCTTTCTTTTTGATTGTCAGGTAGTAGGCAGTATGGATGCCCACCCCAGCCGATACTGTGCTACTGTGCGGGTACAGCGACCACGGCAGGAGATCATTGAAGACTTGTCCTACATGGTGCGTGAGCTGCTCATCCAATTCTACAAGTCCACCCGCTTCAAGCCGACGCGCATCATCTTCTATCGAGATGGGGTCCCAGAAGGCCAGCTTCCCCAGGTAGGGCCCATGTTGAGGCCAGAGGGCTAGGTGCTTTTCTAAGCTGTTGGCTCTGGGAGATGTGCCAGTTCTTCAGGAGCTTCTCTAAATGGGGTAGGCTTGTGGGCAAGGATCACAACTTAGAGGTGAGTATTAAGCATCTATAGACTTTTCTTCTTACAACAGAAAGCCCTTGATGCCTGTTTACTGGTTGGTTCATATTGGAGACTGCTTTAGATCAAGTCTTTCTCATTCCTCTCCCTCCCTCCCCCAGACCAATGATTCTCAAATATATCAACGTAACCTGGAGGAACTGTTTAAACAGTTTGTGGCTCTACCCTTGCAATTTCTGTTTCAATGAGTCTAGGATACAATCCTAGAATCTGTCAAACTGACAGGTTCCTGGATTTTGCTACTGGGCTAGAGACCACACTTGAGAACCATATTGTTGACCTTTTTTCATAATGTTACTCCTATTTATTCTCACTGCCAACCCTCATATTCTATTGCTTAGACTAGTATACTGAACTGCTTTTCTTAATTACCTTTGTGTGTGTGCATATGTGTTATTGAGGGTCAAACCCAGGGCTTTGTACGTGATATGCAAGTGCTCTACCACTGAATTATATCCTCAGCCCTTAACTACCATTTGATAGTATTATGACTATAGTTTATTGGGCACATCTTATGCTGTGAACTGTGCTGTAGCACTTTAAGTATGTTCTATTTAATGCTTACAGTTGCCAAGGAGAAATAATAATTTTATCATTGCCATTTGACAGATGAGGAAACAGGTTTGGAAATGTTAAATGAGTCTTCATTGTCACTCAAGCTGATAAGTAGTATTGGGATTTGGTCATATTGTTCTTATTCTGAAGTCCATTCTCTTAAACATTGCACTCAATTTCTCCAAGTCATCCATTATTTCCTAAATGCCAGACAAATTTATCATATCACTTCTGTATTCAGAAATCTCTAGTAGCTTCACAAAGCTATGAGTTAAGATTCAACTGATTAGCAAAATTGTCAGCAGTTACTAATCCATACTGCTTTTTAGGCTTTTATTTAATTTCTTAGTCTTCACAATGGCTTTGTAATTCTTATTAGTAACATTAATGGATATAGTGAAAGTGAGATTTAGAGGGGTTATATAACTTGCTGAAGGTGATACAACTATATGAAGCTTGGGTTTAAGCCTAGTTCTAGTTTTTTTCCAAGGTCTTTCCTTTTCTACTGTACAGTCATGTGTGTGTATGTGTACATGTATGTGTGTTGGGGGGTTGCTGTTGGGGATTGGCTCAAAGACCTTGGGCATACTAAGCTTGTGCTCTACCACTGAGTTATACTCCCAACCCCTTCCATATAGTTTTCACTTCCTATTTCTGACGTCTATGATCACAGGTAACTATTGTCTATGATTTTTACACTGTGATGACTTCATTAGCTCATTCATTTTCTTATAATCTTACATCTTTATGGGATTGGATTCATCTACTCCCCTTGCACCTATTCAGGAACTTGTATGTCTGCTTTTCTCTGGTGGTCCAAACCCTATCTACTCTTGGAGCTCACAGGGGAATTCCCAGTATCTTCTTGATCCTGAAGTCGACCTAACTTTGAACATTGGGATTTTAGTGATTGCTCTGTGAACTTTGATTTTGTGTCTTGATGTTGGGTCTCTTTATGCTTGGGAACCAGGAGGGTACTCTCTTCCTAGTCAAGGTGTTATTGAAACATATCAGGTGAACTGAGTATAAGGCTAATTTTTTGGCAGGAAAAGCCTATTATCTCTTAATTGATTGATAAGCATCTGTTTATAAAGGGAGGCTGAGCAAAAAGCCCTATTATAGATGACAGTCTTTTAGTTCAGGAAAGCATATGAACTCAAGAGGAGTTGTGTATCTTTGTCTCCCTCCTCACCCTGTGCCTAGATCCTCCACTATGAGCTCCTGGCCATTCGAGATGCCTGCATCAAACTGGAAAAGGACTACCAGCCTGGGATCACTTACATTGTGGTGCAGAAACGCCATCACACCCGCCTTTTTTGTGCTGACAAGAATGAGCGAGTGAGTGAGGGATTAAGGAGACCACTTATACCCTTATCCTGTCTCCCTTGTCTTGATAAGGAAGGAAGCCCTTGAGATGAAGTCTGGGAATTTAGTCCTTGTCCTGTGCATCTCCCTGGCTCATTCCTTCCCCCTGACTCTTGTGGTCCATCCTGTACCACCTTTTTCCTTTAGTGTCCTCCTTCTCCCCTCCTTCCCTTATACTTCCTCTCCCTCCTCCTAGCTCCTTGGCCTAGACCCCATATATAGAACAACTCCCAGAGAAAGGAAAGGGAACAACCATTTATTGAACTTCTCCTATGTGCCAGATACTGTACAAGGCGTCTTCCTCACAGCAACCCTGTGAGGTAGGTACTATTATTATCTCCAGTTTAACCTCAGAAAGGTTAAAAATCTTAAAGCTAAGATTACACAGGTAATAAATGGCAAGATCAGGACTTGAACACAATTCTGTTTGATTTTAGAAGCCTATTATTTCAAGACCTAGTACCCTCTGGGAACAGTAATTTTTGTCTTGCTTTTGGGGTTCTGGTGGAATCAGAGTAGAATTCAGCCAAGGCCTTTGTTAGAGCCAAGCAGGTCTTGGGATCTTGGTTGTGTTTCTCTCTACACAGATTGGGAAGAGTGGTAACATCCCAGCTGGGACCACTGTGGACACCAACATCACCCATCCATTTGAGTTTGACTTCTATCTGTGCAGCCATGCAGGCATCCAGGTAGCTGGGTTATGCCCTGGGGTTTCCACTGGGTCAAAGATTAGTTGGTGATTCCTACTGCCTCTAGAATATGTGAGTTATCAACTGAGTGGTATTCAAATCAGGATTTCTTTCTTTTTTTTTTCTTTTTTCTTTTTGTAGATGGATACAGTAATTTTTTTTAAAAATTTTTTATTGGGCTGGGGATGTGGCTCAAGCTGTGGCACGCTCGCCTGGCATGCATGCGGCCTGGGTTCAATCCTCAGCACCACATACAAAAAAACAAAGATACTGTGTCCGCCAAACACTAAAAAATAAATACTAAAATTCTCTCTCTCTCTCTCTCTTGTTCTCCCTCTCCCTCTCTCACTCTCTCTTTAAAAAAAAAAAAATTTTATTTTTATGTGGTGCTGAGGATTGAACCCAGTGCCTCACACATGCTAGTCAAGCATTCTCCCATTGAGCAACAACCGCAGCCCCAGGATTGCCTTCTTAATAAACCCTGAGTATATTTGCAAATTGCCCATAAAAGTTTGCTTTATGACACTGGTGGTTTTGTGTCTCTGTTCATGGGTGGGTCATCCAGCCTAGCCATATTCTTAGTAGTGATTCTGTCTTTATTATCAGCCAACCTCTCTGCCCAACCTAGGAAACCTCACCTTCTTATCTTCCTAGGGTACCAGCCGACCATCCCATTACTATGTCCTTTGGGATGACAACCGTTTCACAGCGGATGAGCTTCAGATATTGACATACCAGCTGTGCCACACTTATGTACGATGCACACGTTCCGTCTCTATCCCAGCACCAGCCTACTATGCCCGCCTAGTGGCTTTCCGGGCACGATACCACCTGGTGGACAAGGAGCATGACAGGTGAGGCCTGGGATCAGCCTGGCTTCCTTTTTGCTTCAGCCTGTTCAGACTCTCCTAACTCTCCTTGGGTAGAAGGAAGTGGATGCTACTCAATTTGGTGTCCTTGAGCCCATCTGCCCAATGCCGGATTGGGGTTTTCTCTTAATGTTGGTATGGATATTGGCATACCATCACCAGGAATAGGTGAGGGAATTAGCAGTAGCTCAGTTTACCAGAAAGAACTTCTTTCATTTTTTTCCTTTTCAGTGGAGAGGGGAGCCACATATCGGGGCAGAGCAATGGGCGGGACCCCCAGGCCCTGGCCAAAGCCGTGCAGGTTCACCAGGATACTCTGCGCACCATGTACTTCGCTTGAAGGCAGAACGCTGTTACCTCACTGGATAGAAGAAAGCTTTCCAAGCCCCAGGAGCTGTGCCGCCCAAATCCAGAGGAAGCAAGGAGGAGGGAGGTGGGGTAGGGAGGAGTGCAGGAGGCCTTGTTTCTTTCTACAGAGGGGGTGTAACGGTGGGGAATAGGGCCAGCAAGACAGACCACCAGCCAGAAATCTCTGATATTAACCTCATGCTCCCCACCCCTCACCTCATCTCGTCACATCTGGCCCTGACCCCACTGGACCAAGAGGGGCAGCACTGGTGCCCACCATACACACAGGTGTCTCATGTGACTCACAGTGCTAACTAAAGACTCATGCTTGACAGCTTGGTAAGGTCGGCTCTGTAGCCCTGCGGACAAAAGCTGGTAGGTTTGGGTTTGCTACTTTAGTTGGAAAAGTAAAGGGCTTGAGAAAGTGGGTGGGAGGAGGGAAGGATTTTTTTTTTTAGGAGCCTTAATCAAAAAAGGTCTAGATTTGTCTAAAAAGAAAAATGAAACCAGACCCAGATCAATATTTTAGGATACTAGATGTTTTCATGGGTTCAGAATCCAGTTTGTAGGAAGATTTTTAATGCTAATAGTTTTGGTTGCTCCTCCCCAGCTGCCACCCCCACCCACCGCCCTTATTCCTCTCCACATTTTCTACCCCACCCTACGCCTCCTTCCTGACAGTCATCCAGCCCTCCTAGCAACACTTAAGGCACTATGGCACTTAGCTCTGAAGTGACACGACCCTGTCTTCCTTCCGCCTGCTGGTGGGTAACCAGTGCCTTCCCTGTAATGGTAATGCTGCAGAACTGCAACCTTTTGTACCTTTCTTTGGGGGATGGGGTGGGGGTGGGAGAGGAGGTAGGTGGGGAAGAAATATCCTGAACACAACAAGCCTCCAGCCAGAATGCCAGCTATTTTGCATTTAAAGGAATTGACTTCCACATTCATTGAGCTTTGGAAAAGATTACAACCTCAAGATGGTTAAAATCCATTGACATTTGCACTTTCAGACGTGACTAGTCTCGGAGCTGCTGAGATGACTGGCCCTTGGCCTTTCCACTTTTGCCTCTTTTTTCCCCATACCTGCCACCCTGCCCTGGTCTAGAGTTACTTTCATAGCATTTCTCACTCTTGGCTTCTTTTTTTTCCCCTGATGGTCAAGTTTCTTGTGTTTCAATATTTCTTAAATGGGGTGTCTTATAACAGAAGATCCTTAGGTTTAAAATAAGAAAAAGAAAACTAAATGTTATTTTTATACAACAACTTGAGTCTATTGCCAAAATCTGGAAATCGCTCCCATGCCTGATGAGTTTACATCCCGGAAACATTGAGCCATCAGAAGGAACTGTGTACCTGACTTGTCTTCTGGCCTGGCTAGGTAAGGGGTGGTAGTCTCCCCAAGGTGGAGCTCGGACTCTATCCTTCCTCTGTGCAGAAAATACCTTTTTCTTGCTGCAGGCTCCCTTCTCTGCACTGTCCTGCACTCTTTCCTGCAAATGCATCTTCTCTTCCTTTGGACTGGACTGTCCTTTGACTCATCCCAGATTCTAGCCTGTCCTGTGGACAGGCTGGGAATTTTGCTGCTCCCTAATGCTTCTGTTTACACAAAGGAATTTTTCCTGGTTTCCCACTAGGGCATGTGAGTGGGTGGCATGGTTTTTCCTTTTCTTTTTCTTTTTTTTTTTTTTTTTTTGTCTTGAGATATGGGGTTTGGCTCTCTTGCAAGACTGGAAACGAAGGGGGTTCTTATGCTGACCTTGAAGCAAGGTCCCCTCTTTCCTTGACTGTTCTCCCCCCCCCCCTCGTGTCCTGAGGAGTTTCAACTTCAGTGGGGAAATTCCTCTTTTTGAAGAGCTTGGGCTTGGGTATCCCCCTCTGGTTATGAAGCCATGATACCTGAGATCTAGCCCAGGCTTGGAGGCCAGCTGGGAGAAGGAGGGTCTGAATCCTGGTCTGTGGAGTTAGAGCTACCCTTTTCTTTCCAAGGCAGCCCTTGTACAGACCCAGATTTGCTATGCAAAACAATTTATCCCAGGTTCTGTTCTGGTTGGCTACATTGTTCAACAACTTCATAAAACGTAGCACAAACATTCATTATGGAGAAAGCAACAGGACTGTTGAGTAACTCCTCCTATATTTTTTTCCTGCTGGCTACAGTATGGGGTGCCCCATGGGCACAAGCCCAGCTAAGGAACAGAATGGAGGGCTCTGGGAGGAGGCAGCTTACTGGAGAGCCTACATTCCTTACACAAGTGCCTAAAGAGAGTGATGCCAACACTCCATCTGCCCTGTCCATCGCCTTCACATACAGTCTACTTCATGTTCTGTCACCCTTTAGGGAAGGAGCTCTCCTAGGACAGTGGGCTCTGCAAGTTCTCTATTTGGGTACATTTTGGGGCTGTGATAAGGGCACTATTCCTGGAGGGTCTAGTCATTCACCAGCATTTGCAAATGTCCATAGGGAACAGGTGGCAGTCCCTTCTTGCAGCAGCAAGTTTGTGCTCTCTCCTTCTCTATCTCTGCCTCACTCTCTCCAGTTGTGTTTTAAGCTGGGGCTTGAAAGGCATATTTGGTCCTTTGGCATTGCACATGCCTTTGAAGAAATAAAAGCAAGAGAAGCAGTTTGGGCAATGATAAGAAAATTACTTCTTGCCTAATGTAATGGAAAAATATGTTTGAGACTTGAAAAATACCCTTGACAATGTTGATTATTCTTGTTCGAAGGGTGTTACACGCACAGTACGAAATGGTGTTGCAAGCAAGCCAAAGCTTGGTTTAAGTAGTGCTTCTTACCAGGCTCCAAGGAAGCACTGAGAGGGCCCTGGTTAGACTCATCCTCTTAGACAGGCCTCTAACTCCTTTTGTCCCACTGTTTTGCCTGCCTTTTCCTATTCTCACTTTCCTTGGCTTCCTCTTCCTTTTTTCTGTTCACTCAGCTTGCTTGATGGCCTGCCTGCCTGCCTGTCTGCCTATGTGATGATGAATTCTCTGCATGGCTGCAGTGATCCCACTGTTAGTTGACAAAGTTAGGCTTAACCCCTTGTCTGCAGAAGACCAACAACCTGCTCCCCACACCCAGTGGTATTAACCCTGGGTTGGACTCTCCTCAAGCTTACACTAGGGCAGAGCAGTAGGTCTGCCCAACTGGCATGAAATCAGGAGGGTTTCTGTCAGTTCCATATTTATCCACTCCTTGGATCTGGTTTCTCTCATATTTTCTGGTTCTGCTTCCTTTTCTCTTTACCTGAGACTTCCCTTTGCTGAGGATATTTCAGGGTTGAGCTATTTGGGTATTCAGGGTTGGAGAGTTAGAAGATAGATACAGAGGAAGAAGGGAGTGTTCGGAAGAGAATGGAGAGAGTTTGGATTAAAGATGAGAAAGGAAAGCAGTGCTCTTTGTCCAGTCCAACACGACCCTTTGGTGTCGAGGTGCTACTGTTGGCTTCTGGGGTTAAACCTGGGGCTATTGTTGCTGGGAACACTTAGAATAAGGCTAAAGAGGGTACCTAGAAGTTTGAAACCTCCCTAAAAAGCTCCTAGTCCCCACCTGTGAGATAGCTCCTCTGTGGTGTCCTCTTTGGCTGAGAAGCAGTGTTTTTGGATGTTTCTTTTTTCTTTCTTTTTTTTTTTTTTTTCTTGGTCCAGAATGATGTGAATAAGACTGCACACATGATGAACAGCCAAGAAGACACTGTTTTCTTACCTTGCTGATGTGGTATCTGCAAGGCTAGACCTGGCATCCTGTGTGACAAAAAATGATGGAAGCTCCTTCCTTTTCAGGGTAGAAAAGTCATCTCAAACTAGCCAAAAGGCAGTTTTGGAAACAATGTTGGGGAAAGTAATTTTTATTTATTTACCGGGTTTGGGCAGATCCAGGATGGTAGCTGGGAAGCCTTTCTTCTTCAAGTCTGATCATGGCAGGGATATGCAGGGCACTCTTCCCTCTAGGCCTTCTAAGCAGACTGGGGAGGAGGGAATTCTCTGGTTTTCTCTTTCCCTCCACTTACTAGGACTTGCCTCCTCCCTTGGCCGGGAGAGAGGCTGGGTTGGTGCTCTCCCCTTACTCTACTCCTGACTTAGAACCTCTGGCTGCTGTTTGGGAGCCCAAGAAAGGGAGTGGAAGGAATGGGCTCAAAACAAAACAATGATGTGGGGAAGGCAGATTTCCTACTTTAAAAAGGAAAATGGGAAACTCTCCAAGAATTGTGCAAGTAAAGACAATGTGTCCAAATGCACTGAGTCCCCTGGTGTAGTAGCAATAAGGAAAAATGAAATGACTTTCCTGTACACACAGTCCAACCTGATTGGTGTGTGATGTTGCACTTAGCAGCCATGTGGTGGGCATGTGTGACTACTCTGGGTTTCACTTTAGTTTCTAAACTTTTTATCCCTCTCAAGTCCAGCATGGATGGGGAAGTGTCCCTGGAGCCCCACAGCTGTGTACTTGTTTGCGTTTGTTTCCCTTTGAGACTTGTGTTTGTGTCCTGCTTTGAGCTGTACCTTGTCCAGTCCATTGTGAAATTATCCCAGCAGCTGTATTGTACAGTTCCTTCAGAAGCAAGCAACAGCAGCAGCACAATTCTGTGTTTTATAAAGACAACAGTGGCTTCTATTTCTAAAGTGCAGTCTCTCTCTCTTTTTTTTTTTCCTCAACACCCCCCCCCAAAAAAAAAAAAAAAAAAAACTTTGGGATTAACTACATCTCTGATAGTTTTTAGGATGAACTAATAGATTGTTATGCAATCATACTTCACAGGGCCTCCAAGTATTCATTCAATAAACATGCAAAGCACTGTGACAGCAGTATTGAGGGAGAAAAGGCGGGCACAATTCAAGAACAAGGAAAATGGGCTAGAAATGTAGCTGAGTGGCAGAGTACCTGCCTAGCAAGCACAAGGCCCTGAGATCTATTCCCAGCACTGCACAAAAATTAAAAACACAAAAATGAGTAACAGAGGACTTCCTTAAGGAGCATCAAGTTCAGTAGATGTGATTAGCTACAAAGTCCCCTGGTACAGGAGAAAGATATTAAGGGACTAGAACAAGGCTGTGTATCAACAGAGAGAAGAAAAGGCAGATTGAAGATAAGAAATAGAATTAGACTCCCTGGCTGATAAAAGGGGTAAAGGAGTAGAGGCCAGTGCACAGGTTTCTAGTAGGAACATGTGAGTATGTTGTGATGTTCTAATAAAAATGGGATGTTGTGATGAAAGATAAGTAGCTTTGAATAAACTGAGTTTTGAGGCACTTGTGAGGCAATGAAGTTCAAGCTTCCAGTAAATATAGTTTTGATGCCAGGTAGAACTACAAAACACAGTTATAGATATTGGAGTCATATGTGTATAAATGGTAGTTAAAACCAAAGGCATGATGACAGCTGAGAAAAAGTTGAGAAAAACAGTGAACCACCCTAGGAAATTCCTTTTAAGGGATAGGAGAAACAGAACCTAAGGTAACAGTCAAATCAAATCACTAGTAGATGCCTCTGGGTGTGTGTGTGGGGGGGGACTGGTTTAACAAGGTGGGAGAAAAGAGAGAAGATGGTCCAAGAAATGATTAACAACATGAACTACAGAAAGGGAGTATTTTTCCCCCTTATTTTACTGTCCTTTTCTTTATCTTGTTTGAGATTTTAACAACAATATTACTTATCATTCTCCAGTAATTCTCAAAAATGAACATTGGGGAAAAAAAAGTAAGACTAGGTCTTCTATGTTATTCACCACAACCAACACCACTACCACCTCCAACTTTCTCCTGTTAAGATACTTGTAAAAGAATAAATTTTTGTTTTTGTTTGTTTGTTTTCAAGCAGCATCTTAGATGATGTACTGGTGCACTAGATAGCACTTAACTTGCTGTGTTTATTTTCATGACTTTTCTTCTCCAGAACCTATGAATTTCTAGGAGTAGAAACTACATTCTGTTAATTTTTGTCATGAGTGTCATAGCATATACCAACATTTGAGAATGGAAGTAAAATGAATTAGTAATCTGTGGTTCATGAATATGGGACTGGGGTCAAGAAGTGATACTGAGTATTGCAGGATGGAACAGCATTCCTGGAGGCAGCATTCCTGAATCTTCAGGTAAGCAGAAACTTCACCAGATTATCATCTTTTCCCACTTTTTCCCCAACTTTGGAGGTTCTGTGGCTTTGTACCTTAAGCTGGAGTACAGTTACCAAGCATGTTAGTTCTGGCATTTCTCCCTAGTACTGCTGGAGCATTGTTATATTTGTACACTGGGGGAAGGAAGTTGGTTCAGGGAAGGATTCTGGCACAAAGCCCTGTAAGAAATCATCACTGGCAGCCGGTATGTGTTTAATGGGCCTAGCATTCCTCTGGAGGCCCAGTGCTGTGACTTTTCAAATTGCAGCGCTAACCTGTGGCTGCCACCTGCCAGATTCCCTTGGGAAAGAGCCAGTGAGACCCATGCTGTTTTAGAAGAGCAAATTGGAACATGAAGTAGATGTTTCCCAGTTGAAATAAAACAAAAGGGGCTGGAGTTGTAGCTCAGTGGAAGAGTGCTTGCCTAGTATGTGTGAGGCACTGGGTTCAATTCTCAGCACCACATATATAAAAATAAAGGTCCATCAACAACTAAAAAATATTTAAAAAATAAATAAAATGAATTTATGATCTTGACTGGTAGTATAGCTTAGTGGAAGAGTACTTGCCTAGAATACATGAGGCCTCGAGTGGGATCCCCAGCCCAGGTGGGGTGGGTAGTAGGATGAACATTATGACAAAAGTTTGCTATAAACATCAGTTTTAGAAATGAGTGATTTTTAAAGGGCTTCCATGTTTGTCTATTGGTTACTTCTCAAAGAAACTGGGAGCCCAGGGCCTGTACTGTCTGGTCCTAGGGCCTAAGGTTTTGAGTGAAGTCTTGTCCCTGTACCCCTGGACATCCTTTTTCAGCATTGATTGAATAGCCTTACTTCTGCCCTATTAGTTGACAAGATATTATGCAGCTCCATTCTTGTCTAGCAGATGGGGAAGAGTGAACCTGGATATTACTGGATGTTTCTTGGCTTGGCTTAGGCCCCAGAATCTCATGGCAGTTAGGGCTTGGGGGCTAAAGGAAAGGATTATAGTGCAAGGAGATATTTAAAGTTCTGAATCTGATCCATCCCCAGGCTAAGGTATGTACTGCTTTAAATAGAAAGTATTGTTGAATTGGAAAGTTAGCTCTACCTTTTTGCTTCTAGCTTTCCATTTATTGCTCATGTCTATATGCTGAGGAAAGCTTGCTGGCTTCAAAGGTATACTCAGCATGACAGAAGAAGTCTTTCAAAGCAGCAAGATTGTGGAGGAAGGAGCTGGGAAGATGGAGTTGCTGGGGAATAAGGCACATTTAGAAATCCTCCACTTATGCATCACACCTGCTTTTTCCAGGACACCATAGCAAGGATTTTTAGGCCTTTGTGGTTTCCCTGCAGGAACATACTGTTCATAGACAAGTCCTCAACAACAGTGTCACTACCATCTTCTTATCAATGTCTTTTGGGGCAAAGTAATATTGAGAGCCCTTTCTAGGATGTAAGCCCTTAGGCTCTCATCCCCATCTTCCAGAGGCAGGGAGATTTCCTCTTAAAACGGGGGTAGGGAGTTTGCCTAGCTGGTGTGAGGCACTGGGTTTCATCCTCAGCACCACATAAAAATAAATAAAAATTAGATTCTTACCAGAAGGTGGGGGTGGGGGTGGGGTGGAAGCTCCCAACCAGTTCCCCCCTCCCCAGCAATGGGGGTCAAATTTGGGTGCTTTAACCCTGAGGTATGTTTCCCAGCACTTTTCATTTTTTTATTTTGAGATTTCAAACTGACCTTGAACTTGTGAACCTCCTGTGTCATCCTTCCCAGTAGCTGGGATTACAGGCGTGCTCTCCTGTGTTTGTCTCTGACCAGGTCTTTAGAAAATGTCTATGAGCTGCTAATGGGAATGAGCTGCAAAAAAAAAAAAAAAGTCTTGATTACTTAGAAGTATTTGTTTAAACAGTATCTGCTATGTAACTGCATCTTCATAGCAATCAAATAGTTTATCAATTACCTTTAATCACATTACAATGTTCTGATTAAATTGGTACAGATCAGGAAACCATTTCACATGACAGGAAGTCCTTATTTAAGTCCTCAAAGGTTGGTTAACAAAGTGAGTAATTAACACCATATAGCCAGATTGCAGTCTTTTGCTCTGCTACCTTTTGTGTCGATTTATCCTCATACTTGTGGTCCCAAGATGGCTACTATAATTCCAAGAAGGAAATACTAGCCAAACAGTGTCTACCAGAAGAGGGACAAACTGTCACCAGTGTCGCATTTCCAAAGCAAGAAAAATCTTTCACAGGAATGTCTAGCAGATCAGTCTCCTGTCTTTATTTACTAGAAATCACTCATCATCTTACTCCTATTCTGTCATTGGCAAAGCAAATAAGATCATCCTTCATGAGTAGCTTAAAGTAATCAGGAGTTACCCTTTGAATCATGTGGAAGGCTAGGAAGACTAATTGTGTCTACTAGCAAAAAAGAAGGGATAAGGTTATTAGGCATCAAGGAGCATCTGCTTTTTATGTTACTCTGCCTTTTATAGATGAGGAACTTGAATCTCTTGAGTGACTTTCTCAAAGTTCATTCACATTGAGTAGAAGAGGGCCTTCAACCTTAGCTGTCTGTCCTTAAAGCTGTGTTTTATTGTGTGTTTGCTGAAGTACAAAGTTGCTTTCTTTCTGCCTTGCAGAAAATGCTGGTGGATGCTATCTTTATACAGTGATATTTCTTATCAAACAGGAAGCCTAGGAGTATGAAAGTGCTGAGTGGAGTAAAATAATAGTGGCAGCAAGGAAGGAGATGGGCTTGCTGGACTTGGGACCTTAACGCTTGTTAAAGTAGGCAGCTGGGCACACTCTCTCCTCTGCACTGGGTAGCTGATATCTCATGCCTTTCCCTGATGACCACATTTTCTCATGTGCTTATTTGCTCTATCCTGATCTCTTCGTTAAAATTATTCTCATCATGGGCTGGGGATGTGGCTCAAGCGGTAGCGCGCCCGCCTGGCATGCGTGCGGCCCGGGTTCCATCCTCAGCACCACATACAAAGATGTTGTGTCCGCCGAAAACTAAAAATAAATATTAAAAAAAGATTCTATCTCTCTCTCTCCTTCTTACTCTCTCTTTAAAAAAAAATTATTCTCATCTTTTACCCTTTAAAAAATTGGGTTGTCTTATTTAGCTGTATTTTAGATAACTTCTTGTTGTTGGATATATGTTTTGTAAATATTTTCTCCCAATCTGTGGCTTGCCTTTTCATTTTGAAGAGCTGAAGTTTTCACTTTTCATGTCTAGTTTATTAATTTAAAGCTCAGTTTATTGCCTTTTTAAAGTTTTCTGGTTTGTGCTTTTTGTATCATATTGTAAGAAATTTTTGCATTGGGTGACTGCAGAGGCACTCAACATTCAGAGGGCATTGACTTCTCTGCACCTGAGATTTTTGTATCATTTTATAGTTTTTCCTTCTGAGAACACATCAGAACCATAAGAATAAGACCAGAATTTTAGCTTGCTTCCTGAGCTCTATCCTTGAAGCCCATTCATTTACTCATCCACCCAACCAACAAATATTTACTAAATGCTGTTGTGTGCCAGGCACTGGCACTGTTTTAGGCACTGAGGCAATGGCAGTTAAGAAGAAATTCAAAGATCTTTCTCTGTTCCCTTATGAGCAGACTCAGTTGAGAATGACTTATCCAAAATCAGGGCATAGTGCTCGAGGAGAAACTGTTGAGCTTTGCCTTTGGCAGGCTGATCCAAACCTTTTTGTCTTCCCACTTCATGATAATTCATGAGCCTTTCACATGGACTTACTCTGAAGAGGTGGGATTCTGGAAAGCAGAAGTAGCCTAGGCATCAGAGACATTTATTGAATTGAATCAGAATTAAAATTCTGCCCCATCAATGTCCAAAAAAAAGGACAAGTACCCCACTTTGAGAGTTCACCACCATGTCTTTTCTGGGAGAAGGTAAATAAGGCAGCATTCATTTAGAGATCTATATGAATCAGGAGTTAAGGGTGTGATAGGCCCTTGCACAAGAGTTGGTGTTTACCCTGTTAGATTCTGCTACCAAGATTTGGATTTTGTACAGCCAAGGACTGAAAATGACTTTAAAAATGTGGTGTTTCATGTGGTGACATTTGATATTTTATAATTGAGGAGCGTATTTTTAGTCTCAGGGGTAGGGATGTGAAGGAAGAAGAAAGTGAAACAATCCAAGTCAGATGTGGTTTAGAGTCCCCTCCAATTATTAAGCATTTATTATAGATAGGTGAACCTATTAAGAGCTTTAGGATTGTAACTATATAGTGAATTCTTTTGTTATTCATTAACCTTGAAGGAGGGGTTTCTCTGCTTTATGTACATTCCCTAACCTTATGACTTTGAAAGGGACATGCTGTTCTTTCAGTTTTTCAGGTGAGAAAACTGAAGCCCAAAGAATCAAGTGACTAATCCCAAATCCCACTCTGTGTGTGTGTGCGCGCGCACATAATTAGGATGATTTTTTTCTCTTTTTCCTTTTTGAGAAATAATTTTGATTTTTTAAAATAAGCTTAAACAGGGCTCGGTTGTGGCTCAGCGGTAGAGCGCTTGCCTAGCATGCGCGAGGCCCTGAGTTCAATCCTCAGCACCACATAAAAATAAATAAAGGTATTGTGTCCAACTACTACTAAAAATATATAAATATATATATATGTATAATTTTTTTTTTAAAAGCTTAAACGGTACTGATACTTAGGGGCACAGGAAAAAAACATTAAGCATTTTGCTCAGCCTGCAAAGGATCAGGTATCACTAGGGCAACAGATATTTTTTAAGGGTCTGTTATTTGCCTGATCTGCTGGACCTAGTTTATTTACAAAGCTTACATTGTACTAGGTAGGGGGATATACAATGGAGTAGTCAGTCAACTGAACAAGCTACAGACTTGGGGGAAAGGGTTACCGAGGAGGAAATATAATAGCAGGGATGCACCCCCTGTAGGATATTGGTCCAGAAAAGGCTCTTCTGAGATGGCTTACAAGGGGCTGGACTTCGGTGGTGAGTAAGGGGAGGGTGGGGAGAAGGGGCTTTCTGGTCTTGGGAGCCAAAAGCAGAGGCTCTGAGTCTGCAAAGTGAAGCCCTTGGCCCGCTGGAGGAATTGGAAGCCGACCAGTCACGAGGAGGAGAAAGGCAAGGGACCCCCTTATGCCAGGCATTTTCACCCTGGAAAGGAGTTTGATTTTTTCAGTGTAAGGACCCGCTATTAAAGAGTTTGAAATGTGAAAATCATTCCATCTGATGTTTGTATAAAGTCATGTTTCCTAATCATCTGTTTTCACCCGATACTGTGCACTACTTCCCCGTGTTGCTAAAGCAACACTATGGAACTGGAGAGACCGCTCGCTGCGGTCACTCCCCAGCCCGAGAAGCGGCCCACCCGGGACAGGCTTGGCTCGCGGCCTCGGCTGCAGCCCGCCCCCCCCCCCCCCTCGGCAGCCAGCACCAGGTAGGCTGCCGCTCAGGTAGGCTCCGACGGCCACGATGTCGCAGTGGGTGAGCGGCACCCCCGCCCAGATGGCGCTGGAAGGCCGGCCCCTCGGGGCTGTCTCCGGCCGGCACCGCTGCGCGCGCCCGCGGCCCCACCCGGCTCGGCGCCGGCTCCCTGACACCTCCCCGGCGTCCTCCGCGCCGGCCGCGCCCGCACCGACGTCGCTCCCGTACGGCTCGGGTCCCGGAGGCGAGGCGCCGACGCCGGGCGAGCGGGACGGCGGAACTGACGCCGGCGGGCTTCCGGGGGCGGCTCCCGGGAGCGCGGCGGTGGTGGTGGGGAGCAGCGGGAGCGTCTGGGGCCGCCGGCGACGCAAGTTCCGGACGGGGTCCCCTCTCCGCGCCTCACGCCTCTCCTTTCTCTCGCCTGATCCCGGGCTGTCTCCCGACCGCGGCCCTTCCGGCCGAGCGCCTTCGGAGTGCGGTAGCCGAGGGGAAGCCGTCGTCGTCCCCAGCCTCGGGGCCGAGTGAGGTGCCTGTCGCGCCGCGTCGCCCCCTCGCCGCCTCCTCGCCCCTGTGGCGGGCGCCGTTCTCGCCCCAAGCACTCCCCCCAGCTCCATGAATGGAAATCGGCTCCGCAGGTGAGTCAGAGCTGTGGGGCCGAGTAAGTGCGGGTGTCACCCCGCTGTTTCCCCAAGCGTCGTCGCTCCTTTCGCCCCAGGTGCGCGTCGTGCGGGCGTCGCTGGTCTCGCGGCCCCACCGCAGCTCCCCAGGGACCACTGAGTTGGCGACGCTGCCAGGAGGGCTTTAGTTTGGGATTATCTGAGCGACGTTACTTTTATTTTACTTTTTTCCTCCTTCCCGAGAGTGGTTTTTTCCTGAGAACCTGCTGTGGTTTGCCGTAGCTTTCGTTATTCCAGTTGAAGGTGTAACGGTGTGCGTGTCCTTTAACCGAATTGTGTGCCGCGACCGGCCTTCTCTCTTACCTACCTCGTAAGCTGCTGGTGAAGACTCTGGGATAGCGGATGAGATTAAGTTTGAAATAGGTGTCAGTGCGACTTGAGATGCAAAATGGCATTGCGTTCATCTTCGACGTCTCTTCTGATCTCTGTGGTAGCATGGTGTGTGTAGTTTCCGAGGAGCTTGGAAATGTCATGTCAGCCTAGGTCTCTGCTTGTAACGGGAAGGTGGATCTTAAAATTACTGACAGTAGTTTTTCTTCTTCTTTCCATTCTCTATCCCGGAGAACCAGTTGTCATAGTTCTGGAAATTTGGAATTTAGGAAAACTGCTCTTTGAGGAGAGGGGTAATGACATTCTTGAGGAAAAATGTCAACATGGGCAATAGTGGCCTTTGGAACAAGGAAAAAATACTGTTTATGGTCCTAAAGAAATTAAGGCACATAAAACAGGCATTACATAACAGTTTCTTACCAAATGATCATGCTTGTATGTCAACTTTGAAAGTACACTTCACCCAAACGATCATTAATTTACACTTTTCAAAATATGAGAGGAGGGGTGATTTGTCACTGGTATTACAAATCCAAGAATTTCACATTTCTTTTTTGCCAATTTGAGATATATCTCAATACAAGAAAAACTTTTAAATAAAAGAAAAACCAGTGACATAAAAAAGCTTTGTTGAACAAGTTAGGAAATATAATTGTCAAGTGGATACAAAAGGACACTCAGAAATTATGAATGTGGATTTTTTTACAAGTTTTATTACATGGAATTTTCTATACCCAATTTCAACCATTTCTCTTTTTCTTGTTCCAGTTTTTGCCTTCTGCATATCTTCTTAGAAACAAGTTAGTCTAGACTATGAAGAGTATTAAACTTTCCTTTTTTATTGATTTGTATATTTACAAAACTGCCCTGTCTTTTCCTTTATTTTTCAGTACTAGGTGAGGCAGGGTAGGAATGAGGATTATACCCAGGGACACTCTACCACTGAGCTACATCTCCATCCTTTTTAGTTTTTATTTTGAGAAAGGGACTCCCCAAGGTGCCCTTAAGTTTGTGATTCTCCTGCCTCAGCCTCCCAATTCACTGGGATTACAGGCATAAGCCACCATGCCTAGTTGCCTCTTTTTTTTTTTTTTAATCCTTCCATACTCTTTGTTTTTCGTGTACTGGAAATGTGATGATTTGGAGCTACTGGCAATTTTTACTTAACTGTCCTGTTGTCAAGCCTGAGAAACTAACATTTTACTAATCATGCTAAAACTTTTGAGGATATTTCAAAGGTTTTTCTCTTTTTATCCTTTGGATTTTCATAGTAACATATGCCCAAACATGTGAGCAATAACTTAGAAAATACTTCTGAGCTGGTTGCAGTAGCACATGCCTGTAATCTCAGCTACTCTGCACATGCCTGTAATCTCAGCTACTCTGTCAGCTGAGGCAGGAGGATTGCAAGCTCCAGCTTCAGCAATATAGCATGACCCTGTCTCAAAAGAAAACTTTTATTGAAGGGCTGGGAGTGCAGCTTAGTAATAGAGCTCTTGCCTCACTTGCCTGAGGGCCTGGGTTCAATCCCCAGTACTGCAAACAAAACAAATGAAAATTTATGACATGAAACCACCTTGTCAACTAGTACAACTAGCTAAATATGGCCAGAAAATGAGTTTTACATTTCTTTTTAGAGATTCTGTTGCTGAAATTTATATCTATTTACTTGTCTTCACATTGGGGGAACTATAGTTAGATTTATTGACCACACACTTGGCTGTTTTAAATTGTAAAGTTCTAACTTAAGTGCAGTTAGTGTGATTGACTTTAGTCTAATAACAAAGATAAGCTATGGTTTCGCTCAGGATTGTCGCCATTGCAAACAAAATTTTCTTTCTTCTTGAAACTGTATATATATGTACACATATACATATATATAATGCTATTTATATATAATACTGATTGAAGGTTTGAAAGTGAAGTAAAATGTGCAACTAAAATCTAAATCCAGAATTTTCTCCCCCCCCCTTCTCTCTCTCTCTCTCTCTCTCTCTCTCTCTCTCTCTGTCTCATATATACATACTCTTAAAATTTTTTGATGTTCTCGAATAGTCTTGGGTTATTATTGAATCTTGGCTCTCTAATTCTGTTAGGTTTTTCATTTGGTTAGAGTCTCAGAAATCATGATGGTTGTTACATGAATAAATAGAAAACTGTTAAATTTATTTGGTATATTAGAAGACTTCAAATGCTTTGTAATTATTTTTTGGTGAATCATTTCTCACTAAATATTGGTATGTTCTTCTCTGTTTTTTTTTTTCCCCCCAGTGGTAGATGGACACAATACCTTTATTTTATTTATTTTTATGTGGTGCTGAGGATCCAACCCAGTGCCTCACACATGCCACGTGAGCACTCTACCAATGAGCCACAACCCCATCTTCTCTTTTATGTGAAATATTTTAAATTGTTTTTAAGTTTGCCCTGTACAATCTACTGATTTAATACCATCTGAACTTTGATTTAAGGTTAAAAAATGGCATAGTTTTTAAATAATAATAATTTAGCATCTGTGCTATGACTGCTTACTTAGGGAAACTTTTGATGAAACCCTGTTTTTGATTGTATGATTACAGCTAAACTAAGACTGTAGGTTATGTTTTATATTCATATAAAATGGGAATAGGAACAGCAGAAATATTTGTTTATTTTGCAGTACTGGAGATCAAACCCAGGGCCTCACTCAAGGAGCTATGTCCCCAGCCCGGAAATGTTCTTTTAGATGCTACTTCTCATGAGGACCTATTTTTTAGAACTGTACTACTCTAGTATGTATTTTTTAGGTACTCAAACTATTGCTCAGGAAGAATTTATTCTCAATAATGGAAGGAAAACATTTACCATAAATTAGTGATATACAAATCAGTTTAACATGCTTAATAGTTTTATACAGTATTGCAAAAGTGAATAGACTGTTTCTTTCGTAAACTTTTGAATTTATTTGTGAATATAGTTGTCTTGGAAATTTTTTAAGTCATTTGGGATTAAGTTTCAAAGGAGCCAAAGTTACATGAATAGAAGCTAAAAGTATACCAAGAATGAGGATTACATGAGAATGATAAAAGTTGTGGAATCAGAATACCAAAACAAATAACATTATCACGTTCTCAGTATAGTATTTAGTATTTTTGTTTGTTTTGCAGGATTGAACCTGGGACCTATGCATGTTGGGCAAGCTCTCTACCACTAAGCCACATCCCTAACCCCTTAGCTTAGTACTTAAAACAAACAATCTATCACTTTGGAAGTCTTTTTGCTTGAAGGAAAAAATGTCAAATTGCTGTTCTGTTTGGTGGGCATGAATTTTGAAAGCAGTAAAGGTTTTCCTACTGGGTTTTCGCTTATGGTGCCCTACAGTGGCCATTGTAATTTTTTTCCTTTGGTATATGTTTAGAAGTGGAACATACAGAAATGTGCAAAATTATTTTGATTTTTATTTTAGAATTTAATTTCTGTCAGTGATGGTATGCTCTGAGGGAAAGCTGAAAAGGAGATAAGAAACATTTTTTTTCTTTCAAACAAAGACCTTAAAGAAAAGGAAAAAATAATATATAAAATTTGGTTAACATGAAAACATTTTAAAAATGTCCAATGAGCCTGTCACCCTGCTAGAACCATTTTTAAACCAAATTCCAAATTAATCTAATATTTTCTTTTAATTAAGGAATAAATTTATTTTGGAAAGCAGTTAGAATGAATGAAAAAATCATCTGGGTGCTACTTCTTTCCACTCTTTTGGATAATTTTATGCAATAAGTTGGTAATTTAGAATTAATATGTATTTATTTGTATTTTTCATTGGGAATAATGCATTTGTTTGGTTCTATAAGCCTAGCCTGACAGTATGTGAAGAGGCCTGGGGCCCTACAAAGGGGTTATTTCCTGGAAGAGCTATCTATTGTATGTGGAAAAAACCTAGGTTAGAGAAGAATTCTTGCCAAGTTGTCTTAAGCTGTTGGATTCTGGTTGAATACTGATTTCTATATTCTTAAAATTATTGAGGGTCTTCCTGAAAGGTACTTAATACTGGAACCTTAAAAAATAAGTTGTGCTGGGCAAGATAGTGCACACTTGTAATCCCAGCAACTCTGGAGACTGAGGCATGAGGATCATAAATTTGAGGCCAATCTAGCCAACTTAGTGAGACCATATCTTTTTAAAAATATATATAAATTTTTTTAGTTGTAGGTGAACACAATGCCTTTATTTTAGTTTTATGTGGTGTTGAGGATCGAATCTGGTGCCTCCTGCGTGCTAGGCGAGAGCTCTAGCATTGAGCCACAACCCCAGCCCTATCTTAAATAATATAGAGACCCTATCTTAAAATAAAAAGGGCTGGGGACGTAGCTTGGTGGCAGAGTGCCCCTGAGTTCATCCCCACTACCACATGTATAACAAATAATGACTGGGAGAAAAAAAGCTAAAATGATACTTGTTTTCACGAAGATAAAACTAAAAAGATAATTTATTTAAGAACAGTATCTTTTCCAGACCTGTTTAGTCTCTTAATGTTTGGCTAAACATCATTTACCAGACATTTCTACTTTTAAATTCAGTTGTCTAGGATACTCAATAGACCTTCATTCTTGGCTCATTAACAAAACAGATGTGAGAAAGAATATTGTGTGGTTTTTCAACCATAATGGTTATTCTGTTAGGATATATAAACAGCCTTTCTATATTTGGAATTTGTGGTTTTCTGCCATTATCTATGTTAATATTAATGACTTTGTTTGGCTATCCACTGCTTTAAAAAAGAAAAAAAAGACTATTGAGATTCAGAAAAACTTTGTCACACAACTAATGCTTTCTCTTATAAATGTTATAAACTGTTTTATTTTAAAAATTGTGTGCATTTGTCTAGAATATCAGTTTAATAAAATAATCTGGAAAATTTTTTTGTATTATTACCTCTGTTGGCCGGTGACGAGTCCTTGCTTCCCCGATGTTAAAGAATAACACCAGAAAAGCACGCCGAGGCAAGGTCAGAGTAGAAATTAGAAGTTTATTAAGGACAGCAGAAAAGACTCTTCCCGGAGGAAGAAGGGGACCCAAGAGGTGGAATCCGTGGAAGTACGGTTGTCTCCCCTTTTTATAGTTTTGGTGATGGAATGTAGGCTGAAAGGCCCTGTGGGGTGGGACACAGGTAATCTGGGCAGGAAGGACTTCATTATCACTTCTTGGGATGGGCTATCTCCAAATCTGTTGGGGGCTGTTTCCTGGGTTCCATTAACATTTCTTTGGGGTGGACTTTGGCCTAGGGCCTTTCTGGGACTTCATTAACATTCCAGGAGTTGTCCTGGTTTCCCGGAATCATTATCAGCATGGCCTCCCTTTTAGATCTTACTCGATGTTAGACCCCATTTACCTAACTATACTGACTACCTAATTTTAAATCTGGCTTCACTATCAGCCATTTATTTTATACATTATTTCCAAATTGTCAAGTTCTTGGGAAATCAGACAGTATGTATGTAATATAGACAGGAAATATTTTTAGGTATTTCATATGCAGAAAATGTTCATAATTGTAGATGTACATAATACTATTTTTGAGTCATTATTAATACTGTTACTCTAATTGATTTCTAAATATTCTAATATTTCTCTGAATTTTAAAAATGGGTTAAAGAATGGATTGCAAAATGGGTCACTTAGATAATGTCCTCTATTATTTTCAAGGGGAGAAATGCCTTTTTAAAAAATTCTTACCTATGGTGGAATGAGATAGACCAGAGAAATGGAAAGTTGTACTGCAGTTGTGTACAATGAATCAAAATGCATTCTGCTGTGGAATAATAAATTAATTAATTAAAGAAAATTCTTACTTAGCTAGTGCACACCCACAAACCTAGCAGCTTGGAGGGCTGAGGCAGGAGGATTATAAATTCAAAGCCAGTCTCAGCAATTTAGCAAGGCCTTAAACAATTTGAGACCCTGTCTCAAAATATAAAGAACTAATAATGTGGCTCAGTGGTTAAACACCCTGGTTTCAATCCCTGGTATTCCTCTCAAAAAAGAAATAAAAATAAAAATAAATTGTTTCCATACTGCCTTTTTTGAGGGGGAGGAGAGGGTACCAGGGATTAAACCCAGGAGTGCTTAACCACTGAACCACATCCCCAGCCCTTTTTATTTTTTATTTTGAGACAGGATCTCCCTAAATTGCTTAGAGCCTTGCTAATGTGTCAGAGATTAGCCTCAAACTTGTGCTCTTCCTGCCTTAGCCTCCTGAATCACTGGAATTACAGACTATGCCTACACTATAGTACTGGGCCCCATCCTGCCTTTTGAGGAATTTAACTCTCAACAGGCTGAAAGTTCTACAAGTGATTATTTAACTGTAGTGACTAGTAAATATAAGTATGATAATAAGTGTAATATGTTTGGACTGATTTACTGAATGAATAAATGGAATTTGAAATTACCAGATAGGAGCATAATAAAGTTGCTAATGTTTACTAGTTGGCCTTGTGGGCTTAAAATGTATAAAATCAGAGGCATTTTATTATATAAGGTTTAAAGACTAACAATATATTTTTCTAAAACAAAAATAATTTTTCTGATTATAAAATAATGTTTATTATTTTAAAAAGCAAACAATTCACAGGGAAGCCTAAAATATTTAGTGAAGATAGTACGGTCCTGTCCTCCAGGTAAAACCATTATTAATTTTTTTCTTGTGTATCTTCCCAGACATCTATCTATCATATTATTATTATTCTCATTATTATTATTTTTTTTGGTTGGGGGGAGGTACCAGGGATTGAACTCAGGGGCACTCGACCACTGAGTCATATCCCCACCCCTGTTTTGTGTTTTTATTTAGAGACAGGGTCTCACTGAGTTGCTTAGCACCTTTTTTTGTTGAGGCTAGCTTTGAACTCATGATTCTCCTGCCTCAGCCTCCCTAGTAGGCATGCGCCATGAAGCCCGGCTTTCTTATACACACACACACACACACACACACACACATACACACACACATATTATATATATTTAGTTGTAGATGGTCACAATACTTTTATTTTATTTTTTATTTTAAAAAAATATTTATTTTTTAGTTGTAGTTGGACACAATACCTTTATTTTATTTATTTTTACATGGTGCTGAGGATTGAATCCAGGGCCTTGCACTTGCTAGGCAAGTGCTCTACTACTGAGCCATAACCCCAGTCTCCTTTATTTTATTTTTATGTAGTGCTGAGAGGATTGAACCCAGTGCCTCATGTGAATTCTCTACCACTGAGCTCTACCCCAGCCCCTAGGCTTTATTTTTAAAATGTTTTTTCTACTCAGTCATTATCATGAAAAATTTCCCATATCCTTATTTATATCTATGTAGCAATATAATACATTTACTAATATTATTTAATTTTATTTATTATTTAATCAGTCTCATTGGTGGTAGTTTAGATCCTTTTCCAGATTTTCATTATTATGAATAAAACTTTAGTAATTATCCTAGCACATAGGTCTTTGTATACTGGTCCAGTATATACTTTTGGATAAATTCTTAGAAGTAGAATTGTTGAAACAGGTATTCTATGAATATTAAAACAAAAGTTCCCAGTGAAAATCCAATTTGTTAATAGGCTATAGTTGGAAATGATTTATTCACTGCTTATTTTTCATCATTCATATTTGCTCTAAGCTTTTATTGACTTCAGACTTACAACTAATTTGTTAGATCTGTGAACAACAGACCATGCATATGGTTTGAAATTAAATGGTTTTGTACTTGAAATTTAGTTTGGTTAATTGACATTGCTTACTATAGTTACTGAAAGGAAAGTTTGAGGTAGAGAGAAATTCCAGATACTGCTTTGTATTTCTCTGTAATTACATTTTCAACTCTAGTGGGTAATATAGGTATTTGTTAAATAACTGAAGTGTACTTCATTGAAAGTATAATGCTTATATTGATAGTGTTTCCTCTATTAGTAACTGAAGAGTTCTGTTCATTGCTTATTTGTGAAACAGAATATTGGTTTTTGTCAGTTTGTATAAAAAATACCAAGCAAGATGCAAATAATGGAGAAAAAATTGGCAAAAAAGTGTAATATGGTAACCCAGTGGTTTTAAATATTATTTATGTGCCAAAGATACCTGCCATTTACATGGCCAGCCTGGATCTCTGTCCTGAAGTCCACATTTATATCTGCTGGACACCTGCTTGTATAGACACCTTGAACTTAACATGTCCTGAAACTCTTCTTGATTTATTATCCAAAATTACTGCTATCTCTTGAGTCTTCTCTCAGTAAATGACACTTTTCTTTCAGTTACTAAGATTGAAAAACCTAAAGAGTGCTTTTTTCTCTTATCCCACATCTAATCTACTAGCAATTCTTGTCAGGCCTTCCTTCTAAATATTTTTCTACCACAGTTGCTGCTGCTTTAGTCCTTGTGAACATTAGCCTTTGCCCAGACTATTAAATAGCTTGCTAACTGGTGTCCTTGCTTGTACTCCTACATATAATTTTGTCATAAAACAGCTAAAATTTTAAATCAGATTGTAACACTTCTTGGCATAGAACTAAAGAACTCAGAAGACTGAAATGATGTGACTTCAAGACTTACTACAGTGGTAGAATAAGCAAGAGATTTTGGTGTTGAAGAATAGATAGATTAGTGGAACACAAAGGAGTGGAACACAAAACATGTTCCATGTTTTGCTAATAACTAGCTATATTGCTTTAGGCAGATCATTTGTTTACCTTAATCTGTAAATGATTCTTCCTTTGTAGGGTTGGTTTAAAGATTAAATGAAGCCTCCCAGCAATGCAGGAGGCTGAGACAGGAAGGGATGGCAAGTTTGAGGCCAGCCTCAACAGTTTATTGAGAACCTGTCTCAAAATAAAAATAAAAAGGGTAGGGGATGTTGCTCAGTGATAGAGTACCCCTGGGTTCAATTGAATGAGATGAGATAATGTATGTAATTAAATGAGATAATAAGATAATATATATAAAGCACTTAGCACATAACTAAGAGCTAAATTTTAGCTGTTATACATTATCCAATTTGGTCCTGTCAAGACTCATAAGATAAAGGAAGGTAAGTTATCCCCTATTCCCACTCTTTCTGCTCTCCCCGCCATTTTTGGTACTGGGAATTGAACACTGGGGCCCTCTATCGCTGAGCTACATCCCCACCTTTGTCTGTAGGATAGGTAGAATCTTCTGTAACACAGCAGGAAAGATTATGTTCTTGGAGATTTTAAAAAATACATGAAAGTAAATTTAAAAACAAATGATTTGGGCAGCCATTTATGTGCTTTTATTCACATTGAATAAACATTTATTGTTAACTTTTTATTCCTAATATAAATTCATCCTTCTTGTTTTATACATTGCTCCTTTTAATTTGTTACCATTTTGTTCAGATTTTTGCATATGTGTTCATGAATAAGATTGGCCCATAGTTTTACTTTTTCATGTTTTTGTCAGGTTTTAGTATCAAAATTTTAGCATCATAAATTGAATTGCGGTATATTTACTTTTTTCCTATTCTTGGGAAGAGTTTATATAAGATAGGTCTTATTTTTTTCCTTAAATGTTTAATGTAGGGGCTGGGGATGTGGCTCAAGCAGTAGCGCGCTCACCTGGCATGCGTGAGGCCCGGGTTCGATCCTCAGCACCACATACAAAGATGTTGTGTCCGCCTAAAACAAAAATAAATAAATATAAAAAAAAATGTTTAATGTAATTATCTAAAGAAACCATCTGGATCTTCAGTCTTTTTGTATGTATAAAAATAGTTATAATTGGGTAGGGTTATGGCTCAGTGGTAGAGCCCTTGCCTCACATATGTGAGACCCTGGGTTCGATCCTCAGCACCACATAAAAATAAATAAGTGAAATGAAGGTATTGTGTCCAACTACAACTAAAAAATAAATATTAAAAAATAGTTATAATTGTAAATTTAACTTTTTCAGATAGTTATAGGACTTTTTAATTTTTAATTTATTCTTAACATTTATTAATTGAATTTGTTTGAATTTTGATTAACAAAGCTACAATATTTTGAGCTCTAAAAATTTAGTATCATGCAAAATGCATTGTTAAAGTTTTTTTTAGAAAATTTTAAAAATTAATAATAGACATTATTTAGGTTTTTAAAAATTGGGGCAAAATACACATACCATTAAATTTACTATCTTAACATTTTCGAATGTACAATTGGGTATGCTTAAATATATTTCATATCATTGGCCAACAATCTTTGGAACTCTTTTATCTTTCAAAACTGAAACTGTACCCATTATACAACTCCCCATTAGCTCCTGCCATAACCCTAGAGACCACTTTTTTTTTTTTGTACTGAGATTATTGAACCCAGAAGCACTTTACTATTGAGATATATCCCCATTCACTTTTTTTTTTTTTGGTTGTTGGACCTTTCCTTTATTTTATTTATTTATATGTGGTGCTGAGAATCAAACTCAGTGCCTTACCCATACAAGGCAAGCGCTCTTCCACTGAGCCACAACTCCAGCACCCCCATTTGCTTTTTTTTAAGTATTTTTTTAGTTGTTTATGGAACTTTATTTTAATCGTTAATTTATATACAAGGCTGAGAATCAAACCCATTGCCTCACGCAAGCAAGGCAAGTGCTCTACCACTGAGCTGCAACTCCAGCTCTCCCCAGTTGTGTTTTTTATTTCAAGACATGGACTTGCTGCCTCAGCCTCCTGAATAGCAGGGATTATAGGCGTGCACTACTGTGCCTGGCTCTATCAACCACACTTGTGCTTTCTTTCTTCTATGAAATTGTATTCTAAGTACTTCATATAAGGGGAATGACAGTTTTTCTTTTTTAACTATTTCACTTAGCATTATGTCCTCAGTGTTAATCTGTTGTAGCATTTGTCAGAATTTCTTCCTTTTTAAGGTTGAATAATTTTCTATTGTGTATATATACCACATTTAGTTTATGATTCATGCACTTCAGTTACTTCTACCTTTTGAGTGTTGTCAGTCATGTTCCTGTGAATGTGTATACCAATATCTTTTTGTTCAATTCTTTCTGCTTTTAATTGAGTATATGTGTACCCCAAAATAGAATTACTTGATAATATGGTAATTCTACTTTTAGGGTTTTTTTGTTTGGGGACTGGTATTGAACCCAAGGATGCTTTGCTACTGAGCCTACACCCCTAGTCCTTTTTTTTTTTTTTTTTTTTTCCATTTTGAGACAGGGTCTTGTACTAAAATACTAAGGCTGGTCTTGAATTTGTCATCTTCCTGCCTCAGCCTCCCATGTTGCTGGGATTACAGGCATGCACACCTGGCTTACTTTTAGTTTTTGAGGAACCACATACTCCATTTTACATTCCTAAACAGGACTTTTTGGATTTTTATATACTTTTATGTGTCAATTGGATTTCTCTAGGAATTTGTTTCATCAAACTGTAAAATTTATTGGCATAATATTTATAATGTCCTCAGAATTTGTAGTGAGTATCAATTTTTTCATTTCTAACATTGGTTACATAAGTCCTTTTCTTCCTCTTAAAAAATATCAGTATTGCCTAGAACTTACAATTTTATTTTTTCAAATGTATTTTGTGCTTTTCTAACATTTTATTATACTTTGTTTCTAGTTTGTTAATATTTGCCTTTTTTCTTCTTATTTACTTTGCTTTTGTTCTCACACACATTTTGTAACATCCTCCAGTTGACAGGGTTATCAAATGCAGATTGTAACAGTATAACTCTTTTTTTTCCCCTCCTGACAGGACCTGTTAGGGCCCAGCCCCTACTCTTGGTGCCCAGAAGACCTGGCTATGGCACCATGGGCAAACCCATTAAACTGCTGGCTAACTGTTTTCAAGTTGAGATCCCAAAGATTGATGTCTACCTCTATGAGGTAGATATTAAACCAGACAAGTGTCCTAGGAGAGTGAACAGGTAAGAGTCATTAAGTTGTAGAGATTTTTTGCTATTTCTGTTTTGCTTTAGTAATTATTTATGTTTATCTTGAATAACTGAATAACAATGGTAATATGTAACAACAGTTTGACCAAGAACACACGGTAATTTGTTTTGAAATTGTTTGTACTTCAGAGGTGTGAAGTTGAGAAGAATCTCAACACTCCTGAGATTATTCTATTATAAATGAACCTGTATATTTTCCATGTGATAGTAGAAAAGTTCTAAGTTATTTTTACATGCTTTTGAAATCAGGCTGAGTTTCCTGAGCATGTCAGTTTGTTGCTGTTAGATAACATTGTATGTTTTCTTTGTCTTCCCCACCCTACTTCACTGCTTTCATGAGTTCCCTTTAAGATGATGATGAAAATGAGGATGGTGATGGTGATGGTATCAGTGATGGGTAGAAATGGTGATTGTAATGATTTTTTGCTTTCCGTTCTTATGTCCTCAACCCTTGACTATTCCTTATTCTTACATAGAAATGCAGAGGGCATATAAAGATTGTATCAGTCTGCTTTCAGTGAGCTTCCTCAGCCCTCCCCCAAATGTTATATATATATATATATATATATTTTTTTTTTTTTTGTGGTTGTGGTTTAGGTAACACAGGAAATGTAAAAGGAATTTATGATGTGGGTGGTGGTTACCAAGTGTATTCTAATTTTAAAAAATGACAACACATTTATGAAACAGTGACATTTAATCTGGCCTTTGGTTTGTCATGCCTTTTTAATAAGTATTATTAAGAGCGTTGTTTTACTAAGGTATAGATGTAAAGAAATCTGAAATTTTAAAAATAAATTAATAGAATAAAAAATTAGGGCTGGGTTGTAGCTCAGTGGTAGAACTCTTGCCTAGCAATGTGAGGCCCTGAGTTTGATTCTCAGCACCACATATAAAATAAAGATCCATTGAGGGGCTGGGGATGTGGCTCAAGCGGTAGCGCGCTCGCCTGGCATGCGTGCGGCCCGGGTTCGATCCTCAGCACCACATACCAACAAGGATGTTGTGTCCGCCGAGAACTAGAAAATAAATATTGAAAATTCTCTCTCTCTCTCTCTCTCTCTCTCTCTTTCTCTCTCTCTCCCTCCCTCCCTCCCTCCCTCCCTCCCTCTCTCTCTCTCCTCTCTCATTAAAAAAATAAATAAATAAATAAAGATCCATTGACAACTAAAAAAAATTTAATAAAATAAAAAATTAAAATTAAAATAAATTTGTAGTTTTAGTAGAGGTAATAAACACATAAGAAATACAAAAGTCTAAGCCAGACATGGTAGCACATGCCTGTATCCCAGCGGCTTGGGAGGCTGAGGCAGGAAGATCATGAGTTCACAGCCAGCCTCAGCAATTTATCAAGGCATTAAGCAACTAGTGAGACTCTGTCTCTAAATAAAATATAAAAAAAGACTGGGGTGCTGGGGTTGTGGCTCAGTAGTGGAGCGCTTCCTCAACCACTTAATTAAACCCAGAGTTAGGCACTGGGTTTAATCCTCAGTACCACATAAGAAGTGAATGAATGAAATAGAGATATTATGTCCATCTAGAACTAAAAATATTTCAAAAGGAGCAGGGCTGGAGATGAAGCTTAGTGGTTAGGATGGGAAAAAAAAAGGGGGGGGACTATGAAAGTCTAGCTGGGTATAGTGTATACCTGTAATCCCAGCCACTCAGGAAACAGTGGAAGAGGATTGCAAGTTCATGATTTAGGGAAACCCTGTCTTAAAATAAAATAAAAAGGTGCTCACTTTGGCAGCACATATACAAAAATTGGAAGGCTACAGAGAAGATTAACATGGCCCCTGCACAAGGATGACATGCAAATTTATGAAGGGTTCCATATTTTTGGCATTTATCCTAAAGAATTAAAGTCATCATCACTGTAGTGATACATGCAGACCCATGTTCATAGCAGTACAGTAGTCAAACTATGGAACCAGCCTAGGTATCCATTAATGGATGAGTAGATAAAGAAAATGTGATATATATATGTAATTTATTTATTTATTTTATATACACACACACACACACAGTGGAGTTTTATTCAGTCAAAAAGAAAAATGAAATTATGTCATTTGCAGGAAAAAGACGCCATTATGTTAAGTGAAATATGCCAAATTCAGAAGGTTAAGGGTCGTATGTTTTCTCTCATGTGAAAGCTAGAGAGGAAAAAAGGGGAAGAAAGGAGTGAGGGAGGGCTTATCTCATGAAAGGGACCACAAGGTGGGAGGTGGGGAGGGAGGGGGAAAGTGCTAGGGAATGATATTGGCCAAATAATATTATTATATTTTGTGCAGATATGAATATGTAACAATGACTTCCATCATTATATGCAACATAATGTACCAAGAAAAAAATGGAAAGAGAAATATTTGTCAAATATGAATAAAAATTTTCAGTAAGGAAAAAATAATAATAAATTAAAAAGGGTTCGGGATGTAACTAAGTGATGGAGTGCCCCTGAGTTCAATACCTTGTACTACCAAATTAAAAAAAAAAATAAAAATCCCTTTTTTCTTGTTTCTTAATACTGCATTGCATTTTCTTTGGTAGTAATGGGGGTTGGATTTAGGGATGCTCTCTCAGCCCCCCACTCTTTTTGGCAGTCCTGAGGGTAAAACCCAGGGGTGCTTCACTATTAAGCTACCTCCCCAGCCCTTTTCATTTTGAGATAGTCTCTCTAAATTGCCTAGGCTGTCCTTGATCTTGCAGTCCTCCTGCCTCAACCCCTAGAGTTGCTGGGATTACAGGTATGTGCTACCACACCTGACTTAATGTGTAAATTTGAGTGAAGGGTAATCCTGACCCTTGTGCTAGATGTTTGCATTTTAAAAAAGCATTTATTAATCCAAGTAAATCTCTTAACTGATAGAATGTCTAAGGCAGAATTTCCTAGTGCCTCTTCAACTTGTCTGGAACGAAAGAATCACCTCTGACATTAAATATATATATATATATATATATATATATATATATATATATATGTAGAGAGAGAGAGAGAGAGAGAGAGAGATAACATAATTATATAGTAGATAATTATTATAGGTTGTTGAATAAAAGTATTACATGATGAAAATGTTAGGAAAACATTTACTCGAAGACAAAATGTATTAGAAATGAGGGAATGGTGGGGGATTGAGGCTTAGGGCTCATCAGTTAAGGTGTTCTTAGTATTCCTGGTGCAAAGGCAACAGTATTAGGATAAAGAACAGAACTGTTTATTATTTTTGTTCCTTCTATGTCATGTTTTTGTTTTGTGAGTATTAGAGAATCTTTGTATTATATACATGTGTATGAAGTTACATAGCATAGAATTTCACATATAAATGCTCAGTGTATTGGTTAAGTTTGGGAGAAATATATAGTAAATTGGCATGGTACATTCTGACTTAACATATGATCCTGTTGACATTGTTAATTATATTTTTGTTTCTAGTTTCGTTTGCTTTGCTATATTACTTGCCAATATGAGTGATTTGATCTGTAATTTTGATGTTTCAAAATTTTTATCATGTATCTTTTATCTGAGAGTTTTTGTTGCTAATTATTTGAGTTTTTTTTTTAATTGTAGATGGACACAATACTTTCATTTTATTTATCTATTTATTTTTATGTTGTGCTGGGGATCAAACCCAGTGCTCCACACATGCCAGACAAGTGCGCTACCACTGAACCGCTACCACTGAGCCACAACCCCAGCCCCTAATTATTTGAGTTTTGATAGAAACTATAGTCTTCTTTGGGACTCTAAAAATAGCATAAGTAGGCTTTAATCAGTGGTCCCTTACTTGATGTACTTGGTGTTTTGTTTCAGGATCCCCCTCTGATACCCAAATCTTCAGATGTTCATGTCCCTTATAAAAGATAATGTAGTGTCAGTGTCAAATAACCTTCACATATCCTCCCATGTTCTTTAAATCACTAGATTACTTAAATGACTATAGTAGACATAACTGTATAAAATACTTGTTAGACTACATTGTTTAAGGGAAATGACAAGGAAAAAAGTGTACTTTTTCAAACACAAGTGCTTTTTTTTTCAAATATTTTCAACCTGGGCTGGGGATGTGGCTCAAGTGGTAGCGCGCCCGTCTGGCATGCGTGCAGCCCGGGTTCGATCCTCAGCACCACATACAAAAAAAAAAAAAAGATGTTGTGTCCGCCGATAACTAAAAAATAAATATTAAAATTAAAAAAAATATATTTTCAACCTGAGGCTGGTTGAGTTTGCAGAAGCGGAACTGACAGATTTGGGAGGGCCAAATGTGCTTTGTTGATATTTCTTGATTCAGTGTCAACATCTCCATTTATTTTCTTCAAAAGACCTGCTTTTGTCTTAAGTTATCCTGGTATTATTACATGACTAGTCAGTTAACACTGGTGTTGGTTCACACTTATAATCCCTGCAACTCCAGAGGATGAGCCAGGAAGGATCACATGTTCAAGGCAATTTAGCTAGACCCTGCCTCAAAATACTAAACTTAGAAAGGACTGGGGATGTCCCTTAGCAGGTAGAGCACTTTGGGTCAATATGTAACCCCCCCCCCCCAAAAAAAAAAACAGCCAAACAAAAATTGTTGGTGGCTTTCTGAAACTGTTAGTTCAGTTGCAATAGTTCAACAACTGAAATTCTAGAAATTAGAAGGAACAGTATACAACTTTGCAGTTCCTTTTCATTAGCAAAACAGTTAAGGGTCAAAATGCAGCAGTTTGTTACATCTAATTTAACTTTACCAAAATGGTTAAAACTACAACAAATTGTTTTATTTTTAGTGTAAAAATTTTTTAATTCTAATTTGTTGTATATCTTTGGTTGTCATACAAAGTATATTCACACCATTCATGTCTTCATACATGTACTTAGGGTAATGATATCCATCTCGTTCCATTGTCTTTCCTACCCCCATCCCCGCTCCCTTACCTTCCCAACCCTTTTCTCTATCTAGAGATCATCTAATCCTCCCATGCTCCCCGTCCCAACCCTGCTATGAATCAGCCTCCTTGTAACAGAGAAAACATTTGGCATTTTTGTTTTGGGATTGGCTAACTTCATTTAGCATTATATTCTCCAACTCCATTCATTTACCTGCAAATGCCATGATTCTATTCTCTTTTATTGCGGAGCAATATTTCATTGTTTATATATATCAAATTTTCTTTATCTATTTATCTACTGAAGGGGATCTAGGTTGGTTCCACAGTTTAGCTATTGTGGTGTTTTTATTGTTGCCTTCCATAATGTCATATTGATTCTTTTCTAAGTGACTTAAGTTTTAAATACTTAAACTAATGCGTATGAGATTTATCTTGTCCATATGCCACATGAAAAAATATTTGGCACTAAGGCATTAATCATAATAATAGAATGAGGTATTGTGGCCAAACAAATTTCCACTTTAGTCAGAGGAGTTTTCTTGGACAAAATATCCAGGAAGTGCTTGTGAATCATTTTGTGAGTCAACCTTTCTACAAATTTATTCTTAGCTTTTCTTTCTGTTGTTCCCCCCCCCCTTTCTGCAAGAAATTGGATTTTCTCCTCCTTTCTTTTCCCTATTAAGTGCTTTTGATTGAAAATAATTATTTGGTAAAATAACAAGTTTTTTCAATGAAAGAATAGAGTTTTTCGTTTGTTTGAAAACTAAGAATAGGTTTGTTAAGCAGATTTCAAATGCTGCTAGTTTGGAGGTTTTTTTTTTGTTGTTGTTGTTGTTATTTTAACAGGTGATAGTCACAATAACTAAAAGCCAGCTATTTTTAGAAATACTATGGTATACATTCTGTAACTTGAGATTTTATGCTAGTTTTTCCAACTACTAAATATGCATGGGGATAAGCTCTGATTAGGTACGTATTTAAAATCACTAGATGGTGGAATTACAAACATTTTCAAAAGTTCTATAGGCAACATTATTATAACTGTAAGATGTATTTTAAACATTAATAAAAATTTGAAGGAATCTTGAAATGGTAGTAGGTTGTCATTGAATTTCTTGGTTCAGTTTTACAAATTGAATATTTATGGTCATTGTACTATTATTGATATTACTCTTCTGATATGATTAAAACCAATGGCAAATATTTGTGCATATTGCACATGGAGGTAATATAATACCACCCATTGAATTTTAGAAGGAAAAACTAAATCTACTGATACCATTTTGACCTTTAAATAGAAATTTCAGATCAGCAGAAGGAACTCTATTGTTAAGAATATTGTTAGCATAGTGTTAGAGTTGGATAGTATGCTAACAGAAAGACATAATGTTTTTAATAACTTTCTTGATATATAATTCACATTCTGTAAAATTCACCCAAGTATACAACTCAGTGGTTTTTAGTGTATTCACAGAGATAATGTACACTGCCATTTAATTGTAGAACATACCATCCTCCCCAAAAGAAAATCTTTCCTCATTTGTAGTCACTCACCCTTGCCTCCATCCTCACGTCCCTGCCAACCACTATTCTACTCTCCGTCTCAGTAGATTTGTCTCTTGTAGACATCTAATGTACATGGAGTCATATAATATGTGGTTTTTTGTGATGAGCTTCTTTGTCTTTGTATAATGTTTTCAGGTTTTACTCATGTTATAGCATGTGCCAGTATTATACTTCATTTATTTTTACTGCTGAGTAATATTCCACTAATTGATATATTATGCTTATCCACTCATCAGTCAATGTTTTAGGTTGTTTCCATTTTTTGACTGCTATGAATAAAGTTGTTATAAACATTCATGTGCAGGATTCTGTGTGGGACATATATTTTCAATTCTCTTGGTTATGTACTTAAGAGTGAAATTGTGATGATTCTGTGTTTACTCTTTGAGATACTTCCAGACTCTTTTCTAAAGTGGCTGTACCATTTTATTTTATTTTTCAATTTATGTATTTTGCACTGGGGATTGAACCCAGGAAAGCTTTACTATCTAGCTACATCCTCAGTCCTTCTTAAATTTTTACTTTGAGATAGGGTCTTGCTAAGTTGCTGAGACTGAACTTGCACTTGGCAATTCTCCTGTCTCAGCCTCCTGAGTTGCTGTGATTATAGGCATGCACCACTGTGCCTGGTCACTATACCATTTAATATTACTACTAATAGTGAACAAGGATTCCATTTTCTCCACATTCTCACCAATATTTGTTATTATCTCTTTTTATTTTATTAATATTTTTTAGTTGTTCATTGACCTTTATATTATTTATTTACATATGATGCTGAGGATTGAACCCAGTGCCTCACACATGTCAGGCAAGCAGTCTACCACTGAGCTGCAACCCCAGCCCTCTTTTTTTATTTTCGTCATCCTAATGAGTATGAAGTAGTATCTCCTTGTCATTTTTTTTTAAAGAGAGAGTGAGAGAGATAGAGAATTTTAATATTTTATTTTTTAGTTATCGGCGGACACAACATCTTTGTTTGTATGTGGTGCTGAGGATCGAACCCGGGCCGCACGCATGCCAGGCGAGCACGCTACCGCTTGAGCCACATCCCCAGCCCCTCCTTGTCATTTTGAATTTTCCCAGTGGCTAATGATATTGCACATCTTTTCATATATTTACTGACTATTTGCATATTTTCTTTGGAGAAATATCTTTTTAGGTCTCTTGCCCATTTTTTAAATTGGGTCATTTGACTTTAGAATGTAGGTTTTTGGGGCTGGGGATGTGGCTCAAGCTGTAGAGCGCTCGCCTGGCATGTGTGCGGCACCACATACAAACAAAGATGTTGTGTCCGCCGAAAACTGAAAAATAAATATTAAAAAAATAGAATGTAGGTTGTAGGACTTCATTATACGTTCTAGATGAAAAATTTCTTATCAGATATATGATTCACGAATTGTTCTCCCTTTCTACATGTTGTCTTTTTGATTTCTTGATTTTCAATTTTGTAATTTTGTGTCACTTGTGCCTTTGTGGTCATATCTATAGATGGATGTACTTCTGATTAAAGTGATTTAGAGGACATATCTCTGAAAATACCGCACTGAAAATCAGGTTGTTTAGTTTTTAGTGTTAAATATCTTGGGGAAACTACACTATGCAAAATATATCAGCTACTAAAACAGTTTTATTTTTTTATTAGTCGCTTGGAAGGTAGGAAAGCTAACAGATGGTAATTATTTCACATTTCTTTTTTTTTTTTTTTAAAGAGAGAGTGAGAGAGGGGAGAGAGAGAGAGAGAGAGAGAGAGAGAGAGAGAGAGAGAGAATTTTTAATATTTATTTTTTTTAGTTCTCGGCGGACACAACATCTTTGTTGGTATGTGGTGCTGAGGATCGAACCCGGGCCGCACGCATGCCAGGCGAGCGCGCTACCGCTTGAGCCACATCCCCAGCCCCAATTATTTCACATTTCAAAATTCTTTTAAAGTAGTATCTAAATACCCTAGAAATTTTGGCTTATATTCCTATGGTATATTTGGAATTTGAAGGTACTTTTATAAATAAACATGTCTAAACAGCAGAGACTGGCTAATAGGTATTATTAATAATACTCATTTTTATATATTTAAATTATAATAACAGTTATATTGCATTGAATGTACTTGATTTTTTACTTTTAGTCTGTTCCAGTTTTTTTTTCCTTAGGTTAAAGTAAATCAGTTTAAGCCAGTTCTCTTAATTTTCCATATGAATATCCATACCAAGGTAAAATGCTATTGGTACTAAATTTAAAGGATATATAGACCAATTAGAATTATAATTCTAAACCCTGGAGTAATGAATCATTTTTGGACCTTCTGAATGGTTTAATTAACTGTTAATTTATTGTGCCCTGTTTTATGTATTGACACTGTGGTAGGTTCTGGAGTTAACAAGATAGATACAACATGACTCCTTCTAAAGATTTTGTAATCTGTATGGAGTGACTAGTTAATTCTATGAGATGCACATTATGCACTGTGATGTGCTCCCTTTGCCTAACAAGGAGGATGGGACATATGCCATGGTGTTTGAGGAGAATAGTTAAACAGTAGTGGACAAGAAGAAAGAAGAATCCATATAGCAAAAGCTTGAGCAAAGGCTTGAAATGTTTGTGCAACAGAAATAGGCCAACGTAAATAGAATAGCTAGAGGTGAGTCTGAAAAGTTAGCCAGAGAGTAGGTTAAGAGGGATATTTAGTCTATGCTAAAGCTTATAAATCCAGAAACAGGAGAGCTCTTGGAGGCAATGTGGAGAATGAAGAGAAAGACTAGAAGCTAGAGAACATTTGGAAAGCTATTGTAGTCTGCAGCAATGGTCTTCAAACCATTGATCACATATTTTTTTTTTTTAAAGAGAGAGAGAGAGAGAGAGAATTTTATTTATTTATTAGTTTTTCGGCGGACACAACATCTTTGTTAGTATATGGTGCTGAGGATCGAACCTGGGCCGCATGCATGCCAGGTGAGCGCGCTACCGCTTAAGCCACATCCTCAGCCCCAAGATCACATATTTTTAATAAGTGAAATTTATTTGACCTTGTACTCATCTGTAAATAGATAAATATACATGTACACATTTTTTAAATTATGTAGACATATACTACTATTTTAATATATAACTATAGAAAAATTAAAAGTGAGAAATTTTGAAATAAATTATTAAAACTATATTTAAATAATTTGAAATTTTCAGGTTAATGGTAGCATGCATGTGACAATTGGTGGCACCACTGTCTCTCTCTCTCTCTTTTTTTTTAATGATATTGGAAATAGAACCCAAGTCCTTGCATATTACTAGCAAGTGCTCTACTACTGAATGATATCCTACCCTGGCTGTTAACTCTTGTATGTTGCAAAAGTCTTATTTTCTCAAGATTCCTGGTGTATTATGTGTGACATATGACCATCTGACATGGACTAAGTGAGAACACTCATGACAATCCATATTCATGAATTTTGCAAATCTTAATTTCCCTCTTTTTCTTTCTTTCCTCCCTCGCTTCCTTTCTAATTAAATTAAATCTATTAAACCCAGAGGCACTCTAGCACTGAGCTGTTGTCGGGGTTTTTAGCCCCCCATCTCCTCCTGACTATCAGGAGAAGTGGGGAAAGCACGCCCTGACCAGGATGAGCCAAGAAAGGTAAAGGCTGACTGGCGGCCCGCTCCCTAGGCGGAAGAGTCCTAGACCTATCCTGGAGGTGGTCTGCTTTTTCCTTCACCACCCACAGCACTGCCTCCTGGCTGATCACCAGGCGCCATCCCAACCACACGTGCGGCCCCAAGACTGGAAAGCGGGCAGCAAGTCATGTCCTATAAGCTATATCTTTGAGACAGTCTATTTTTAATAATTTCTTCTTTTTTAGATATACATGACAATAGAGTATATTTTGACATATTATACATACATGAAGTATAACTTATTCTAATTAGGATCCCATTCTTGTGGTTGTACATGATTGGAGTTTCACTGGTAGTGTATTCATGTATTAACATAGGAAGGTTAGATCTAATTAATTCTACTGCCTTTTCTATCCCCATCCTCCCTACTCTTCCCTTCAGTCCTCTTTGTCTAATCCACCATCCCCCCACCTTCTGGGTTAGCATCCACACATCAGAGAGAACATTTTTTTGGGGGGGTGGTATACTGGCAATTGAATTTAGGGCACTCAACCACTGAACCACATCCCCAGCCCTATTTTGTATTTTATTTAGAGTCAGGGTCTCACTGAGTTGCTTAGCATCTCGCAGTTGCTGAGGCTGGCTTTGAACTTGCAATCCTCCTGCCTCAGCCTCCCAAGCTATTGGGATTACAGGCGTGCGCCACTGCACTCCGCTGACTTTGTTTTTTTGGGGATTGGCTTATTTCACTTAGCATGATAGTCTCCAGATCCATCCATTTACCAGCAAGAGTCATAAAGTCACTCTTTTTATGAGTAAAATTCAATTGGGTATATATACCACATTTTCTTTATCCATTCATCTGGCAAAGGGCATCTAGATTGGTTCCATAACTTAGCTATTATGAATTGAGCTGCTATAAACATTGATGTAGCTGCATCATTGTAGTGTGCTGATAAGTCCTTTGTGTATATACCAAGGAGTGGAATAACTGGATCAAATGGTACTTCCAATCCAAGTTTCTGAGGAATCTCCATACTGCTTTCCTGCGTGGTTACATCAATTTTCAGTCCCACCAGCAACATATAAGTGCACCCTTTTCCCCATATCCTCTCCAACATTAACTATTGCTTGTATTCTTTTTTTAAAAAAAAATATTTTTTTAATTGTAGGTGGACATAAAATCTTTATTTCATTTTTATGTGGTGCTGAGCATCGAACCCAGTGCCTCATTTGTGGAGGAGAACACGCTACCACTGAACCACAACCCCAGTCCCTATTGCTTTTATTCTTGATAATTGCCATTCTGATTGGAGTGAGATGGAATCTCAGTGTAGTTTTAATTTGCATCTCTCTAATTGCTATTTGTTGACTGATCATGTATCTTCTATCAAGTGCCTGTTTGGTTCCTTTGCCCATTTATTGACTGGGTTATTTGTGGTTTTGGTGTTAATTTTTTTGAGTTTTTTGTATATACTAGAGATTAATGCTCTATCTGAGGTGCAGGTGGTAAAGATTTTCTCCTGAAGCTCTTGAGTGTTTCCTTTGCAATGAAGATGCTTTTTAGTTTGATACCATCCCATTTATTGATTCTGCATTTTTACTTCTTATGCGTTAAGAGTCTTGCTGAGGAAATCATTTCCTAAGATGATATGATGGAAAGTTGGGCCTACATTTTCTTCTTGTAGGGACAGGATCTCTGGTCTAATGCCTAGGTCCTTGATCTACTTTGAGTTTTTTCAGGGTGAGAGGGGTTAAATTTCATTCAGCTACATATGGATTTCCAGTTTTCCCAGCATCATTTGTTGAAGAGGCTGTCTTTTCTTCAGTGTATGTTTATAGTGCTTTTTTGTCTTTTATGAGATAACTGTATTTATGTGGGTGAGATAGGGTCTTGCTAAGTTGCTCAGAATGGCCTGGAACTTATGATCTTTCTGCCTTAGCTTCCCAGGGAGCAGGGATTCCCACCATGCTGGGCTACAAATCTTTATTTCTAATTGTTAGATGAAAATTAAACAAATATTTCGTGGGGTACCTCTGGTACGTACTTTAAATTTTTCTGGATTAGCAGTAATGAGTTCTAAGATAGTGGCAACAGTGGGGTAAAAGGATGGCATAGATGCTTTTTTAGGGCGGTGCTGGGGATGCAATCCAGGATTGTACACATATTAGGCAAATGCTCTACTACTGACCATACTCCTAGCCCTAGCTGCAATATTTAGAGAAAGAAAGAATGATTTAAGTCCATGGGGAAAGGGAAGAAATACAAATGGCTTCATAATTCCTAGCTTGTGCAGTGGTGATAGCTTTAACAGAAATACAGATTGTGAAAGGAACAGGTTTTTTAATATTTTGCTTTGGATATTTAGAGGTTGAATTGCACAAAGAACATTAAATGGAGCAGTTCACTTGGAACTAAGTGCCAAGAGCTCAGAAGATAAGTCAAAGTGGAGATTGAGATTTGAGGCTTGTCAGCATGAGGTGATAGTTAAAAGCTAGGGAAATGTGATAAGAAGACTGAGAATAGATTTCTGGTGATACCATTCTTTCTCTTTGGAAGACATAAAGTGGAAAGGTAGGAGACTAGGGACAGGATAGAAGCTATTTCAAAGAAGGCAAAACACAGATGGTCATTTTCAGGGAACAATATTTGATCACAATGGCAAATGCCAAAGAAGCCAAGAATATTAAGGCTGAAAAGAGGCCATTAGTGTTGGCTATTAAGACATCCATGGCCTGAAGGAGAAGTATTCTAGAAGACAGTTGTTGGTGTAAACCAAAATAAATTAAAATTTTTTTCTCAATCTGAAGTAATCTATTAGTACGTGTGAGTACAGTACAAAAATGTTTACCACACTAGTGGTTATTATAAAAAAATTCAAATGAGCAATGACTACAAATATTTGTCTTAAAATGCTCCATTTTGGGGGCTGGGATTCTGGCTCTGAGGAGAGCGTTCACCTCACATTCGTGAAATGCTGGGTTCAATCCTCAGCACCACATAAAAATTTAAAAAATAAAGATGTGTCCACCTATAACTAAAAAAAATAAATATTAAAAAAATGCTCCAGTTTGCCATAGATTTTATTGCAAAGTTAAACGTTTGATCTGGGGCTGAAGGTATAGCTCAGTGGTAAGGCTCATGCTTAACATGTGCAAGACTCTGGGTTCACTCCCCAGCAACACCCCCCACACACACTTCCCACAAAAAAAGAAGTGATCTAAAGTATAGCCCCTTTCTTCTCTGTACTGCGTCTCTTAAACTTCACCTTCTTAAAAAATATGTATTTTTTTTTCTAGTTTCTGGACACAGTACCTTTATTTTATTTTTATGTGGTGCAGAGGATTGAACCCAGTGATTCAAATTTGCTAGGCAAGTGCTCCACCACTGAGCTACAACTCCAATCCCTTAGACATTATCTTGATAACAAAATTGTTCATTAGTTACCTTCTATGCTACTTACCACAGTTTTGAACATAAATTATAGATTGGAATGATACAAGGAGAGACTGCCAGCAGTTTTAGTTGCGTTTTATAAACCTCTGCATGATTTTAGCATTTGTTATAGCTTAGCAAAAGTCCGTGCTATAGTGACAGATTAACTTATTGCTGGGGATGCTAAATTAATGTGAATAGACCTATAGGGGAAATACTCTTTCATGTCCTCTTCAATAGACCAGAATAATATTTCCCATTTTAACTTTGGAGAGCAGAGAATTAAAAGATATCTAAAAATGAGATGAAGATGGATCTCTGAGCTTATAGTAAAAACAGAAAAATAATTTCTTCTTTTCCTTTTTACATTGAAATCTCCCTTTCCTACCATTTTGCTGCTGTATGAGTCAGGTGGTAAATTGGAACTTACTGAAATCACTATTAAATTTTACTTTACAGTCTATGCACGAGAGCATGATGGAGTCAAAAGACTTGGTACCAGAATGTAGGAAGTGGTGGTTGAGGTAAGAGTGGGAAGGTCGGCTGTAGCCCTTTATAAGACCTAACATACTCAGATAGGTTCCATTTTTGGAGTATTTAGCAGATGAATCCTTAAGGATCCTTAATGTCTAAGAGAATGCATTATATTATATTCTGCAAGAATTCTTCCTTTCATAGATTAAAGCTGTTAATAAAAAGAGACTAAAGAGTGATTAAAAGTTCTCATCCCCGGTTACTTAAATTTTCTTTTCTAAATTGCTTTCCTAAATTACTGTTTTAGAAACAAAACTATTTTAGGACTGGGGGTATAGCTCTATGTTAGAGTGCCTGCCTAATATTAATTAAGCCCTGGGTTAAACCCCAGTACTGGAAATGAAATAAAACAGAATTTAAAATATTTTAGCCAGGTACAGTTATGCACACTTTTTTGTTCTACCTTGCCTATGTTAATAATAAAAATTATTGTTATTATCAAAAGACTAGTCTTTCATAACTACAGTGTACAGAAAACTCATTTAACAGTTTCTGTTAATTATTAGAATTAATTCTTAGTGTTAATTTATTATAATTGATGCTAATACATTGTGGTGTATCCATTTGTTATTGGGAAAACTTTTTTTTTTTCCAGGTCTGAGGACCAAGTTTAGGGCCTTGCACATTCTAGGCAAGCTCTCTGCTATTGAGCTTACTGGGAAAACTTTGATATAATTCTTGAAGTATATTTGTGAGATAATCATGCTTCAATTTTTATGAAAAAGTAGTATCATAGATATTCGCTTCTTACCACACCCCGTCTCGGAAATTAGTTCACTAATATCCCCTTTGTTTCCTGAGACTAGTGTCCCATTTTTATTTTCATTTTTATTTTATTTATTGGTACTAGGAATTTTAACTCAGGGAGGCTCTACCATGCAGTCATATTCCCAGCCCTTTTTTATTTTTTATTTTGATATAGGTCTCACTAAGTTGCTTAGAGCCTTGCTAAATTGCTGAGGCTGGCCTTAACATTGTGATCTTCCTGCTTCCTGTGTTCCTGGGATTATAGACATGCACCACTGCCTGGAGCATTTTTATATATAAAGAAATTCAAGTCCGATTGAGTAACTCATATCAATTGAGTGGCAAAGTGGGACTAAAAACTGATGTCTGTTTATTGCTTCTCTGGTACTTACATTACCACATATTTTAAAGTTTTCTCAAGTGGGCAGTTTCCCATTTCAGACTTTCTTCATAATCAATAGTAATTCTGCTATTGTAGTTTACTGGGCAGCTGGATACATGACTATTGTAGAGAGGGTTTTCCTCTTGTTCCCTATGCCTGCCTGATGAACATTTCAATAACAGTATCTTTTAAGATTAGGATTAAGAATTTTAAATTCCTGGTTTTGTCATTTTATTGACTTGCCTACTAAAATTTCACTAAAATTCTAAATATGTCAGTTAATTATATCACACTAATAAGGAGTTAAAGTGGAGATACATAGTAATGGTTGGTCCTCATGAAAACTGATTGATTCCCTTTGTAGCTAAAAACTAAACTAACCTATTTAGTTGTTTTTTTTTTTTTAATATACTAGAGAGTAAATCTAGGGCTGCACATGTTCTATCACTGAACTACACCCCAATTTCTGTGGGAACTTAAGAGTTGTTGAGTGTTAAAATTGCCAAGTATGGGCTGGGGTTATGGCTCAGTGCTAGAGCGCCCACCTAGCAAGTGTGGGGCCCTGGGTTCAATCCTTGGCACCACATAAAAATAAATAAATAAAAGTATTGTGTCCAACTACAACTAAAAAATATTTTTTTAAAATTGCCAAGTATACTTAGCAAAAGCAATTCTAAGCAGGAAGTGTGAATCAGGCGGTATAGCGATACCAGATTTCAAACTATATTACAGAGCAATAGTGACAAAAACAGCATGGTACTGGTACCAAAACAGGCGGGTGGACCCATGGTATAGAATAGAGGACACAGAGACTAATCCACAAAGTTACAACTATCTTATATTTGATAAAGGGGCTAAAAGCATGCAATGGAGGAAGGATAGCATCTTCAACAAATGGTGTTGTGAAAACTGGAAATCCATATGCAACAAAATGAAACTGAATCCCTTTCTCTCGCCATGCACAAAAGTTAACTCAAAATGGATCAAGGAGCTTGATATCAAATCAGAGACTCTGCGTCTGATAGAAGAAAAAGTTGGCTCAGATCTACACATTGTGGGGTCAGGCTCCAAATTCCTTAATAGGACACCCATAGCACAAGAGTTAATAACAAGAATCAACAAATGGGACTTACTTAAACTAAAAAGTTTTTTCTCAGCAAGAGAAACAATAAGAGAGGTAAATAGGGAGCCTACATCCTGGGAACAAATTTTTACTCCTCACACTTCAGATAGAGCCCTAATATCCAGAGTATACAAAGAACTCAAAAAATTAGACAATAAGATAACAAATAACCCAATCAACAAATGGGCCAAGGACCTGAACAGACACTTCTCAGAGGAGGATATACAATCAATCAACAAGTACATGAAAAAATGCTCACCATCTCTAGCAGTCAGAGAAATGCAAATCAAAACCACCCTAAGATACCATCTCACTCCAGTAAGATTGGCAGCCACTATGAAGTCAAACAACAACAAGTGCTGGCGAGGATGTGGAGAAAAGGGTACTCTTGTACATTGCGGTGGGACTGCAAATTGGTGCGGCCAATTTTGAAAGCAGTTTGGAGATTCCTGGGAAAGCTGGG